>NW_027529173.1:3900815-4004045 GCF_008692635.1 Crocuta crocuta
TTAAAAAATATTAGCCTTGGCTTCACAGTCATTTATGGAGCTTCAAAGAATTGGGATAAAGACCTTGAGAGAAAATGGGGGAAGTAAAAGGCTGAAAGAGAACAAGTCTTCTACAATTACCATCTGGACAAGACACTGACTATATTTTCAGGGGGTTTTTATATATAAACTTTTAACCAAAATGTGATCTTTATTTTATCCATATTTAGTGTTGCAGATGAGTTATAAATCCAACTGAAAGAAAAATGTCCTTTAAGAACTTTCTCAGAAATGAAGCTCCAAGTAGACAATTAAGTGTTACTTAAAAGGAGGACCTTCACATAGCAGTTAGTAGTGTTTTCTGCTTAGTGAGATTGGTTTATATGATCTAATTAATATTTGCTGAATAATGTATTAAAAGTGCTTTGCGGAGGCACTTGGGTGGCTCAGTCAGACAAGCCTCTAACTCTTGACTTGAGCTCAGGTCACGATTTCATGATTTGTGAGATTGAGTCCCATGTCCAGCTCTCTGCTAACAGCATGGAGCCTGCTTTTCTCTCTTTCCCTCTTTCTTTCTCTTAAAATAAATAAACTTGAAAAAATTTGTCTAAAAAAAAAACTTTCATTAATGTCATCTATGGAGCTTAAAAAGTAAGAAAAAAAGAATATAAACATCATGTCTGATAAGAAACATATACCCCAATGAATGCTGAATGTGGCCCCATACTGTGGTTCATAATTTTAAAAGTCCATGAGAAAAAAAAAAAATACTCATGTTGTCAACTTTGTATTTCACTGGTTGATACTGCTTACCAAAGGGTCCATAGAAACATTCACTTTGTCTCTCTTCAACTTCATCCATCTGCTCCCTACGTCCTTTGCCTATTTTCTCATATTTTGTTCCTCCTACCCTGCCCAATACATATGCAACCAAAAAGGGAAGGGTGTATTTATTTCCTCAAATTATATCAACTTAATAAGGACTAAGAAATCATGATAATAATATAAAAATTGTAAAAAACATTAACATCTGCCTTGCAGGGTTGCTTTAATATTTAGAAATATAAATATATAAGTTCCACCACTATGACAGGAACATAATAGGTATTCAATACTCTGTGGTTATTATTATTATAGCACATTATTAATACACACATCAAGAAGTGAATAATCAAGTGCCTACTTAGATTTCTGTATTCTGAACTAAGATAATTCCTATTTCCTCAAATTAGCTATAATATTAGAAAACAGAATATTAAAAAAAATTAGAATGGAAAATTTGTATCACTTTCCAGGCTGATAAACACACCATGTATATTCAGCAAGTCACTGATTCCTTATTAAATAAGAAATGGAAATAATGAGCAAGAGGGGAGTACAATGTGCCAGGCTATTTGGTACGCTTACTCTGTGAGGTAAAATCATATATTTTAATAGGAGACACAAAGATTCATAGCAATACTCACATGTTTGCCATTTAATCACAATTTAGGAGTATCACTAATCCACAATGCGCCNATGATTTCATTCCAGATGGCAGGGACTCTATTTAAAAATCAATAAGCTAACATTAGTTATTTCACCTGAAGTAATAACAACCTGTTTTGTTTTGTTTTGTTTTCATAATGAAATGAAGACTGCTATTATCTTCTTAGTTTGGTTCTATCTGAAGGAAATTCTCAACTGTACTTCCTGTAAGTAGCAGAGACCCCTTGGAAGCCAAGTTCACTTATTTTAAATCCAAGACCTTATTTAGGTTAAAACTTAGTACTTTTTGATTATTTAAATCATGAATAATTATGTACTGACTTGACGGAACCCAATCCTAGTTAAAGGAAACTAAAGTCTAGGAGTAATTAACATCCTGAAGGCTAGCTAAATGGTAAGAAATTTTCAAGCATAGGTTACTTAATGTTGTTCCCTTTATAAGCTAGGGAGAAAGCATTAGTAAAAAATGGCATTTGAAACTCTCAAGCATTAAAAAAAAACTCTCAACCATTTCATTTTATTTCAAATATGTAGCTGACCTTGAACAACATAGGTTTAAACTGAATGTGTCCACTCATACATAGATGTTTTTCAGATAAATATAGTACTGTGAATTTATTTTCTCTTTATGATTTTTAATAATATTTTCTTTCTGTAGCTTGCTTTATTCTAAGCATACAGTATATAATATATATGACATAAAATATGTGGTTTTTAAAAATTTTTAAATGTTTATTTTTGAGAGAGAGAGCACGAGTGGCAGAGGAGCAGAGAGAAAAGGAGATAGGATTTGAAGCAGGCTCTGCACTGACAGCAGGGAGCCTGATGTGGGGTTCGAACTCACAAACGCTTATTAGATCAAGACTTGAACAGAAGTCAGATGCTCAACTGATTGAGCCACCCAGGTGCCCCTTACATAAAATGTTTTAATAGCCTGTTTATGTTTTCAGGAAAGCTTCCAGTCAATAGTAAGGCTATTAGTATTTAAGTTTGGGGGGAATAAAAAGTTATATATGGATTTTTGAATGTATAGGTGTTTGGCATCCTAACTCCCAAGTTATTCAAGGGTCAACTGTACTTCACTTGAGACAGGATCAACCACACATAGAGCATTCCATGAAAAAAAAAAAAAAGTTTTAGCCAATGTAAGTGATGAGAAGTGAGAACCAATAATTATTTTCAAGGTCTCCACTAACATGGCTACCTTGGTATCTCACAATATAACATGAGTCATATTTTAAATATCCAGTCATTAAGGTAAACCTAACATAGTCTTTTCACTATTTCCAAATGAATTATGGATTACCATAACATTTCAAGAATGTTAGAATCATTAAATATAGAGTATACTGGCTGTCAGACATCCAAATATATACGATTCAAACAAGTTGATAACAAAATGCAAGATTAAAATGGCACTAAAAAATCTGAATCTGTGCCATTGGGTGTAATGTACAGGCAGTCATGAAATCTGATCAGTTTTTCTAATAATAAAATCTATTAACTTGGAACTTTAACATAATTACCAATGTAGCATCATTCTTAGGACATCAGACAGAAAAGACAGAAAGAACTTGATTTGTAAAAGATTTAAATGACATTATTAAAAAATTTTTTCTCCAGAAATTGCTATGTACATTCACAAACAATTCTGACTTTCCAGAATAAAGTTTCTTAATGTGGTGGTGAACTGAATGAGAAGACACAGTCCATACCCTACCCCTTCTTCATTCCAAACACACTTTTCCCAGGATTTTCTTATGATCACAACAACCATGCCTACCAACATAATCCATAAATCAAAATTCATCCACCGTCAAACAGATCCTTTTGGGTTCACTCTTCTAGTTTTGTGTTTTTGTTATCTTTGTTTTTACATTGCATCATTTCAGAACCACTCTGTATCCCAACTATATCTCACTGCTTTTTAAAATATCTAGCTGCTTAAAATGATCTCTCCCTCATTCCAGCAATTACTGGCTACTCTTAGAGACAGGCATTCACACATCAGCCTCTGAGGCCTTTGTCTTCTCACATACAAATCAGAAGTCAATTTTCTTCCTGCCCCAAAGCTAAGTACATATTACTTAACCATTAATATCCATGCTTTCCCTTGCTGCTTTCATCTTTCTTTGTAGTATATATCAAATACATAATTCAATGTCGTTTTCTTTGACTAATGTTCTTACTGCAAAAGTAAATAGCAGCAAAAGTAATCCATTTGACTGACCAGTTCCTTAAAAGATACATCAGCCTTGTTCTGTTTTTAATTATAAGAGTTTCCAACATTTATATGACAATTATTGTTTCCTTTGACAAACACTGTCCTGTCAACAGGTTCTGGGAAGAAGGACCTCAGATGTTCAGGCAAAATGAGCAGGACTGGTAGGGGCAATGTGTAATGGAAAGTTCTAGAACAGTAGAAACAAGCATATCTGACTATTAATGTTCACTCTGTAAGACTGTGATCTTGTGGCCCAGGGAATGCACATGTCCTTTGAATTCTAGCACTCTGTCTTTAAAAATATACCATACTGTTCCAGAAAAAGTAAAATAACATAAAATGACTAAGGGCTCAACATGAATTAGGAAGGAATATTATTCCCTCACCATTATGAATAAGTATTATGAAAGGAATTCCTTCATAATTTCTTGTTGTTAATCCTCTAATACTACATTTTAGTCTTCTGTCACATCAATTTCTAATATTTAAATATCAGAGTAACATCACAAGTGCTGGAAGATAGTGGAAATCAAGACAAAAATACAAAAAAATATCCTCGTGGGGAGAAACAGTTAAAAAAGATATCCCTGGAGGGGCCACCTGGGTGACCTAGTGGTTAAGCATCCAACTCTTGATTTCAGCTCAGGTCTCGATCTCAGGGTTGGAAGCCAGAGCCCAGCTTTGGACTCTGCACTGAGGATGGAGCCTGCTTAGGATTCTCTCTCTCTCTCTCTCTCTCTCTCTCTCTCTCTCTCTCTCCCCTTTTGCCCCAAGCCTCCACTCTCTCTCTAACCAAAAACAATAAAAATAAAAATAAAAAACTAGTTAACAAAACAAAACAAAAAGATATCCTTGGAATGTGCCAACAGTATGATAATACAGGCTGGAATCCATTATTAAAGATCAGGGTCCATGGTTCTGCCTCTGTTTTCAGTTCAGACTCCTTATTTCCTTGCCAGAAAGAACAGAATCTGATGTTTTTTTTGTTTTTTGTTTTTTTTTGTTTCTCCAACTTTTCAGAGAAAATGTAGAGCATGGTCAGAGCTAAGGAGGCTCTTGGCTACCTGATCAAGCCTCACGAATATACAACTTGCAACAGGCATTTGATGAACATACTGGAGGAAAAAATCTCCTTTTAAAAATGCTAGTGGTGAAGACTTGGCACTTAAAGTGACCCACAAGCAATTAAAGACACACAGAGTAATCATTTTTCTGCAAAGAGTAGCAAGGTCTTGACATGAGGAAGGAACAACCAGACAAAAATCATCATGCCATAATGTGGCCCACCCAGAAGTAAAACTCCAGTGTTCAGACTATGTAAGACAAGAAATCTAGACTGGACTTAGCTCCACATGGTAAAGGTAAGATAGGAACTGAAGATTCATATCAGGAGTCATCATTTGTCAAATATAATTGGCTTACTTTAATAGTATGATAAATCATTGCATGGTTTATTAACTCACATTAAATCAATTTATGATATTTCTAAAGCCTTGAGTTAAAAAGAAATTTTCTAGGTTACAAAATGGATGCTGGGGTAAAACTTGACTGGAGACAAAACTCTGGTACTCAAAGTAAACAGAACCAGACATAACCCTATAAAACTCTGTCCTAGCTTTCAGTAGTTTACAGCAGTGCTTGGTTAAGAATACGCATAGGAGTAACCAGCCCCAAAGTAATATGGAAGTAAGTTAAGTCCTTTATTTATACTTTTTGAACACCATGAAGGAAATGACAGGCCATTACAATGCACTCTATAGCATGTCAGCTATAATACGATAATTACATTCCAGAGAAAATTCATACTCTGTTAATATGCTGCCTAGATAACAAGTTTAATGGGTGATAGGGTTATCAGTAAAATGCTCATAACCTACGTTATTTTGTAACTTAACACCATCATATCATTATCATCATCTAATATTATGATTAAAATTTATAATTGTTAATGGGGGAAATAAGCTGAATCTCTTCCATACTTACCCCCCCTACCCCAAAACCAACAACTACAGCTCAAACTACAGTTTGGCCAGAGGCTGTCACAGTGGATGGGTAAATGCATGAAACAAATGACAGGACTTACACGAAGGAGAGTTGGGTGCTGAGCCAAAGCTGAGAGGCGGGGCCCCGGGGCAAAGGAATGCCTTTCAAAGGGGTCTTAGAGGAAGAGTTGTCTTGCCTCCAGCCAATAGCTGAACAAGGCTGGAAATATGCATCAGTGGTGAGGGACTGACTGGGTGGAGGCACTGGTTGTTAGTTTCTTAAATACAGTCACCTTGACTCCTGTGGGCTGTGTAACATCCCAACTGATAGCTTTTTCCTTTCCCTTTCTTATGGAAAGTTATTATGTTTCTACTCTTTTCTGGTTTCCTATGCTTGGGGGGAAATCACATATGAACTGATATTCACTTTATATTCTTAGTACCCCTTATTTACCAATCAAGTTTGATTTAATTTTTATTATAGGAACATGAGTTGTAGCAAGACAGACTGACCACCTGAAAGCTCCCTTCATTTTTTCTCGGTCACTTCACTGCCCTGATACACAGAAGGTGCCTTCCTCAGCACACTATAACTGTGTTAGATAGATTACTCCAGAGCTCCTGGGAGCCTCTTTTTTGTCCTACTCACTCACTCTTCCTAGAAACTGACTAGCAAATCAGGAACCGCCTGGCGCATAGGGCAGAGGAATGCACTTACTCCCTGCCCCTCACCCAGGATCACCTCATCTGGCTGAACTTCAGTTTTCACATCTTGTTAGCTTAGAAGCAGAATGGTTCAGGGAGAAAAGCAAAGATGCAGATTTACCCCTGACTACTTGGCATTCCAGCTTTAGGGCCTGGGGCAAGTTGTTCTCAATTTTACCTACATATTGGCTATTACCATAAATAGAGGTATTGCTTTGATCACATATAGAATGACTAGCACAAACACTGGTACATGTTGTTGATCAATAAAATAGTAGCTAATTATTATGTCTTAAACGCACACTCAAAATCAGTTTACTTTTATCCTGGACCAAATGCAAACAAGTTGGTTGGCAACAGATCGAAAGAAAAAAATAGAAAGAAGGAAAGGGTGCTTCTGGAAATAAACAATTCCTAATTTTAAAAAATCAGGTGTCCATGCACAAGATAAAGGATAAGGAAAATCTTCATAAATATAAAGATTTATAATAATCTGAGCCTTGTGATCTAGTATAAGCAAGTACTGGCACACAGAGGCCTTCTTACACACCTATATATTGTGTCATATTGTGTAATATAATAAGCCATTAGCATATGACATAATGTTAAAATAACACTATTAATAATGTTAATGATTGCCCTGAGTGATGGTTAAACTAGATAAAATGCTCTTCATTTAAGAAATCATAGATGAGGGTCAACTGGGTGGCTCAGTTGGTGGAGCATCTGACTCTTGATTTCAGCTCAGGGCATGATCTCAGTGTTGTGGGATCAAGCCTACATCTGGCTCTGAGCTGAGCATAGAATCTGCTTGAGATTCTCTCTCTCTCTCTCTCTCTCTCTCTCTCCTCTTTCTCTCTCCATAGGCCCCTTTCTTTCTGCCCCTCTCCCCCACTCTCTCTCCCTCTCTCTTTAAAATAAAAAAAAAATCATAGATGAAAGATTACAAAGAAAAATTAATATTGAGATAAACTGTGCCCAAGGATAGAAAAAAATCAATATTTAATATTAGTATCATTCTTCACTTGATAAGCAAATTCTAAAATTTGTATAGAATAGCAAAGCACCAAGGAAGGTAATGACAATTTTGAAGGAAACAAAAATGAGAGCAGGTGCCTTATCATCTTAAAGACTTATCTGGTAAGTTATTATACAGAGAATGCCTTAATGGTTCAAATATAAACTAAAAGGTAAGATAACTTTCTAGTTATTTTAGAATAGAGCAACAAAGAGTAGGCCCACTTACAAATGAAAACTTTACATAGGTCAGTTCTGGAACCACAGATAACTGGAGATCTTTGACAAATGGTGCCAGAAAAGCTGATTCTTTATGTTAAACTATTACAGCCCTAGAAATTAGATCCTTATATTAAGCTACACACATGTACACACGCACCCTCACAAAATTAACTCCAATGAGTTTAATGATCTATATACAAAGAGCAAACTTAAGAAAAAAATAGAAAAAAATGTAAAAGAGTATGTTTAAATCCTCAGATTAGGGTTGGAATTATTCAACAAGACACAGAAAAACACAAATTACATAAAAGATTGATAAATATGACATAAGATTATAAGTGTTGTATAAACCACTAAAGGGAAAAATATAATGACACACTGAGAAAACATTTACAGCATATTTAATCAACCAATGATTAGTATTCAGAATATAATAATAATATTTACAAAGCAGTTTGAAAAGATACAACCCAATAATAAAGTAGGCAAAAAATAAAAATAGGCATTCACTGAAAAGGAAACTCTCATGCCCAATCCCTATATAAAATATGATAAAGGTTACTAATAATCAGGAAATAAATTAATCCATATCAAGATAGTTATAAATCTAGTATATAGGTAAAAACTGAATTAGTAATACCAAAAATATTAATAAGAATGTTGAGTAATAAGAACTCTTACACTATGACAGTGTAAGTTTACTTTGTTACAAACATTTCATTTAATGAAGGCTAGATTTTCTGAAGAAATTACAATTTAAAATGGCAATACTTCGTGTTTTCCAAGGCAACTAAATATTCATAAAATCCTAAAATGAATCTTGGCTAAGCTTACCTTTCTCTTTCTCTTTTTTCCTTTTTTTTGTTTAATTTAAACTAAATGTATTCTTTTCAAGATTTTCTCTTTGTAATTCTGCTATCAACAATGAGAAATCACTATGGCACCTGAAATAAAAGTTGATTTCCAAATTAAGTAATGAAACATAAAAGGAAAGAGCTAATGTGCAGCCCATCATCTTGAGAGTAAGTGCAGCAGAGGATTAGTAAATGTGTAAATTGCACTTAAAAGTACAGTCTCTTTTTCAAAGATGATTACTACTTTAAGGAAGGCTTCATGTCTGTTGATAGCCCTCAGGCAATTAAAGTATTGACTGATCTTCATCTCTAGTATCAAAAGCAGGAACTGTTAAATAAAGAAATAGTTATGATAGGTAAACATTTTAACTTAACAAAATGAAAACTACTGATACTGTTATTTAAAATATCTGAATAAATATACCATTGGCAGAAAGGGCAGAAGGTAATTACTCTTTGTAAAAGGTTATTAATAGACAAAAAAATTGTAATTGTTCTAAAGTTCTCTTGATTTTCATGAATGAATGTTTGAGATCAATATAATTTAAGAATGGCAAATATTAAAAACCAACATAACATTAAATTCTGAAAAGCACTCTTTGCAATCTGTCAAGTGATAAGCTCCTTACCAGTTTTAAGTTTTGAAGATTCATGAATACTGGGAAATGGGACTAGAAATGAATTTTGAGACCATCTTAAAGCTCTTTAATTACAAAAATGTATTTTACTAGTAAAGAAATATTTTCTCCATATAGACACAAGTCGACCTTAATAAATGACCCATCTCAGTTATGTTTTATAAATACAGTCTTCTGATTCCTGAAATAAATATGTATGAGTGTGGTTTTGTTTTCATGTTTATGTATAACACTAATTAACTCTTCTGCCAGCCTTGGTTCAGAAATTTTGACACACTGGTTATTGGGCTTCCCTGGACAGCTTTTAGCCATCTATTGTCAACTGTTAAACTCTCAGTTCATAGGGCCCAACTGAGCTCTCAGAGGCTATTATTATTTCCCTTACATTCAAGTTCTTGCGGGACTCAAATAAGATATTCATCAGAGCTGACTGCAATATAATTAATTACTTTAAGCTACTGGATGAAAGATTCATCAGAAGATGTGTTATTGCTATCTTTGGAGTCAGAGATGGAACACAGAGGTGAACACTGTCAGCACCCACCTAAGCTCTGCTCTGGGGAGAGGGTGTTCAGATCCAGACAATGATGAATTCCTATAATTAGAAATAGGAAGTCCTAGTTTTCTTAGCAGCAGAATGTTTTCCTAGGAATTACTAGGTGACTACTTGAAAACCGATTTGGCATGGAAGATGAGATCTCCGGGTGGCAAACTTAAATAGCAAAACTTTGAAAACAAAAGAAGGGTTTAGCTCACTGCAGGATTTGCTTTTCTTGGTGGAAATACAAAACTGCAGCCAGAGTTTAACTGTTCAGAACAATACAATATATTCCAGGGGCTGTGTGGACAAAGAATGAAAAAACAAAACAAGAACATAAAAATAGAGATAAGGTTATTGGCTGCTAGCAAGGAATACTAGGGGAGAAACAAGATATTTAAAGGAGATTTTTAAATGAAGTTTCACTGTGTGGTGTTCTCTAGGCTCTCCTTTCATACTGTGTAGCAGTCTAAAATACTAATGCTTTAAACCTGAAAGTGTAAGGAGTTAAATTTACCTTTTGGGGGAATGCAACAAACTCCAGATCCTATCATATTGGGTTTGGGAACAGATCTGAGGTTCTCTGAGGTGGTCTTGCCACATCTGGGCTCCACGGGGTCAGATCCATCCAGTCATGTTATTAAACACTCAAACCATATAACTAACAAGCATGGTTTCAGTCAACATTCTGCCATCATCCTTCTAATTATAATCTGGTTTCCCAGAATTTGCTGGTCAGAGGTCATGAGGGTATTGTCCCCTGGAGTAATACTTTTCATTGAGACTATTCATTTGACATGTTGGTTGAATCCATTTCTCTTTGTGAGCATCGCTGATGTGAATTTGCCAAGGTAAAGCCATCCTATAGGATGGACATGCTAACATACTCATGAATTTGATACGGCTACATATTCCAAATCAGGGTTTTCTGTAAGCATTACATATTTAAATACAATAGCATCCAAAATCGAAATTAAAAAGTTCAAGTTTGGGGTATAATAGAGAGAATTCTTGATTGCAAAGAATTGGCCTATTACCTCTAATGGAGACCAAACATGCAATGGGAGGTTTGCCTTATAAAGACATAATTGAGTTTCAAGAGAAAAGACCTAAACTGTGCTGTGGGAAAAACACATGTAAAGGGGCTCTATTGCATATCATTGTATCACAGATCGCTCCTACATAGGATATTTTAATGTTAAGGTCACAGAGAACTACATGCAGAGGAAATGATGCTGAAATCACAATGGGATGCTTTGGAATCCTAGTGATCTTGGTGAATTTTGCTGATATTTTGTTGTTTATGACTGACATTACTGAGGCTACAGTCTAACACAGTCATTCCAGAAGAAAATTTCCCTGCAGTGAACAAAGCCCTTTTGTGCTTCTGGTAAAACATGACTCCACTAAGGCAATTAGCTGTTTTAAAAATAAACTAATTCATTTTGGAGATCTGATGTATAATTATGCAGCTGCATGGACTGAGGAGGCATGGTGACTGGCTACAGTGTTAGTAAAATTAGAAAAAAAAAAAAGCATCTCTTTGCTGACAGCTAAAGCATTGATTTAAGGTCCAATTGCCACCTTTGCATTATGAGGAGCTACAAAATGAACCTCTTCCTAAAATCATACAAAAAATTTCTGATAATGATAGTAGGGTATCTTCAGGGACAGAGGGGATGGAAATTAAAAAAGATTTATCCAGATCCTTGCTTCTAAGAAGCAGCCTCTGTAACATCCACTCTTATATCTCTACAAAAATATGACTCAGAGAATTTAACTCACTCATTCCACAGACAGAACTGTTCTCTGCTACTTCTAGAAGTAAAACATTTGGTGACATGATACTTTTATGGGTTCAGGGGTACTGACCAAAAGAGGAAGTGGCTCTTGGTCCATTTTCAGAGATTTGTGATTAAGGCAGCAGCTTCCTTCACTGGGAAGATTGAGGCCTCGCCATTAAGCACAGCAGAATCCAAGCTTGTTGGGGCAAAGGGTTCTACCTGATCCTGACACTGCACCTGACCTTACTTGCCACCTGAGTTTCCACAAAACCCACAGGGTAACTTCACAACACATGAAGAACATTATTTCAAAATTCTATTAACACTTATTTGACTGCCTTTCAATTACATTATATACTTTTCACTAAGTGAAGAGAGCAATATTTGCACAAGGTGTCTTTACAGATTTCTGTCTTTTGATCATTGCTTCTTTATTACCTTTCTTTCTTCCCTTCCTCCCTCCCTCTCCCCCACTTTCTCTCTTCTCTTTTTCCTTCCTTTCTTTCCCTCTCTCCCCTCGCCCTCCTTTCTCCATCCTTCCAGGATCATTTTTACATAATTTTCTTTCTCTGAGTGTTCCAGATTCTTGCTATGAATCATGTTAAATATCATTGTTTTTGTGTTTCTGACTTTCGAGTTTCTAGTGTTGTTTTATTAAGGAATAGTTCTCGGGGCACCTGGGTGGCTCAGTCGGTTAAGCATCTGACTTTGGCTCAGGTCGTGATCTCACAGTTTGTGGGTTCAAGTCCTGCGTCGGGCTCTGTGTTGACAGCCAGCTCAGAGCCTGGAGCCTGCCTCAGGTTCTGTGTCTCCCTCTCTCTCTGACCCTCCCCTGCTCACGCTCTCTCTTTCTCTCTCTCAGAAATAAATAAAATATTTTAAAAAAATTTTTAAAAAGGAGTAATTATCTAATATCCTGAAACAAGAGAATATGAATTTCAGCTCAAGGTAAACATATAATCATTATCTATTTCAAACTTGCTTTTAAAGTATTTGAGAAAATAATGGTTTATTAAAGCTTGGTGATGAATTTGCCTCACTGTTCCAAAAGGAAAAAAAATGTAGTTCAAAGATAATAAAATGTCTACAAATAGAAGAATCATTTGAAGATTAGACAAATAGATTCTACAATAGATTCTTCTACAAATAGAAGAATCTATTAAAATTCTCACTTATAAAATGCTACTTTCTCAGTATCATTTTAATACATTCTAAAAATTTGATGCAAAGTTTATTTCTCCAAATTTTCTTTCCCTGAGACTCTGATTTCCAGAAACCTCCCCTAGAGATTATTGTGGCCAAAGTCTCCCAGAGAAAAAACAGATGCTTCAGGGGCACCTATGGGGGAGACCTACAATGGGAAAGCACAATTCTGCCTTAAATGTTACTGATGTCTTGTTCAACATTTTATTTAGACCTTTTAAAACGGACAGAAAATGTATAAGAATAATGTAAAGAACTTAACACACCTTACATGCATATTCAATTTTTACCATTGTGCTGCATTATATTGCTGTTTTAAAATTTAATTTTACTTGCAAAGAATGTTTCCATACAGGCATACACAAAAAAACTCTGAGATATTTCCAAGGCTCAATATCAATGTCAGGCAGAAAGACAGAACTAGCCCTCCCCAGGCAAATATTGAGATGCCATCCTCTTCCTCAATGTCTTCATACAGGCCTAAAATAACAGGATACGAAGCTGAGACAGATTAGGGCCTGGCAAGTCAAGACCTACTTATTTTATTTCTGCATTTTAAAGGATGTGTGTGAAACACCATAAATTCATACGGGAACCTTATTATTTACTATATCTTATTTATTGCACAGCTAATACAGCATAAAGTCCCTGTTAGACTCCACCCAAGGAGGCCAAAGAGTTTGATCTTTAAAGTTTTAAAGACCACTTAAAAAACTATTTAAAATAATTTCACCAACAGGTTGATCCATCAGCACGAAGCTCTATGGGAAACATAACAAAGCTCTAATCAGTGAGAAGTAAACAAATTATTTATTACAATAGATATGAATAATTATACGTGTTGCCCAAGAAGAACTACTAGGGGAAGGAAATCAAAGTTGCCAGAGAAAACTGGACATATCTTTGGTCTTTACATTCACCTTAAAATTTTCCAAATCATGCGGTGATCCTTATAAGGTCACAAGTCATTTTAGTGGCTTATGCTATGGCTTGGCTTGTGCAACACTTTTCAGACCTGGGGCTGCTGGTCTATATGTACATGCACATGTACATATGAGCTATAAGCGTACATACAAGTGGAGAAGAAATATTGTCCTATAGAGATACATGAGACTGATGTGTATATAGGTACTGTCAATTGAGCAGAAAATGGAAATAGTTGGGTCTTATATGAGGGTGAGGCAAAAATAAATAGTCAAAGGTAACATTAGAGGTATGTATGCCTTGTGCTAAGGCTCCATCATAATCACCACATGTTGCTTCTTCTCATCCTGGTAAGATAATCTGCTGAGCTCTGCAAACACAGAGCTAGCAGAGATAATGAAAAGGGTGACCCAAGAGCATAAGTATAAAAGCTGTGGCAAATCCCCAGCACCTTTCTTTGAATGAGCATTAGTTTCTGGGACCAGAAATTTAGACACAAAATCCAGTGAGCTCAGCCTCTCACCATCCAAAAGATGCCGATTGCTTTACTTTGTTCTCTCTGGCTTTGATATATCTCAGATAAGTGAGTCTGTCTAGATTGTTGTGCGTGTGAATTGTTATGCCTCAAGGACGGTTTGAAAACTGCAAATTGGCCTTAATTCATTCATCTGTTCAACGAGCACCGAGTTTACCAGATATTGCTCTAAACATCTGGGACAAAATGCATGCTCTCACGGAGCTTATATTCTAGTGAGGGGCAGAGAGCAATAAACAGGTACACAAAGAAGTGGGATTCCAGATGGCGATCACTACAACACTGAAATGCAACAGGGTAATGGGATATAGAGTAACTTAGGAGACATGAACCATCTAGAAAGGGTGATAGAGAAAACATCTCTTATTAAGGAGGGGACTCTTGAGCGGAGATCCAAAAAACATGAAGAGGCAAGCCTTGTAAATATGTGGAAAAGGCACATTGCAGGTCAAGAGAACAGATCTCTGTGTGTCTTTAACAGAAAGCCGGCCAGTGGAGCTTCAGCACAGAAAGAGAGGGGCACCTGGGCAGCTCAGTCAGTTGAGCATCCCACTCTTGATTTCAGCTCAGTTTATGATCTTGCGGTTCATGAATTCAAGCCCTGATTTAGGCTCTGTGCTGACATTGTGGAGCCTGCTAGGGATTCTCTCTCTCCCCATTCACTGTCTGCCCTGCCCCAGCTCTCACTTTCTCTCTCTCTGTCTCTCAAAATAAATAAATAAACTTTAAAAAAAGAAAAAAGGAGTAGCGAGAGGGAAAGAAGATGGTCTTGGAAGGAAGAGCTGTCAGAACTTGTCGATCCTTGCAGAGTGCAACAACAAAACAAACAGTTTAAAGGGTTGGGTATGGAGGAAATTGGGCCATTAAGTGGGGAAGGACTTCATTCTAAGGCCCCTCATGATATACAGCAGATCCAGGACCATGCTGGGGCAGTGTCTGTCTGGGTGGCAGCTAATCAGGGACAAAACCAGAGGTGAATGGATTAGAGGACGCTGTCTGAATATTATCTGTGCCATTTCTTACCACGGAATTTGATTTGAAAACTGCCAGTGACAATCTTTTCTTGGAAGTGGATAGGGATAGATAGTATAAATAAATATAATCTAAAAGAAAAAACAGGACTGAAAATCAAATCTTCCAGGAAAACAGAGCTAAGGCAGGGTTTCAAATCAAATCTTCAGGTTGAGAGGAAGTCCGTAGCAATTACACACCACCACCCACAGCAGAGCAGCGGTACAGAGAGAAGTACTGCATGGACCTGTTAGAGGTCTCAGCTTGGTTTGTGTTAGCAGCAGAATTTAAAACACAGGAATGGGCTTTAGAAAACCAGAACCCAAATAGTCATTCACATATTATTTTTAAAAGGCACCCAAATTACCATGTCTAAACTACTTAAGTCTTCCTAGCATCCTTTTTTTCCCATTCCCACATCCTACTGGTAACAGTCTTTGATCTCCTCTCCATGGGGTAATTACATAATGGTACCCCTCCCCCCAACCAAGTGACCAAGTAATTAAAGTAAATAATAGGCACTTGACCTTAGCTCAACAAATCTCTGTTTCTCTCCAGGAATTTGAAACCAGCACAGAGCATGGCATGTGCAAAGGCCTAGAGGTAGAAAAAGGTTGGGAGCTGAGTTATATTTGGATGGCACTCCTGAAAGAAGTCCATAGACACTTGCTGCTGAGTTCTCACCTAATTTTCCTAATATATACTTTTTTTTTGCTTAAGTTGGCCATATTGATTTCTGCTGCTTACACCAGAAAAATATTTGGTTAAGATCATTATCAATGTTTATAAATGTCATCCTGCCTTAGAATCAGGTATGTCAGAACAACACAAGACTTGAAGGCAGGATATACTCGAAAGAGATGGAACACTGGATTAAACCCCAAAAGATGTAGTATAAAAAACAGGAAATCTGTAGTAAGATCAATTACCTATATATCAAATAGAGGGATGGTCAGTCAACCTGGATGTAGGGAGGAGGCCAAGCAATGGAAAGTGCATTCAATTCATCTGCAAATATTTATTTAAAAACCTGCCCCATGCCAAGCACCTACCCTATTTTCTACAGCTGGGATTACAACAGTATAAAAAGGGAAGAAAAGGCCCTTGTTCTCTTCAAATTAACATTTTTAGACTTTAACTCAATAGAAATTTTGCCTTCTTATTTTCTCTGTCAATTATATGTAATAGAGGTTCCACCTCATAAGGTATGCTTCACAAACTTCAAAGCAATCAAGTTAAATGGAAATCCCTAAAGGATACTGTAAAGACAAATTTGTGCTTCAGGTATTACGGTAGGTAAAGAAAAGGAACGTTCTCAAACTTAAGTGTAAATAGTAAATAGTAATAATAATGGCAACTGTGTAAACATGCAGAGTCTAAGGGTTTATCTCTCTGGAATCTGATTCTGGGAGATATGAGAACCAGGTCTTTGCATTTTAAATGCTGTAAATTAGGGGTTAAGGAAACTAAGGCAAATCTAACTCTGCCTGTTTTCCTAAGTATTATTGGAATATGGACATGATCATTTGTCTACCTATTGTTTATGGTTGTTTTCCTGTTAAAGAGCATTGTTGAATAGTGACAGAGGCTGTTTGGGCTGCAAAGCTTGAAATATATACTAATGGATCTTTATAGGAGAAGTTTGTCAATCCATGCCTTGAGAGATTCTCAGGCAGGCTATCTAATATCTCTAGAGAACATTCCTTCTACATCTACATTTTAGTAATTTTTCAAAAAAAATAATTTTAATTGAACACTAAGAAAAGAAAATTGCATAGCTGGTCAAGCACAAAAACTCAAGGAAACATAAAGATTATGCTTGAGAATTATAATAGCTTAAAATCAGTGATATTCTGTTGTCTTGTTTCTTGAATTTAAAGACATAATATACTTGTTTTAGAAATCATGGAGCATTTATAAAACTACTACTAATTAGCAATACATAGAGATCACCTCTATTAAATTTCTGACGTATTTCCTCATGGTCCTCCTTGTCAGTGGTTTACTCAATGCAAAAGACAGCTATCTAGATGACATGATTTTATTCTCAAAGTTGATGTTGCCGATAATCCATTAGTACGAAAATAAATATGAGCAATATACCTGTAGGGGCTGACTTCTCCACCCATTAAACTAAGCTACAAACTGAAAGGAGTTGTAACTTACTCATTTTAATTTTCACAGTAACTAGGATCCTGTCTGGTACTAGTTGGGACTTGTAAAACATTGATAAAATGAATGATAAAGAAAGCTACTAGACACTTATGTTCTTACATAGGTCCTATTTGTGGGAACTTTGTGAATTGCCCTCATTCATGAAATACAATGTGGTACCATTAGGTTGTTACTATTGAACACCTACACACTTTCTCTTGTTCTTTAAAGCTCCTTGTTAAATGTGTCACCATTTAAAATGTGCTTTTTCTCCTTGTTAATATAAGCTTTTCAAGGTCAACCCACAGTTGCCCAAAATAACACTCTATCTGGTGTTTCCCAGAAATAGCATATACATATATGACATTTAAAACTGGTCTTTCATTTATAAGATCTGTACGTGATGGTGAATAATAGTGAGAAGTTCCCAAATTTGAACATGAAAATATACTGCTCTTCCCGAGAATGAAAGTGGTAGAATATTATAATAAGCTAACAGCGTTCTCTGTCAACACCATAACTCTGTCAATATATATATCACATATACATAAGTAGTCTGCAAACAAAAATCCTCTCAGTTCCTTCTCATAGGTTTTGATTCATTCATACTGGCCAATGAAGTAAAACTAGAAGTTACAAAAACCTGGTGGTCATCAATGGAAAAACTCCAAGGTCACCACAATTAAGCTTGGTCTGAATCAATATAGAGTAGGTTACTATGGAACCTGAAGAAATGGCAGGGGGACTAAAAAGCACAAATAAAAGTCCAGAATGAGACAGATATCCAAGGTAACAATGATCTCATCTTTCTAAACATGTATAGTCTGACAATACAAAGATTTACTTTAAATTTACTTTCATATCATCTGTTTTCCACCTATATAGTAGCCTGGAGGCTCAGAGGAAATGAAAAATAACCAGACACTTTGAAAATGAAGACATCTCAGGAATCACTGAGGACTAAATAAGGCTAATGGTGTTTTCTCATCTTTACAGATTCTATTCATTTGTCACTCATGAGTTGATTTTTGTGAGAAATAAATCTTAATTTCTACCAAATGTCAGGCTCTTTACTGATCTTTTGGTATAAAACAGATATATCTATTTTCATGGAGTTTATATTCTAACCAGAAAAAGAGATATTTAAAAATTAACACCTCCTAATGGCTAAAGCTATAAGAATTTGGGCAACAATGTAAGTAAAATTATATTGGACTGTAACACAAAGAATAAAATAGGAATATATAAGAAGACATGGCTGGGGCACCTGGGTGGCTCAGCTGATTGAGCATCTAAGTATTGGTTTCGGCTCAGATCATGATCTCACGACTTGTGAGTCCAAGCTCCACACCAGGCTCTATGTTGACCACCCTGTTTGGGATTTCTCTCTCGTTTTCTCTCTACCCCTTGCCCACGTGCTCTCTCTCTCTCTCAAAAATAAATAAACTTAAAAAAAAAAAAAGAAAACGTAGCTAAATAACATGTTATAAACAGGTCTTCGGTTAAGGAAAAGGAACAATTCAAATAAAATGAACAAATTTCTAGAAAGGGAAAACATAAACTTATACATGAATAACTAAGAAAATCTGAATAGTTATAAAACCATTAAAAATTGAACCCATAATTAGACTTTTTCCACAAAGAAAAGTCCAGTCTTCAACAGTAAACTGTACCAAAAAATTAAAAGAAGAAATAACACTAATTTTTTCCAGAACTAGAAAATTTAGGGAACACTGACCAACTCTGACCAACAACTGACCAACAGATATATGTAGATATATCTCTGACACCAAATCTAACCAGAGGACTCCAAGACAGGATAAATATAGACTAGCTTCATTCATGAACATAGAGACAAAATTCCTAGAAAATAGGAGAAGTGAAATCCAGACTTAAATAAGGATAGCTTTGATTTCTTTCTTTAATCTAAGTTATAGAAGTCTTTAGGGAAATTCTAATTAAAACCAAAACGAAATACCCACTGGCATAGCTAAAGTTACAAAGAGTGATGGCAACAAATATGGACAAGAAGTGGAGGCACCAGTACTGTCATGCAGTGCTAATAACACTGTAAATTGAAACAGCCACTTTGGGAAACTGTTTGACATTGAGTATTACATTTGAATGGACTCATATGCTATAGCAATTCATAAGTAAAAAAGGTTTTCTTCAAGGTACATGAACAAGAACATTGTATATCAGTGTTTTTATAGTTGGTCAAAACTGGAGACAACCAATATACCTATCAATATACCTAGTCCAACCAATATACCTATATACCAATATACAGTAGAATGGGCAAATTAATTCTGATTTGGTGATGGAAGGGATACTATGTAGCAATGAAAATTAACAAATTAAGGTT
The DNA here is from genome assembly GCF_008692635.1 of Crocuta crocuta. Taxonomy (NCBI): domain Eukaryota; kingdom Metazoa; phylum Chordata; class Mammalia; order Carnivora; family Hyaenidae; genus Crocuta; species Crocuta crocuta. The sequence continues at coordinate 3,920,439 of NW_027529173.1, forward strand.
GAAAACCTCATTGTGCATGAACCTCACAAACTTGGAGTGAAATGTCCAGTCATAAAACAATGTATTCCCTATAATTACATGTATGTGTAGTATAAACACTGGCAAAATGAAATGACATTGATGGAAATAAAAGCAGAGGTTACTTATGAGGAACAGGGTAGAGCTGGGATTATGAGGGCACCTGATTGCTACATTACAAAGTGCTGGCATCCCTCTTTCTTCATCTATGGGTAGTACTAGAATATGTCCACTGAGCACTTTCCTACATGTGGCTTCTCCCCTATTAAAAAAAAAAAAAAATAGGTGAAAAGCAAACAAACAAAAAAAAAAGGTCCTGACAAAAAAGGTCTACCAGCACCCTTCAACAACAGAATAAATTGAACCTGGTATCAGTGTAATATTATTATGAGGGTATATATAAAGAATGGATGAGAGCAGGAAGCCTAGATATCAGGATAAGAGGCTATAACAAATATTATTATTTTGGGGGGTGACTGTGGAAATGGGATTGCTATAACAACATTACTTAGAAGTTTAAGATACATCTTTGTATAACAAATTTAGAATTTTCAGCCCTTTCATTTTTAAATGCTAAGATTACATCCTTTAAATTCTGAGGTTTCTGATTCAATAACAGGACATGGGTAGTATTAAATGATAATGCTAAGTACTTAGTCAAACAAAATCACCTAATAATATAGTGACCATGAACACCAGACTCCACTTCTTCAGTCCCCAGTTTTCTTACCCTTTTACAACACTTAGGAGGAATAAATGAGATAATCTATATGAGATGTTTAGCATAATACCTGGCATTGGGTAAACATCTCTTATTGTGAGCTATCATCATCATCATCATCATCATCATCATCACCATCAACATCTAAAACTGACTGAAGTTATATTAGTGTAATATATGTTTAGTATCATAAATAATCTTTTTAATCAAACAATGCAATTTATGCAAAATTTATTGCTTTTTCTTAAAGAATACAAAAAGGTCACAAGCATTCAAATCGCAGTTGTATAAACCCTTCACCCAGGCTTCAGCTGTAGTTTGTAAGCAATAAATGGGCAAGGAGAGCTGTTTTTCCCCTAAAAGACTGCTTTTGCTAAAATTACTTCAATTCCATTTAATCCTGTGGTTAGACAATAATGATAAACCCCCCACCAAAAAAAAAAAAAAAAAAAAAAAAAAAAAAAAAAAAACCCCCCCCCAAAAAAAAAAAAAAAAAAAAAAAAGCAAATCACAGATGATTTGGTTTTAGTTGAATGGGGAACAAAAATCAAGCAAGCAAATATATTTTTCTAAGGGATTGTGAAAAAGAAAAATCGATTAGTAATGCAAGGAAACTGATATTAAAATACTGAGGGAAATACCTCTTTAGATGCTGCCCTGGAGATTTAAGTAGGCAATGGAACTCCTAACACTGACAGTTTCAGTCCAAATTTGCCAGTAAAAAATAAGATGAAAGAAAAAGCAGTTGCTTTGTCTAGTACCAACTGAAGTGTTACTTTTATAAATAAGAAATAGGAATCCTATAATCTGATAGCAGATAGCATAATACTGCTGTTCAAATGTCATATTACTAAGTTATAATTCTGTAAACATTTTAGGAAATACTGGATTTAACTAACTTTTTGAGCTTTTTTGGTCTTTTGTGGTAATTGTAAACAAACTATATAAAAATACTTCAACTGAATAAGAAACACTTCCATTAAAAGTCCTCTTTCTTATCATTTTAATTTACACTTATCTAAAATTACCAGTATCTACTTCAGCACTGCATAACACATTTTTATTTTTAAATTTCATGAGTTTTATAATTTTATAGAATCAATCCATGTCAAAAAAAAAAGTTAATTTGAATTCTAGAAATCAGTTTGGTTTTAGTTTACAGAATTTAACAAAACACTTAGGACTCCAAATTTTTCTGCCTGCAAAGCCCATTTATGTCTGAGAGAAGTATATGTGTGTATGGACGTACACACACACACACACACACACACACACACACACACACTACTTTTTGTTAGACTTTGTCTGACTTTGTTATTCTTTTCCACAGTTAATAGAGTTCCCCACATAAAGAGTGCCAATAATCTAATTTTCTTTTTGGCTTTTTCACTCTTCTCTCGATACCACTGTTGATTTTCCAGAGTCCATTAAACAGGCTGAGTTGAAATGTTAGTCACAGTAGAGCATTTGGTTGTTTTCATAATGTTTCTGCTCAATCTACTTTACAAGAAAACATAGTAGCCTTTCTCTCTCTTTTTTTTTTCTATTAGCTTGGGAAAATCTACTGACACCATAGAATGAAACTGAAAACCATAAAATATAAGAAACCTAGGAACTTTGCATCCCAAATGCAGCTCTCATATATAATAATTCCATACAATTTCATATAACTGAACAAATAATTGTTTATTCTGCCCTGCAACCAAGCCTGGCCACTGTCAAAAGCTTTGTTCCCTTTATAATTCCATGAAAAATAAACTACAAACACAAGTGCAAGTAGTATTATGACATATTATCTATATGGTAATGGGCTATAATTATGCCTTGTGCTCATGAGTCACTCTGATCATGAGAAACATGCAGATGACTTAATCATTTCAAGTTAACTTCATCATAAGAAGTATGCAACCTAAAGATCTGAAATATTTTGATACAGGAAAATCTATGACGTTTGAAAATCTTGTAGGTTTAGATGAATGCCCTTCTTAAGTGTGAGGACTGGAAAATATGCTGTAAGAAAACTAACAGGCAATTTCCTTTCATTTTAATAAGGAAGTTATACAATGTAGCCCGAGGGGAGCACATCATCCTGGAAGAACTCCATTAGGCCTCAGCAGAATCCCCCAAATCTACACTTGCAAATGTTAATTTGTAATTTGAACACCATGAAAATTAAATCATCACTCAGAGCATGCTGATTCACTGGCAAGGTAGCAAATATTGGAGGCCAAGGGCCATTTTCTATGGTCACCATTAGTCCATTATGTTTGTAAAATTAAGATTATTTTACCTGTTTTTAAGAAAAAGAAACCCTACCTCTCCAGAAAACAGCCCCCACACAAAAAAAAACTTGAAAAATTAAACCATTTGAACATGTATACTACCAAAAGGCAATTTTATTTATTTGCTCAGAATTTTTGTAGAAAATTTGTTTCACTCTTATTACTTTTATATAATTGTATACTTCCCTACCCAATTTCCACCCCACTAGAGTATCTTTTTAAAATCATCTCAGAGCGAAACAGTTAATTCTTGGCATTTTAATGTCTGTATAACTTATCTGTTAAGACTTAATAGGAAGTTACAGACTTCAGGCGTTTGAAGCTAAGGGGAAAAAGGAATCGAGGGGCCTGTTTTAAAAGGTAACATAAATAAAAAGAGTAAGAAGAGATGAAAAGGCCCAAAGATACACCCAACCAATGCTGAGAGTTTTGCCCAGCTGGTTACCATACTTCTCTGATTCATGCTGGCTCGGAGCAGCAACCCACGAGCCGTCGCCCATGGCAGAACTGAGTCAGGCATGCCGTGGCCAAAGCTGGTGCGGGCCACAGCACTGACTAATAGCCTGGGAAAGAAAGTGACCCATTCATGCTCAGCTTAACTCCAAAGAAACCAAAGAAACAAAATGGGGTTTGGCTCTGCCTGGGAAGAAACTATAGCATCCCGATAACTGCACCTATAGTAGGAGTTTTAAAAATGGTAAATTTAGGGGCACCCGGGTGGCTCAGTCAGTTAAGCGTTCAACTTCGGCTCAGGTCATGATCTCACGGCTCGTGAGTTAGAGTCCCGCATAAAGTTCTGTGCTGAGGGCTCAGAGCCTGGAGCCTGCTTCACATTCTGTGTCTCCCTCTGTCTCTCTGCCTCTCTCCCACTTGGTCTGTCCGTCTCTCAAAAATAAATAAAAACATTAAAAAATAATTTAAAAATGGTAAGTTTACGTGGAATTCCATTCTTTTATTGATCAAAAGTGTTGTTAAACAGGCTTCACTATGTTTGAACTCAAAGATATGACTCTGCCAGGTAGAAGCTAGATAGCTATTTCCTAGAATAATTTAATGTTATTTCTTCCTTAAATTTTTGTTAGGTTACTGGTGGAGTCTGGGATTATCTTTGTGGAAAGATTTTTAATGATAGGTTCAATTTTTTAAATGAGTAAGTTCTGGTGGGGTAAAGTCAGGTTTAGTAAGGACAGATCCTACATGGAAGTGGCAAATAAGAGCCAACATCTTTAGTTCTCTCTCTGTTACTGCTTTCCGTGGAGATCAAGGCTTTAATATATATTAAGTCAAAGTCCTGGCCAACTAAAAACAAGTATCTTTTTATTTCAAGATATTCTTTTGCTACTCTCAGCCATGATTGCAGAAGACTGCAATAAGAAACCAAATCAGTCAAAGGAATTGGCTACAAATTTTTACAAAATCCCATCTTTGCAACTTTCTGTCCAATCCTTAAAAGGACAGTAAATCTTACTTGCTCCTTGCTCTGAAAACAAACCAAAAGGATATTAAAAATATTAGCAGGTTAGTTCATAATAGTTTTACCACAAAGTGATCTGAATTCTGTTTTTATTGGTATAGCTTGGGGGCTTTTCCCAGTTTCCTAGTAACCATTTTCTTTTAGAAACAACAGCCATATTTCACACATTGCTCATCTAAGTTATCAAGCCTAAAAGAGCTCTCCGCTTGCTCATTAGAGATGACTCTGCCTTGTTAAGTTTTTCATTGGAATATATTCTTTTAATCATTTTCTCCAGTGAATCATGGTCAAACGTCCACATTTTAATTACCAGCACACTAACACTGGCAGGGTGGCTGCTCCTTTTGATAATGTAACACTTCCCTGGGGTGGAATGTCAAGGAGTTGGGTGTTCAACTGCCCCTACTCTTCGATGGCAAAGCAGCAAATGTCACAACACAACACATGTGATTCAGCCATAACATTTTTATAAAACCCAACCCTGTTTGAGGCATGAAGCTCATATACAACCTCAAAGTGACCGAATAGAGCACCATACTCTTTAATGACACTGTGGGCATCTGTGTAGACACAGGTGTCCTGTTAAGCTCCACATGCAGGATCCTTCTAAAGGCAGAGGTCTAGCTCCTACCTGACAGAATAGGACCTATTCCATGGCAAAGAAGAATCAATGTAAACATTCTCATCACCTGGGGGTGCCTGGGTGCCTCAGTCAGTTAAGCCTCTGACTCTTGACTTTGGCTCAGGTCATGAGCTCACAGTTTGTGAGATAGAGCTCCACATCAGGCTCTGCACCTTCAGTGTGGAGCCTGCTTGGGATCTCTCTTCCTCTTTCACGCCCTCTCTCCTGCTGTCTTTCAAAATAAACAAATAAACATTTAAAGAAATCTTAACATCTGTGAGTTCAAATATATTGAAGCCATTTTAAACATAGTTTTGAGCAATCAATAAAGTTGATGTGTTTTTTAAGTTGAGGAGCATGAAATTAAGTCCCCCATTAGAAACAACCTCAGGCTGCACATAGTCCCAGTTCCAGGAAAAGCCTCAGCTGAAGCCACCCTCGGACCGCCCTCAGATCTGCCAATCAAAAGAAATGTGTAACATTCCTGTAGTCTTGGAGACGAGTCAGGGTGGGGAGCTGCAGGTAGTTACTTTGTACAAACTTGCCAGTCAATCACTGCTTGCAGGAGCCCCATGTAGATTCTCTGAACCCACCTCATAATTGGTCATCTTAAAAGACTCTCAAAGGTCATGATTGGGTCCCGCCAAATGTAATGGACGCCTTTCAGATACTGAATGGTCAAAACTGTTACTATGCCGTTACTATGGGTGCTGTACAATTATGATTGGTGCTTATGTAATGATGCAAAACGTACAACGTGTGCACGGTAACACCCCTTCCCTCATAAAAATCCTGCTTGCCACTGTTCGGGGCTTCACCTTGCTGCCGCTGCGCTGGGAGACGGCTGAGCCCCTGCTCGAGCTTGTAATAAAGATCCTTTTGTTCTTGCATTGGTACCGGCTCCTTGGAGGTCTCTGGGGACTCGCGATTCGGGCATAACAAAGCTTACTAATGCCTTCACAAGAATGGCAAATTCAGTTGGTAGGAAAAAAAATAACTAATTAGAGCCAATTTTTTGATATATGGTTATGAGACTATTAAAGCCAATATGCAGAAATCAACCAATTTGTAAATATGTCGGTCACTTGCACAGAGGCAGGCAGTAACTAATCAGAAAGAAACAATTAAAAACCCAAGAAAAATTAGAGGTTCCTAGGTGGCTCAGTTGGTTAAGCATCTGACTTTGGCTCAGGTCATGATCTCATGGTTCATGAGTTTGAGCTCCGTGTCAGGCTCTGTGCTGACAGCTCTGAGTCTGAGCCTGCTTTGGATTCTGTGTCTCCCTCTCTCTCTGTCCCTCCCACACTAGCTCGCTCTCTCTCTCAAAAAAAAAAAAAAAAAAACCCAAAGCATTAAAAATAAACCTTTAAAAATTCAAGAAAAAGTGGAACATTCTTTTTAAACTATATTTGGCAATTAATTTAAAAAGTTAAATTAAAAATTTTAAAATACCTCTTACTCTCTCATAAATTTTATTCCTAAACTCATTCCTTGAAAAGCCTTTTGCCTTTCATTTAACAGCAATTCTTTCTATTTTATCCTAAATTAAAAGATGAGGCAATAGAAATTGATGGGATGAGTATTAAATAGTTCACTCAAAATATTATAGGAAAAGTGGCAGCAGAAGTGCATACATATCTTCTGTGATCTGAAAACACACACACGTGTGCACCCCCCCCACACACACACTCCCTATATTCTCTCCTTGCTCATTAGGAAAGGGTTAAGATGATGACTGGACACATGAGCTAAAGAGAACCACTGACACTCCAAGCTCATCTTCAAGGAGTCCTGAGAAAGGAAGTCTTATCTTTCCTACTAGTTTAAGATCTCCGGAAGTGTGGGCACTTGAACTGTACTGCCACCTTGCCATAAGAGCAAACTTGAGTATGAAGCCAACAAGGTAGGTAGCAAAACTGACGATGAAGAAAACCATTCTGTGACTCTGGAATATGACTCTATCTGAAGCTGGTTCTATGTCCAGGGTTTTCAGTTATGTGAGCCAGTAACCTTTTAACTTCAGTCAGTTTGAGTTGGACGCTTTTACATTTGCAATCAAAGAGGTGTTATTGTTCCCTATTCCATTTAAAATTTGAAAAACAAGGCGCCCGGATGGCTCAGTCAGTTAAGCTTCTGGCTCTTGAATTCAGCTTAGCCATGATCCCAGGGGTCATGGGATCGAGTCTCAAATAGGACTCAGAGCTAAGCTTGGAGCCTGCTTAGGATATTCTCTCTCCCTCTGCCCCATCCTTTCTCCTCTCTCTCTCTCCCTCTCTCTCTCTCTCTCCCTCTCTCTCTCTCAAAAAAATAAGTAAAATCTGAAAAACAATTTTGACCAATGAAGATAAGGTACTTTAACACACTTTTGACCAATCAACAAAATGGAGCTCTTTGTAAACTTAATATTTTTTTTAAAACTCACTGTCTTAACAAGGAGAAAACGGGGGTCATATTCCCATTTTATAAACATGGGATGAGAGAAAGCATAGAGAAAATCACAGGCTAGGCAGAATGGCCAAATTGTTTTAAACCTAGTACATCGTCATTCATAACCTTATATTCTACTATCTTTCATCAACTTATTTCAGGTTTGTGAATCTTATAAATAAAACTGGTGAATATATATATGAGCTCAAAAGCTAAATATGATCTTAGTGACAATAAAGCAACTGGGTTAACTACTTTATAGGAGGAAATTATCTTCACAAAGCTTATTCTAGTTCACCTATGTTTATTTCTCAACAGATATCAATATAGAAATGAAATGCGGGGGCTAAGTTTATGTAACACGTTATTACATCTCTATCCCAAGGAAATTTGTGATATAGAACCAACAAATATTTATTAATAAGTTACATCTGCCTAGCAGGTAAAAACCTGCTTTTGCTTCTTTTAATAATAATTTCCTTGCTTTTTTATTATATCCTTTTGGTTTCATGTTTTCTGGTTATACCTGATGTTTTCAAAGTTGACGCTAATTGATGATAAAGGAAAATTTTAAAACAGCCAGGAAAACACTTTCTAAAGATGCTTTATGGCTCTAGATAATCTAATTTGTGGAAAATGCAGAATGGAGCACCACAGAGTGCTTTTCAATAATTTATGGTGGAGATTCATCTCCTAAGTTTAGAAACATGATTTGTGACCCAACTGTGCCATGCACCTATTTGTGTAATTAGGCGGCTGGCTACAATCCCCAACTCTTCTGGGTCTGCAGAAGATCCAGATTCAAAAGGATGGATTCAATCTTTAGAAAACAAATAAATCAAAGCAGTTACTTATAATATATATTTTTTTACTTCTAATTATTGCTAAAGCATAGAACTGGCTGGTAGATTTTCATTATGAGAATTTTTTCCTTCTGGTTTAGAGGAGAAGAGATAAACACCAGTACAAAATTATTTTGTTTTCATTTCATTTACAAGCTTGAAAAGCACAAGATTCTTTAATTATGTAATGAAATCAGTGTCCTGACTAAAAATTCACCTTAAAGGAGAAAAGGGACCAAGAATATCATAGCTATAAGTATTTTTAGTTCAAGTTTTACAGGATTCATTGAGTTAAACTTAGCATTAAAACAATTTATTTATTTTTTAATGTTTATTTTTGAGAGAGAGAGAGCAGGAGAGAGGCAGAGGGAGAGGGAGACAGAGGATCCAAAGTGGGCTCTGCTGACAGCAGCCAGCCCCATGCTGCTTAAACACACGAACCATAAGATCATGACCTGAGCAGAAATCTGAAGCATAACTGACTGAGCTACCCAAGAATCCCCCTAAAAACTACTTTAAATATCATTTTAAACCTAAAGTTATTTCATCTTTATTTTATTTACATGACTATTCTTAAGTTGTAGAAAGTTAGGTTTCTTAAACAACAAAAGGAAGAGATTTGGCCTTTTTCCCAAATTCACTTCTATGTCCCTGGAACTGTTTTATTATCCAAATTTTCATCTTTAAATGAAGCAAATTGGCACTCAGATTTGAAAGAAGTAAAAGAAAAGGAAAAATCCAGACAACAGACAGCTATGAATTATGTATGACCTGTGTGCTCAGGGACAACTAATTAGAAATAAGAAGAAAGTAAATCCTGGTGCTGTCCTTCTCCATTTTTAGGTAACAGAAAAACTTTCAGTTTGAATATTTGTTGTCAACAAAAACGAACATCCACAATGAAATTTATTTACAAATTTTCATTTTATAGTTACAGAAAAAAAGATTATATTTAACCAAGTAATGAGATCAACAGAATTGTTAAATAAAACTGGTATTATTAGCTAATTATCAAAGGCCACTCTTTTTAGGATACATGCTTAAAATAACAGCTACATAAAAGGTAGAAGATAATTTTGTTTAATTAGGAAATTAATACAGCAAGTTTCCCTCTATCCACACAGTGTCAAATGAATAGTAAGTAATATTATTTTGCCTTCTAGTGATTTATATTTTAAGCTGTTTTCAAGAATATATTTTGTTAGACTTAATGTAGCATAAAAAAAGCATTTGGGAGTAAAAGCCCAAATACTTGGGTTTGACTTCCAACTCTACTGGCTTTGTGAACTTGAGTAACTAATTTAAACTTTTGGAGCCACAGATGCCTAAAGTGGAAGGTGAGGCAATTTTTGACCTATTTATATTAGCAATTAGAGTATCTGAAAACATAACACTTTGCAAATTTTAAAGTATTATTAAAATTTTAAATGTTGCTATTATAAAATTTTCTAAAGCTTTAATCTCAAAATTGTAGTGACCCATCTAAAATTAGAAGGTTAATTACATTTCCTAAGAAGAGCAGCAATTCATCAAATTATGAATTCAAAGGTGTTTTTGAGCTTAGGATTTTTGTAAAAAGTTTCTAATTTTGTAAATCTCTAGCATCTTCATAAGATTAATTAATGGACAAGTCCTAGATATTTTTTTTGCTATATCTAAACTGGCTTTTAATTATTCTATAATTAACACATTAGACATTTTAGTAATTCTATAATTATTAATTAGACAATTACATTTTCTGAATAATATGTCTGTTTTCATATTAGATTATTAGGTTCTTAATGCATAATCTAATTCTGAGAATATCTCTGTACTTGCTAAATATTTCTGCAATTGAATTGAAAATGAACAATTTCCTCATGTATTCAAGCTTAGGAATCCCTTCACTTTTGTTTGTAGGCAGTCTAAACAGGACTCTGGTTTTCATCTTTAGGTTGCCTGGGCAAGTATATTGTTTAAACTAGTTCTAATTCATACATGTTCATAGTTTAGTCTCTGATAGCTACACACAATAACTGACATTTACTTAAACCACCTGTAGAATAATTATGGAAAGTCTAACAAAAAATAAGTAGTTATTCTATACAGTGACAGTGAATCTGTTAAACTAATTAGTTAAGGAAAGCTTTTAGACCAGAACTGGTAAATATGTGGCTAAATATGTGGGAGGCCACAACCTCCCAGCCACTAGGTTGGCACTCCAGGATAAGCATTACCAATTTCTTTCCATAAAGCCTCAGCCTCTTTCTTATCATAGCATTCCAAGAAGCTGCTACCAATCCTATAGATGTGACATTCAAAGAGAAAAATATTTACCCATTTATGTATTAGACCAATGTGTGCCTGGAGTAGCCTAAAAGGTATACTTTTGATCTGTTTAACTGAAAGAATTTTATCTCCAGAATTAGCACACGTTCCCCTTTGTGTCAGTGCTGCTGGACTTTAGTGTTTTTCTCATTATTATACCTAGAAACAGGTGAACATTATTAGAAATAGTCCAGTGTGAGAAATGCATAAGGAATAAGAAGCAGATGACTATCTTGAATAAAGAGATAAACTGCAAATTTCAGCCTTTTGATACAGCGGACATATAAAAAGCCATTCTTTTAAACTCAGAACTCATGAACAGAGACATTCCTAAGGAAAATTCTGATATCAATTTATTCAATGAGTACCTTCTAATTTATCTTGTAAAAGATATCAGAGTAATGAGAAAAAAGTGAAATCATGTTTCACTTACACTGGGAAATAAGAATAACTATTGGTTTTCCCTGATGGAGTGTTACAACATGCACATACAATTTATATTATATATTGATGGGGCTTATTAAGCTACCTGGCTCCTCACATGTTCTCTCTGTATGTGTAAATGGCAGGGCTAACTACCTGTGGTTTCACACAAAGTTCCCTTGACAAATCAGGCCCAAACTCTAGATTGTTAGCCCTAGTAGTATCACATGGGCCTCAGCTTCCGGTTCTGAGATTCACTTTTGATATTTCTGATTGTTTTCTAAAAGCATCACTTTATCAAATTTATTTTAGCCAATGTTCCTACTGTCACTTCTACTTTATACATTGGCCATATATATTCGCCCACTTCGGCCTGTTCCTGCTCTTGAACAATTGCTGTACAAAACTCCGTGCTTGTGTTGCTACCATGGCTTAGCCCGGGAATCAGGTCACTGCTTGATGCTCTGGACATACCACTCCTCAGTCTGCTGCTGGCCTCTGTCCAGTAACTTGATCACACCACAGCGCTCACACCACCCTCACTAACATCTCAAGGCTACTGATTAATAAAGCAGATGCTAGTGTCCTAGTTCAGATGGATCCCACAGCAAAGTTATTTTAGACATAATACTTCTGTACCACATTTCTTTTAGGCTCCACACAAAACTGAACACCTGGGATATGAATCGACCACAAGCATCGCCAGACTGGGGCCGATTCAGTGAAACCACCATGCTATTCTCAAACCTACAGTCCCCCCAGTTCCCCACTTCCCCCTGAGCCCATGTCATCGAGATAGACTTCTTCCTTCAGATGAATTTTTTCCTAAGGGCTGCAGAGTGCCTCCTAAAATTTGCCTTTTGTTCTTTAAGCCACCCTATATGACACAGTTGACCAAATATTCCAATAGGGGTGACTGGCAAACATGTCACTTCATCTCCAGACAAATTAGTAGCTACAAATAATGTGGAAAGAGGGGATATGCTGTGCCTGGGAATTCTACATGTGGGATTTGTGCAACCTGTAGTCCTGGTCAGCTGGGATTCCCTATTATTTATGCATATATATACACACACATATATATACACACACATATACATCCCATGTATTAATATATATCCACATGGAAACACAAATTACATGTAACCTCTACTGCTTTCTTTCCCTTGAATACTTTCTCTTCATTTTGTATATCTTATTGCATTATATTTAAAGGGTAAATGTAAGAGATATATACTCAAAACCCTCCTTTCCTTGTGATTAAGGAACTGACCAATCACAATATAATCTCTGGAGCTTTGCCTACTCTCAAAAACATAAATAAAAGCAAAGGATAAAAATTTGGTATTAGTCATGGTATAAATACGAAGAAACAATGGAAGTACAATTCAATTTTGGACCTCTGTGTTCAATAAGAAAAAGAGAACTGTTAGAATAATAAAGAACTTCTTAAAGACTTAAACTTGTTTACATATGGCTAAGTGAAGAATGATAATGATGGAATCAGAGTTTACTTTCACAATATACTTTGATCATTCAAGGAAAGTTACCAAAAATGTCTACCCTATAACTAGCACTGGGCAAGAGTAATGAAGAATAAAAATAAAGTGTACAAGCTCTGTTAAACATTCTTCCATCACTTAAACAAAGCCATTTTTGGAGACATCTTATCTACCATTTGCCAAAAGCAAAGGATCCCAGCAGTATGAATGGTGCTGATCTTCCATCTTTAAAAGAATGGCAAAGTTGATGAATAAATATCAAATCACTGGAATTGAATCAAGAATCATACATGTGAATATAATAATCAGAATCAGATACCATCACACAATAGCCTCAGTTAGTGAACATTTCACAGCGTTTTTGTTGACTTTGCTTATTCACATATCCTAGGCAACCAGAGACAGAAAGACCTCCAAACACAGTCATTCATTCCACAGGCACCTTTGAATAGCCTAATATTTGTCAGGCACTGGAGCGGCAGTCTGATTCCCCTTACTTCTCCACTAGCCTCAGCTTGAATGTTTCCTATAAAGGGAGACACTTGTTTTGAGATACTTGTTTCATTTGTTAATATCTTTGTTAAAAAAGTATTTCCTCAATTAGAAACAATTTAAATTCCCCAAAATTAGGGAATGGTATATACATTTTAGTACTTCTAGTCGATGAAATATTTCCAGTTGAAAACATATTGTCATGGAAAATGGTCACAATGGAATGATAGGTGAAACGTATATGAAAAGTATGGCATTAGTGAACTTAAATTTCACAATAAATTGGGGGGGTAAAGAGGGGAGGGCCTTTTCTCAAATTCTCAAAAATAAAATGAAAATAAGTTGATTTTAACATATGGTTAATAAAATTTAGTTACACTAAAACCTTGAGCTCCTTCTTATAATGGACAAGGAGTGCATGAAGTGTTCTATTGTGGGGGGGGAGAGAAGGATAGTGAAGCTTTTTTTATATAAACACTTATTCTAATACTCCACATATACATAAAAGTGAGGAAACCATACGTGTGCATCTTGGTGAATTGATACAAACTAAAAACACCCAAGAAACCAGCCAGATAAATAAAACATTTTGGAAACCACAGCACTCCTCATGTCATTCTCTGTTGCTAACCCCCTTTAAGTAACTACTACCTAGACTTTCAACATCACAGATTGTGTTTGCCTATCTTTTACTCTATAAAAATTAAATCACACACGAGGCATTTTTGTGCCTCACTTGTTTCTTTCAACATTGTATTTGTGAGGTTCATCAATACTATTATATGTAATAATAATACATTCACTTGGATTGCTGTGTGGTGTTCCATTATATGAAAATATCATGATTTATCCTTTCTAATTTTAAGGAACATTGTTTTTGTTTCCATTTATGGGCTATTATTAATAGAACTGTCATAAACATTCTCTACATGTATTTTTGGTAAACACATCTTGGTGCACACATTTCTATTGGGTACATATCTAAAGGACTAATGCTGGGTCATAGGGTATGAATATTTTCAGATTAAGTATAAACTGTTTTGAGCTTACTGAATTGGAAAAAAATGGTGAGTTTCATAACACAGTCTTCAGTTTTGCCAAAATATTCTGGGGATTTATCAATTTCCCAAGAGTTTTCTTACTTCTCTGACATGCAAATTATTCTCCCTGTCCCTGAATCTTTTTAAGCATTTACCATGCCACAAATCTTACAAGTTCTCTCTTAAAGGTTTCTCAACAGGCTAAATTCTACCAAAATTGCAGGACTTCTCCTGTTCAATTATTTTTTAATTTTTTTAATGTATTATTTATTTTTGAGAGAAAGATAGAGACAGCGTGAGCAGGGGAGGGTCAGTGAGAGAGGGAGACACAGAATCCGAAGACAGGCTCCAGGCTCTAAACTGTCAGCACAGAGCCCAACACAGGGCCCCTGCTGTTCAAATTTTTGTCCAACATCACTCTCAGCAAGTTAATAAAATGTCGCGTCTTTTCCAAAAAACATAATTTGACTTTGCATTATATTTGCATTATATTTTTGAAAAGAGTCCTTTCCAAATTGTATCAAAAAATTAACAGAATATTGACCAAGAAAAAAAATTGACCACAGGGGTGAATTAAAAACAAAAGAAGTGGTAAGTAAGAATATTTGAGAGAAAATGAGTTTTATAAACACTCAGTTTGCCATGAAATAATATATTCCTTTTCTTTCCTATGCAGTCTAACAGTTGGTAGAAATCTAATAATGAACATTCAAATAATTTGTATGCAGTGGTATATATATTGCAATCTTGCAAGAAAATATACTGAACTATTTCTTGGTAGTAGTATCAAAAGTGACACTGTTTTATTTTAGTACTATCTTTCATTTGTACAATCAATATTTATTATTTGTATAAACCAAAAATATCCATGAAGGTTAGATTAAAAGTGAAATTTACTTCCTTTTTAACAACTACTCATTGGTCTTAGTTCTGTTTAATGTAACTACACAGAATAAATGTATATTATTTTCCATATGAGTGCTCTTGAAATAGTTTATCTTAGTTATGATTGTTCCTTTTTCATGGGACAAATACCTCCAGATCCTCCTACAGTTCTTTCTGTGACATGAATATAGGACCCTCTACAATTTTACTAGTCTCCTTTGGACATGCTCTACTTGTGTTTATACAAATATATTATACTAGAAATATGTACACAATAGAAGCCAATGAAGCCTTTTAAGAAATCAAACTTCTGAATTTCATAAAATCTCTGGTAGTCTTCTTAGATGTATATGGTGATATAAAGTTTTTGTTACAATATTCAGTCTGGATAGTAAAACACAATTTATAAGCTCTGCAAATAAAAACAATTTTTACTGTTCATGAACTAATCTCAACTTTAGAATTTAAAGTTGCATGGCTAAAATCAGTACTCTGATGTAATCCAAGTTCTGGGCTATGAATGAGTAAAACAAGTGGTGGACATAACTGCATTTGTTTTTCCCCTGAACAGACTGATACACGAACGGTTCTACAATGATTAACTTCAGCACATCTTAATCTCTTTTGTTTTATAAATGGCATAACATTATTAGTATTTATTTTTACTTCTCAAAACAAAAATCCAGTAAAAATTAGGGTTATATTACAGACCATAATTTTGGCAAGAGCTATATAAATGTTTCTGTGAAATATAGGAATATTAAAATAAACACTCTGAAGTCTATTTTCAGATAGAGGTTATTTTAGGTGTCAATATATTTCACTGTAAAACATTTTAAACTCTCTCCTATTTTTATTTTCATACTGCTGACTCATACCTAGATTTGGGTTTTTTGAAAGGTCAAGAATACACTGGAGTCAATAAACATTCTCATTATTTTAAATACATCAATAACCCTATATTATTTTTAGGGTTGCAAGAAAGAATCTATCAACATGGAATTTAACACTTACTTAAACATTCAGAACTTTTTAAGAAAAATGTAAAGCTCATGTGGTCACAAACATTCACTGGTTAATATATATGCAAATATTCATTGAGGCAATTTTATTGAAATAGAGAAAAACTGGAGACAGACTTAATACTCAATATCAGGAAAAAGGTTAATCATATGGATAAAATACAACTGTTAAAATAAGTTGAGTGCATTATAGCTTTTTACATATAAGGGTGACTTTAATATTTCAGAGTTTAAAAAAAAGCATCCTGTAGGAAAATATGCATACATCACACATATAAAGAAGTACATTTGTAAATGCAGTGTAAAACATCTGAAGAAAACATATTATTAAGTGCTTTCCCCAAGAAGTGGAAGTAGAGGAAAAGAGGGAGCTTTAGTTGTTTCTTTTTTAAATTACTCATAATATATTAAAATACAGTGTATATGGAGACCAAATGAAAGGAGAAGATTTGACTCCAAAATGTACTGCTAACCTGTTTCTTTTTTCAAGGCTTATTGAATTTATACTAAACACATTCTTTTTCATTTCTTTATTAAACCTACNGACCCAGGCTGATGAATGGTTGGCTTCAGAGCAGTGATGTCATATACAACAACCTAGAAAACCATGAATAAAATCTGAATGTAACAATAAACTATTTATTTTTGGCAATCTTCTGAATTCCAAATTAGATACAGTTCTCTAACTTTAGTGGAAGCTCTGTGTATGTGTCTGAGAGTGTGGGAGCCAACAAAGGGTAGTGTTTGTCCCACTGAATTTAAATGTCTCTGCATATTATCCTCTTGGCTGGCCAGATGACAGAGGCCCTTGCCAGTCCTACTCTTTAAATAGAGACCTACACTTTTTAAATAGAGCTTACTTGTTCCAGAGAAAGGTTTTCTTTCCTTGTGCTCAAATTTTACTCTTTAAGGAGCAAATGAGCCTCTATGCCATCAGTAGCTCCTGCACATACCCAAGACGTGTCTGACTTGTGAGCAGGTTTTTGTTTAAAAGGTTAAATTAAAATCTTCTTTGTGTTCTCTGCTTTTATTTCTAGCACCTAATGAAAAGGTCAAACCATTTTCAGGATATTTCCAAATACTGCTGTCAACTATCTTTTTACCCATTTAACTATCCATGCATAAAAGGAGTATTTGATTCAGAAAAGTTGAAGTTTCCAAATGCCTTCATTTCTAACCATCTGTAAACAGCTTGCCTCCAGGCATTTGAGAACAGATAGGCCTGGTTACAACACACAGAAAAACAACTGCTGGCATCGATGAACAGTGCATGGCTTAAATTTTCATTAAAAAGGGTTCAGAAAGCTCTGTGAATATCAACTCATATTATCATAGGTACTCCCTTTTTCAATAATGGCCTGTGCCATCGAAAGCACAATTATAGGAGCCATCCAGTCCCATATACATTTAGCATTATGTATACCATAATAGCATAGTCGTGGGAAGTATATAGCAGCAGAAAATGGGCAACTTCTCAATATGTAAAGTAAATTAAGACCATCAGATAGTACATAATATAAATATATAAACAAATTAGACGACTCATTCAAAATATATTCCAGGAGAAAACAAGGAAGTATTCACCAAAAAAGTTGAAGTAATTCAGTGTAATTTGATTTACAATATTACTTGAAGTTGAGACTTGATATAATAGAACTAATTTCACCTCTTATGATTAGTGAAAGCTGATTACAGTTGATTAAGCACATAATCTGTTGCCACGATATAATTATTGTCTTAAGAAAATGCATAATTTATTTTTCTACAGCTGTGAATTCTTGTATAACTTCCTGCTTTCCTATAATACATATATCAGCAACTAGGCATGACCTTTTCAGGTCATAAAATGATTATGCTCTTGAATAATTTGAGAAACTCACATACAACTAACATTTCCAGCCCTAAATCTTATAGTGGTTATAACTTCTAAGGAAATTTAGCCATTAAATGAAAGAGATGAAAAAGACAATATTTCTATTCTTAGTACATATGAATTAAATGGATGAAAGTCATATTATGACAAAGAATACAAATGATACTTGGTGCTAATGAACAAGAAGAGGGATCAGCAAATCCCCATTTTTGAAATATGACAACTGAATAGCATTATCCTTCACAACTTATATTTTGGTACTAAACATTTACCTTAACATGGTTGGCACTATCTTATTTACTCACTACTGCCTCTTTTGGGCATGGCAGAGTTTGAAGAACTATTAACATTCAAGGAAAAAAGACATTATGGCAAAGTCAAATAAATACACTCTATTGTATCTATGGTACCATCACGTCATTCTATAGTCTTAAAAAATGAATATGTTTGGAAACAGCAATTTATATACTAAAATAATTATGAAACATAGAGTGTTCTGAGGATAAAATACACCAAGATCTACACCTATGGTTTCCTCACTTTTCTGTATATGTGGAGTATTAGAATAAAGAATAAAACACTTGTCTTGAGATACTTGTTTCATTTGTTAATAGTTTTCATCTATTAGTTACAAGATATGCCATTCAGTATTTAGAAAATACGTATTGAGATGACTACTCAGAAACTTATGTCATTACTGCTGTTGATAAATAAATAACCATCTTCAGCAGTACCCTGAATGAAGCTTTTCTTTTCTACTCTTGCTGGATAGATAGGATACATACATACACACACAAATCATGGTATTTGCATGTATGTGTTTATGCATGTGTATATGAAAGCAAACTAGGTTCTATTGTTATCCAAAGCATTTTTAGCTTCTATATTCTATTTTATACATGAGGGGTGGTGTTTAACAAAAGTTAAACATTTGGTTTTTAAACACACACACACACACACACACACACACACACACACACACACACAATCTTGACAGCCTGGGATGAGTATTGAAAAATAACATATTTTGGGGGTACCTGGTTGGCTCAGTCAGTTGAGTGACCAACTCTTAATTTCAGCTCAGGTCCTGATCCCAGGGTCATGGGATTGAGCCCTGCATCAGGCTGTGCACTGAGTGTGGAGCCTGCTTGAGATTCTTTCTTTCTCTCCTTCTACCCCTCTACCCTGCTTGTGCTCTCTCTCTCTCTCTCAAATATATGTTAAATAATTAAAATAATATGTTTCTAAAAATGAACCATAACTAGCATCTGAGACGCCATAACAAGTATCTCAAAACAAGTGTTTTATTGTTATTCTAATACTGCACATATACAGAAAAGTGAGGAAATAGGTGTAGATCTTCGTGTATTTTATCCTCAGAACACTCTATATTTCATAAGAAGCCAAGACTTTAAAAAAAGTATCCTCAATGGCAATACGAGTGCTTATTTCCTATTTATTTAACTCTATTCTCTTCTTTAAGGTATATGTGTGTGTTCCCTGTACCATTCAGTTCCGGATCTTGTTTTACACATTGGTCTTCAGTTTAATTTTCTGTCAGAAAAAAATATAGTTACATTAAATTATTAAAATAATTTTCCTTAGTAAAAAACTTTCTTGAGATAAGAATGGAAACATAACATATCAGAACTTGTGAGATGCAGCAAAAGTAGTTTTAAAACAGAAGGTCATAGTAATAAATACCTACATGAAAAAGCAAGAAAGATCCCAAATAACCAACTTCACACCTTAAGATAGTAGAAAAAGAACAAAATGAGCCAGAACTTAGCAGAAGAAAAGAAAGTATAAAATGTTTGAAAAGAAATAGAGAACAACAACAAAAAATAGAAAAGATTAACCAAACTAAGAGTTGGTTCTTTGAAGATAATAGACAAAATTAACAAATCCTTACCTAGACTAACCAAAAGAAAAAAAATTGAAAGGGCCCAAATTAACAAAATTATAAATGAAACAGAAGACATTACTACTGATACCACAGAAGTACAATGGATCATTACAGGCTAATAAAAACAACTATATGTCAACAAAACACAAAACCTAGGAGAAATGGAACAATTCTTAGAAACACACAACCTACAAACAGTGAATCAGGAAGAAATAAAACATCTGAATAGACCGATTGCTAATAAAGGAGATTGAATCAGTAACCGAATATCTTCCAATAAAGAAAAGTTCAGGACTAGAGGGTTTCACTGGTAAATTTTACCAAGCATTTAAAGAAGAATTAACACAAAACCTTCTCAAACTATTGAAGAGGAAGGAATTCTCCCGAACTCATTTTATGAGGCCAGCATTACCCAGATATTGAAGTCAGATAAAGACACAACGAGAAAAGAAAACTACAAGATCATTAACCATAATCAAATGAGATTTATCCCTAGGATGCAATGATGATTGAAACATATGCAAATTAATAAATGTTATATGTCACATTAATACAGTGAAAGAAAAGAATCATGTAATCATCTCAACGGACACAGAAAAGTGTTTGACAAAATACAACATCCTTTCATGATTAAAACACTTAACAAATTAGGCATAGAAGCAACATATCTCAACATAATAAAGGTCATACATGATATGCCCATAGCTAATATCATACTCAATGGTGAAAGATTGAAAGTTTTTCCTTCAAGATCAGGAACAAGATGTATACTTATCTTGATGAGCACTGAGCAATGTAGAATTGTGGAATCATTATATTGTACACCTGAAACTAATATAACATCGCATGTTAATTATACTTCAATTAAAAAAAAAAAAGACAGGTGTGGTTTTTAAAAAACCAAAAACAAGAGAAGCAACCCTAATCTCACCACTCCTATTTAACATAAAACTGGAAGTCCTAGCTGGAGCAATCAGGCAAAAAAAGAAATAAAATGTATCATTTAGAAAGGAAGAAGTAAAATTGCCTCTCTTTGAAGATGACATAAAGTTCATATATAGAAAATCATAAGCATTCAACAAAAAAACTGTTAGAACTGATCAATGACTTCAGTAAAGTTGCAGGATACAAAACTAACATAAAAAACCAGAAGCATTTCTACACAGCAGCAACTAAATTTCTGGATATGAAGAAATCTACCTCATTTACAATAACATCAAAAATAATAAAATACTCAGGAATAAATTTAACCAAGGAGCTAAAAGATTTACTAACAAGGCATCAATAAAAGAAAATTTTAAAAGTAACAAATAAATAGATATCTGGTGTTCATGGACTAGAAGAATTAATATTGTCAAAATGTCAATACTGCCAAAAGCCATCTATAAATTCAATGCAATCTCTATCAAGATTCCAGTGGCATTTTTTACAGAAATAGAAAAAACATTTCTAAAATTTATATGAAACCACAAAAGACCCCAAAAAGCCAACAAAATCCTGAAAGAAAAGAATAAAGAAGAAAGCATAACAGTTGCTGACTTCAAGTTATACCAAAAAAATTACAGAAATTAAAACAGTATGGTATAAAAATAGAACAAGGGAAAATGATTAGGAGTCCAGAAATAAACCTACACATATACTTTCAACTAATATTTGACAAAGGAGTCAAGAATTGCCAATGGGGAAAAAGATGATCTCTTCAGTTAATGGTGTTGGGAAAATGAGACATTCACAAGTAAAAAATGAAACTGAACCTTATACCACTCACAAAACTTAACTCAAAATGGATTTAAGACTTAAATTTAAGACCTGAAACTGGGCACCTGGGTGGCTGAGTCTGTTAAGCGTCCAACTTCAGCTCAGGTCATGATCTTGTGGTCCATGGGTTTGAGCCCCACATCAGGCTCTGTGCTGACAGCTAGCTCAGAGCCTGAAGTCTGCTTTGGATTCTGTGTCTCCCTCTCTCTCTGTCCCTCCCTCACTATCTCTCTCTTTCAAAAATAAAAATTAAATAAAGAAGACCCAAACCCATGAAATTTCTAGAAGAAAACATAGGAAAAGTCTTCTTGACATGGATCTTGGTAATGAATTTTTAGGAATCATACTAAAGCACAAGCAACAAAATAAAAAATAAACAAGTGGGACTATATCAAACTAAAAAAGTTTCTGAACAGCAAAAGAAATCACTGACAAACTCAAAAGACAACCTATGGAATGAGAAAAAAAATGTTTGAAACCATATATCTGATAAAGGGTTATTATCCATAATATATAAAAAATTCACACAAGTCATTAGCAAAAACGAGAAGAAATTTAAAAATCCAATTAAAAAATTAGCAAAGAACCTAAACAGACTTTTTTTCCAAAGAAGACGACTGATAGGTACATGAAAAGATGTTCAGCATCACAAATCATTAGGTAAATGCAAATTAAAACTGCAGTGAGATATCATGTCACATATATTTGTACCGCCATCAACAAAAAGACAAGAGGGGCACCTGGGTGGCCCATCAGTTTAGGACCTGACTGACTCTTGACTTCGACTCAGGTCATGATCCCACGGTGGTGGGATTAAGCCCCTTGTGGGGGCTCTGCACTATTGTGTGGAGCCTGCTTGGGAGTCTCTCTCTCACTTGCTCTCTCTGCCCCTTCCCCATTAGCACATGCTCTCTCTCTTTCTCATTCTCTCAAAATAAATAAATAAACTTAAAAAAAAAAAGACAAGAGATAACAAATGCTGATGTGGATGTGAAGAACAGGGAATCCTTCTTCACTAATGGTGAGATTAAAAGCTGGCAGAGTCACTACAAAAAACAGTATGGATGTTCTCAAAAAATTAAAAATAGAACTATCATATGATCCAGCACTTTCACTTCTGAAAATATATCCAAAGGGAATGAAAACACTAACCTGAAAAGATATCTGTACCTCCATGCTCACAGCAGCATTATTTACAGCAGCCAAGATATGGAAACTGAAGTGTCCATTGATAGATAAATGGAAAAAGAAGTTGTGGTATACATATATACAATGGAGTATTATTCGGCCATAAAAAATGAAGAAATCCTACCATTTGCAACAACATGGATAGCCTTTGAAGGCATTATGCTAAATGAAATGACAGACACAGGATGACAAATACTGCATGATCTCACTTAATTTGGAATCTTAACAAACAAACCAATCACCAAACTCACAGAAAAATATATCAGATTTGTGGTTATCAGAGGCAGAGGGATGGGGGCTGGGAGGGGGAATGAGATGAAGGCAGTCAAAAGGTACAATCTTTAAGTTAAAAGATAAGTAAGTACTAGAGAGATAATGTAAAACATGACGACTAAAGTTAACACTGCTGCATAACATATAGGAAAGTTGTTAAGAGAATAAATCCTTAGAGTCCTCACTACAAGGAGAATTTTTTCCCTTTTATTGTAGCTATACTATCTATATAATACGAAGGACATTAACTAAACCTATTATGGGTGATCATTTCACAGTATATGTAAAATATGTAATAATAATAATAATAATATGTAAATCAAATTATCATGCTGTACCATCTTAAACTTATATAGTGATGTATGTCAATTATTTCTCAATAAAGCTGGAAAAAAATTTTCCCTGTAATTCTAGCACACAAAATTAATGCTACAATGTAACAGATATATCTCTGTGAAAATTTATAATCAAATGCAATGAGAGGAGTTTCTTTCAGAAAAAATCTCAAGTTGATAAACCACTTTAGGTGGTTTATCCCTTTAGGTACTATCCCTGGCTAGTCAGTGATTACTGAGATTCTATCTCATTTCTATGAAAGTGAGTTTGTATCAGGGCAGAGACTGATGTGAATTCTGTTTCTATCTATGGCACTCTAGCAAATCAGGGGCTCCCAATGATTGTGTTGGTTTAGGAGAATAATTGAGATATAATGAGTCAATCAGCCATCAGTCTGGGTGCCTGGGGCATACACTGTAGCTGAATCTCCAAATGTGCCCTCTTGTGAATCACAGTAGCCCTATATCAAAGTCATCATCTCTAATTTGAAGCTGTACTTTTGTGGTTGGGTTGGAACGGAAGGAGTCTCTGGGGATGTGGACAAACCAGCTGCTAATTAACCGGGCACTATCTTGACTATACAAGCACTGAAAACTTTAGAGGGAAGGAAAAAAATACAGATTTCCCATGGCACTGCAGCATAGAGAATTATAAATAGAAATTACAAAGTGACAATATGATGTCAACTACTTCCACTAAAAAAGATAAAACCTATTACGAACATAGTTTAGTTTAGATTACCCTGAGATTTATATGATTTCAGATAATGCAAGCTCTTATGTTTCCAGTGAAAATCCATGGTATCCAAACGACTGAGGGCCCCTAATGGAGATAAAGGTAAACCCAGAAATACATTAGACAGAGTACGGGTGGGAGGGCAGGAGGATAATGTACCATGATGACATGAAGTACAAGACTCAGCTCTGGAACAGAGGCCAGCAATTGATGGAAAAATGTGCATTTGGCTTTTCCTACTGTCTAAATTTTTTTAAAGTTTTTATTTTATTTATTTATTTTGAGAAAAAGAGAGTGCAGAGAAAGAGAGAGAAATAAGAGAATCCCTGTTCAGGCTTCTGCACTAATAATTCAGAGCCAGATGTGGGGCTCAAACCAACAAATCCGAAAGATCATGACCTGAGCTGAAATCAAGAGCCGGATGCTTAACTACCTGAGCCTCCCACGTGCCCTCAAATTTCTTATTTGAGTCAATGTGAATCTCAAGGCTGCATAAAGTAATTGTATCTTCTAAGAGGGAGAAATGTGACAGAGAAAGAAAATTACAGTTCTTCTGATCCAATTCCCATAGCTAATACAGGAGTAGAAAATGCTAAAAGCTGATGGGAAAGAAATCTTGTGTATAATATCAGTATGCATTGACACAATTATTGGTAGTCATCTATCACTTTTGGTTTGCTCTCACTTTGCAGAGTTCCTGAATTGAAAAACTGTGACAATTAATTTCACCTCTGGGTCTCTCTAGCTCTTCTAACTGTATAAGTCCCTCTCTGGGTAGAAGATGATGGAAGAAGTGGAACCCTTATATGGTTTGCCTTCTTTTGTTTCAGATTTCTAAAATGAAGTGTCCTGAGATCTTTACCTCAAAACAAAGGAATACTGAAAAATGTCTTTGGAATATAAGATAATTTATAACTTATATTATGCAATTGTGAAAATAAAAGCTGAGATAAATCACAGCATATTATTTCCAAGCAATTTTCATACCACTATAGAGAAAAAAAATAAAGATTTTATATGTGCATATTATGTGCACATTTGAAGTTTTAAATCCTTCTAAATATATATACTTAAAAGTTTAACATTTTGCATCACCAAATAAGTGGTAAAATATTTTTTTTAAAAAACTCATAAAATATAAAGGTAAATCCAAAATAGAGAGAAAGACAAATGATAAATGCCCAAGTAAAATATCATGGTAAGAGATGATAGAAAATATGGCTGTATGTGATGTAATACATTTAAGAAAATGGCTGAATGTCTACATAGCAGTGGACATGA
Source organism: Crocuta crocuta (assembly GCF_008692635.1). NCBI lineage: Eukaryota > Metazoa > Chordata > Mammalia > Carnivora > Hyaenidae > Crocuta > Crocuta crocuta. Next base: position 3,945,846 of record NW_027529173.1, read on the forward strand.
AAGAACCTATGATGTTGCTATGAGCAATAGAATGACACAATCTTAGATATATAAATGTCAGATCTTGAAATGACTCTGAGTCATGCTCTGGCTTATTCCTCCAGCTTTTATGAAAATTTGATATCACTATATCCATTCTATAGATGGAGGAACAAAGTCCGTAGAAGTTCACTGACCTGCTACCAACATCTCCAAGAGTAAGGAATAGTAAAGTTGGAGACAGAAGCAAGATCTCCTTTTCCCCAACATTGAACTGACTTAATAAAAATCATTAATTGGGAAGACTGAAGGTCAAGCAGCTTTCAAATAGAAGTATTTAAATGTAAGATTATCAAAGGCTCATGAAATATATACATGAGGCTGCTGTAAGAAAAAGGTCACATGGATTACAGAGTTTTACCTGTTTTGTCATGTCTATTTATTATGGTAAACATAGTTGTTATGGCTTAGAGAATCACCAGCATCTGAGAGAGAGAGAGAGAGAATGAACCTAAAATTTTATAAGTGATATTTTTCTTACTATGTATTCTCTGCACCCTGATACCTTCAATTCTGTGTTTAAAAGCTTGTCTCAACCCACTAAATTGATTTCTCAATTGGTCTCCTGGTAGTAATGAGGGTGGGACCTCTCAAGTGGCTGGACCAAGAAATGCACAGAAGACAGAAAAGAAAGGTGGCAGTGGGTATGCCATCATTTTTGGTGCAGAGGCTGTTGGGAGCCTGATAAAGTAGAATGAGATGGGCAAAAGATTTTTAAGTCTTTAAATGAGTGAAAAATTATAAGATTGACAGCTACTCAGGGTTTAATTTGTTGCCTTGGTTTAACCAATTTTAAACATTTCAAAGTTTAACATTACTATGAGGAAGTCAAACTATAATTTGCTTCCAGTATTTATATAAAACTATTTTTAGTATTATGAAAATGAGAGATGAGAGGAAGAATGAGGCAGAATGGAAGAAACAGAATTACAGAGAAAGAGAAAATGAGAGATGGAGAGAGTGAAAACTCCTATTTGTGGCATCCTTCCCATTTTAATTCCCTGGGAGTACAAGAAGAGAAAGCTTTAGTTTTATTTGAAACCAACAGACCCAATAAGTAATGAGCTGTGCAAGATAAATTAACTACTTGTCAAATGGGGCTATTCAAACACATCCAAAATTACATACGATGTACATTCTACAGAAGTCCAGATACTGAGGATGAAGTCATACCATGCACGCACACACTTTATGTGTGGTACTTGCAGTATTCAAAAGTAATTTTTGCACTCACTGATTCTATTAGAGCTTAACATCCCTGTGATGTAGGCAGGGATAATTTAGAACTTCTCTTGGTTTAAAAATACTATTAAAAGTTTAGCCCATATAGTTAGAGCAATGTAGAGGCTTAGGGAATAAAAAGTGTAAGTAACTCAGTGTCCCAGGACTAACAATCATTAAGAATTTGCTGTATATCCTTCCAGACACTCTTTTCTTTTCTAAATAACATATATATAGCATATACACACACATAACATATATATAGTATATAATTTCTTTTCACTTCTGTAATCTTAGACCTTTCCACGTCTAGATACATCTCTATTTCATTCCAACATACGGATATATCATAATTAAACCCTTCTCCAATTGTTTTGTGAATATAAATAGTCTATATGTATGACTTTGAACAAACGTATAAATATTTCCATATAATAATTCATTCTAAAAAGCTAAATTGCTTGCACGGTATTATATTTAAAATTTTGTGTTGATAAATTGTCACCCAAATGTTTCCGATAATATATTTGAAGTTCCCCACACCACTACCAACACAGGGTGACACCAATCTTTCAAATATTTTTACAATGCTCAGGGTGAACAAAGGTAAGCTATTAATTTTTCTTCTTAAGCACATGTTGTATGTTTATCAGCCATTTGCATTTGTTCTACGAATCATGGTTGTATATCCCTTGTCCATGTTAATATAGAGTTTGTCTGGTAATCTATAGGAACATTTTTTTATGTAATTTATATTTCATGATATATATTTACATACTTACCCAGTATCTAATATATATGTTACATATGTTACCTGTCAGTCTACAACATGCAAAATTTACCATCTTTTTCTTTTCTTTTCTTTTTGCAATCTTTTTCTTTAGGCCTTCTGAAGTGTATATTTTGGTGGTAGGAATTAAAAAAACATACACACAACAGATTGCAGATGAGCATGTAGAGACTCAAAGGGTTTAAATGACTTGTCCGTGGTCACATAGGTACACAGTGGTAATTCTGAGAGTCTGACTTTAGCTGGCTGAAGTTTCCCTGGCTAGAGCTCAAACAAACTACAGTAACAAAAAAGCGTAAGATATTTTTGGCAGGCTTTATTTCAAGGTTCTTGAATATATTATACATATATAAACATGCACACATACCACACACATAAACCATACACTCTTTTAAAATTCTTCTTTTACTCTCACACATAAAAGGCTACTTTCCACAGATCATTTTAGCTTCAGAAGAAGTGAAATTGAGTCTAAAATCAATTTTAATTAAAATCAGCTCAAAAAACGTGAAACTGGATTGCCAGTGCTAGGAGGAGAGTTACATAGTTTTAGCTAACAAATAAAACTTCCAGTCCCTTTGAAAGAGAGCCTTAGAAATGCCTCTTGCCTCACATTAGCCTCATCCTAAAGAGAATCATTAGCTAATAGTATGCATGTAAGTGGAATTAGTACAGTTAGATTTGTTCATCAATAAACGATATGGGCTAGAGTTTGGACTATAGCATACCTATTATTTCTGTCATATCAGATCTATTCCTTACCTATGTTGTCTCTCCTTAAAAATTAAACAATGCTACACCATTATCTACATTTCATTACTTGGCTACTGCTAACACAAAGATAATCTGGAGCTATAGACTATATATTAAGACAAAGCCTCATGTGGCATATGCAAAATTTTTTATCAAAACATAATCTAGAGAATTTATAATTTAAATGGTACAGCCATTCTTAGCAGATGTTAAATGTTTTACATTCTTCTCCTTGCAAAGAAACTAAATGAAATATTTGTTGTATATGTGAGACATCAAATAGACCCACGTGACAGTACTGCAACTTAAAATCATTAAGATAGATGGATCCCTAAAGATCTATCTTGAAATTAGTGTGAAAACAAAATATGAAATTTTTTAATGAAAAATGAATGGAATGAGAAAATTTTTCCCCATTTCCTATACCATTATTCTCAAGAGTTCCTAGTAGGATTACACCAACTTTCAACAATTACAGACTTTTCCCATTAAGATTTCTTATTTAATCATTTGAAACAGGTGATCAAAATATAGTCTTGCACAATCTTGTAGAAATCACCTCAGAAATATAATTTCAATTGAGCAAGAACACTTAAGACGTTAGCAAAACAGATATTATATAATTTATATTTTTTCATATATCACTTCAATATTGTCCAAAAAATAAGAGACATCAATAGGAGTAGTGTGGATTTATTACTATTAGTACTATTACATATAATGTATAGTATAGTAGTATAATGTATTAATATTCATGTATATACTAATACATTTTATAATGTATACACTAATACTAATAATGTATATACTAATACATAAAAATACTAATAGTAAATTACTAATAGCATATATTAACTATTAAATTAGCACTAATTTGTATAGTACAAATATTATTTATTTAACCTTAGTTTATACGGTCTATAAAACCATAGTCTTTGACCCTGTGAATAACATAAGCCTTCTTTCCAGACATTTCAAGCACACAAATTGAACATTCAAGTTTCAAACATAATTCTCAGTGTTCAGTAGGTGAAAAAGTAACATTATTCCTGATTCCAGGTGAAGATGCAAACAGGTGCACATAAAAATGCTTTAACAAAGGGCCCAAATCTGACAGTCTGGGAATAGATGCACTACCAGGCTTGTAATGAAAATCCTATGTTACTCCATTCATTAATTCAGCATTTATTGAATATCTGCCATGTGCAAAGCCTCATACGAGGCTCCAGAAATCCAAAAATAAATAAGTTAAAATGTATGTCCTCATGAGAGTTCACAATCTATCAGAAAAACAGATAGGTATAATGGTTACACAATATGGTTCTACTCAACAGAGGAATTGGTAAGGGAGCTGGCAGTAGGTACAAATAGCAAGAAGGAAACCCTTCCTCAGGGCAGAGAATCTGCCAAGTTCACTGCATAATACCCTTGCCTCGCTTAGAGCTGGTGCCTAATGGGTGCTCCATAGGCATGTGTTGAATGAATATATGGATAGATGGATATAAGCTTGACTCTCTCTTGGAGAAAAGAGGCAACAACTGAAAGGGATTTTGAAAGACATGATAAAATTTGGCAGACAAATGGGGCTAAACAGCTAAGCTAACGCATGAAGGCACGGATGCATGTTTTATTCAGGACCCTTCAAATAGCACAAGTCCACAGAGAATGTGAGGAGGACTACGTAGGAGGTGAGGATGAGGAGGCAAAAAGGACACACTAAGGAATTCTGACTTTATGATGTAGGCAATGGTGTTCTTCCAGCACACTGTTATTCCTATATATACCAAATTCTCAATAAATGCTTGTTGAAAAAAGTTGAATATTTTTCTCCTAGTAAAGTAATTATTGCTGAAGTATAAAGAGATATGTAATTCAGAGTCATACTCAGTATTGTGTTATACAGTATTGAAACCAGTAAACAACTCTTTCATTCTTTAATATAGCAAGCAATTTTTAATAGTTACTTTTTAAGTCATCACAGGGTTATAAAAGAAGAATAATATTGGCAACAACAATACATACATCACCAAGGATTTATTACATGAATTTAAGCCCTCTGATTTCAAAGCCAATTTGTAGCTACTATCTTATTTGGTCCTTCCTTAATTTGGAGTTCACAGTGTTGCTGGGGATATAACACATATGTATTAAAAATATCCAGAAAATTAAAGTATAGCAGCTTTTAAAAAAATGTTTATTTACTTTTGAGAGACAAAGACAAAGCTCACGTTGGGGAGGGGAAGAGAGCGAGAGGGAGACACAGAATCTGAAGCAGACTTCAGGCTCTGAGCTGTCGGCACAGAGCCCGACAAGGGGCTCAAACCCACGAATTGTGAGATCATGACCTGAGCTGAAGTCGGACACTTAACCAACTTAGCCACTCAGGTGCCCTCAAGCTTGGCAGCTTTTGATTAGGTATCAAAATTGGTGTCATAGATTAGGAAGAAATAAATGGGAAAAACTCCATAGACGTGATATGACCATGAGAGCCACTTTCCTAATTCTCATGGCTTCATCAAGGTGAAGCTCTTGAAAATGGAAGTATCCAAGGAATCTCTCCCACTTTGGTGACCTCAAAAAAGTAACAAAGTCAAAGGCTTTGACATTTAATATAGCATTTTGCATGAGGTTCCTTAAGGTTTGATTTTGTTATAACTTGTATCCACAGTGCTTTATGCATATAGAAGCAGTTTCTAAAATAGAGTGTGTATTATAAAGCCAAATGGTGGATTGTGGGACAGGATGGAATGGGATGAGAGGGGAAAAGAGGGGCAGGGAATGGGGGTGAGGAGAGGAAAATAGGAGAGGAGACAGAAGAGGAGAGGAGAGAAAAGAAGATTGGCATGGCATGGTAAGGCAAGGTGAGGCTAGGCTAGAACAGAATAGAACATATCAGAGTGCACTACATATGGTGAGGATATTATATCATGAAACTTAAGTTTCAATTGTATGTATGTGGGCAAATAATCATAATCTGACATTATTGTCTTAGTATAGGTGTGGTCCACGAATTTGAGAAATACTAGTTTAGAAGGGTAAGTATAAACTGTAAATCACACTGGGTCAACTTTCAGCTTTGGCATGCCTGGCCCTGGCCCCATGACAAACTAATCACTTGGAAGCCTCAGTTCCTAAAATTGAAAAAAAAAAAAAAAAAAAAAGGATGTGAAATAAGGATGATATTGTTTAGATTATAGGACTGTTACAAATTTAAATTTTAAATTGACTAATGAATGAAATGCCTATAGGAATTCCTAACACCCCAATAGTATTCATAAATTATCAGTATTATTTTGTGGAAGTCCCTTAGGAAATTTTACTTGAATACAATTTAAATAATTTTTTCAACATTTCCATTAACACTGAAAACATAATCTAGAGAGAAATCTAGTCTACTGAGAAGAGTTTATATTTGATGTCAGTTCTCAGACTCAATTAAAAATGTATCTAAATAGCACAGGAATTCTATGATTTGGTTCAGAGAAATTTTGAATTTCTGCCTCTACAAGTTTGTATTTGCATTAATTCTTGAATTACCTGCGCCAACATGGGAGCATTGTATAAAAAGCCATAATCTGTAACTCCTTTTGTTTTTATTGCAAATATTACACTGTAAAGACAAGTTTAGAAACAGATACACACAAACTTTCACGGCTATCTGCAAGTGAGAATATAAAGAAACACCAGCATCCAATGGAAAGTAACTTTTCTATAAAAATTAAAGGATGGGTAACATGTTTATAATTAAAGAGAAACGAAATATATTTTTGAGACATAAGCACTTGCCTGAATTAAGGAGGTGGTATGGAAAGTACTTTTCTATAAAAATGAAAGAATTGGTAACCCATTTGTAACTAAAGAGACATAAAATATCACATTCTTGAGACATAAGCAGTCTCCTGAATTAAGGAAGGTGGTAGTGGGAGGCATAAGACAAAGGAAAGAAGAAAAGGAGAAAACAAATTCTTTGTAATTTATTATTCTTTTTTATCCATTCAACAAACAGGAGTATTTATTGAATCCCTACTGCATGGCAGTCTTGTTCTAGGCACAGGGGTAGAGCAGCTCCAAGACAAAGTCTGTCTCCATGAAATGCACATCCTATTGAGGGGCAAGAGACTGCAAACAGGTAAATAAAGACACACCCTGCTGGCTGGTGATAAGATCAAGGAAGAAAGCAGGGTAAGGGTAAAGGCAATTCGGGGTGGGAGTGGGTAGGAGGCAGGGGGGCTGGGATTGATACTGGAGACAGAGTGGTCAGGAAAAGCCTCTCTGAGAAGGTGACCGTTGAGCATAGATCTGAAGACTGAAGCAGGTATATGGGAGAGATGATGTATGTATCTAACGAGGGGGAACAGCAAGTACAAAAGCATCAAATTCAGGGTATGCTGGGCATGTTGACAGGACAGCACAGATGTCAGAGTAGGAGGGACGGGTGGCGGGAGATGAATGAGAGCGAGGCAAGCGTATCTGCTTTTCCTCTGAGAGAGATGAGATGCTACTAGAAGGCTCTGAGCAAAGGTGAGACATAGTATGACTTCGAACAGTTCACTGGGAGTGCTGGTTTTAGAATAAACTAGGGCAGGTCGGAGGTCATGGGATTTGGAGCAAAAGCAAGATCACTGGGGAGACTACTACAATAATCTAAGAACCACAGTTGAGGCAAAGATGAGTGGGATTTTAGCAGAGGTGGAGCGAATAGGATTCAGTGATAGGTAGAATGGTTGTGGAACAAGGAAAAGAGTGAAGGAAGATTGCCCGAGTTAAGATGGATACAGGAGGGGCATCTGGATATCTCAGTTGGTTAAACATCTGACTCTTGGTTTCTGCTCAGGTCATGATCTCACAGTTGTGAGATAGAGCCTTGTTACGGGGCTCCTCCCCCATACATGCACCCTTTCTCATTCAAATAATAATGTTTTTAAAAATTAAAAAAGAATAGGAAAGTGAAATTCTAAAATGAAAGAATGAATGGATGAATGATTAAAAAGATAAGGAAGGAAAGGAAAAAGAAATGAGAAAAGGAGATTTAACATGCAAATATTTACTCTTAGAGGATGTAGAATAAGTTTTACCCTTGCTAAGGATTGAGTATTCACTGGCAGCTGCAGGTGGGTGGTGAGGCGAGGTACTGCCCTGGAAAAGATGAGGCTCTAGGCATGAACCAGCGCCTATGTTCCTTTAAGGGCTTACTTACTACAAGAGGAATTTAGGAATAGAACAGAGCCTGCAATTTGAAACAGTTATTACAGGCAAAGCGTCTTAGGATGTTGTCGTGCCGGCAACAATTGGTAGTTACTCTCCCAGCCGGTTAATACCAGCCAGGCAACGAAGGTAATTGTAAGGATCAAAGCGCTGAACTCCTACAGAGAAGCAAGTGCATACGTTGCCAATATTTCATCATTCGGAGCTACATTCCTTCTTTTCCTAATATGAAAGCTATAAAAGGGAAAGGGGGGATAAAGCCCCTGAAAGTGCTATTGTTAAGACCAAAAACTAATTAGTCATTGCTTCCCAAAGTGTTATGTGAAATGTCTCCAGAAATAATGGTCTGCTTTCTCAGATTTTATAGGTTTGCTGAGTCTAGTGTTCTCTGGAATTTCCTGTTTCCCTTGCTAGGGAAGATTGAGTAAACTTTACAAGTCATCTTGAATAACAGAAACCTTTCAATAAAGGCAATCATTTGTGGATTCATAAAGTATACAACTAGCCTTGAAATAAGGATGAGAATGGTAAATAAAAGCAATTCCGAGATTGCATATATGAGTGTGACTACCCTTTTTGGTTATTATAAGCCTGAGGTAGTCATTTTATATTCTTTGAAGATGCTGAATGAAAAATTCACTTTTCCTTCCAGGGTGTTCATATGTCAAATAAATTATGGTCTAAAAATGGTAACCCAATGCTCCTAATGTGTGTAAATAATTTGCAACAATTGTTAATTATATAGCTATCACTGTATTTAAAGTTGCTGTTTGAAATTAAGTACCACTGTCATTGTGCATTAGTAAAATATTGAGATTCCATGCTTCTCACTAAGATTTAAAAGCTGTATTAGCATTTGTGTAAATGCTGCCACTGATATGGGAAACTCACTTGGAGTGAAAAATGACGTTTGTAGAGCAGCTGCCTTGAGAGTTTCCCACATACAAAAAATAATAAATATAAAATACTGACATTTCTAAAGCTCTTCATGTATAATAATCACCTCCCTCAAATTACGTAATTTAGTCACATGTTGCTCATAATTATGCATGACTTATTCAAAGGAAATATTAAACATGTGTTAATACCAAAAATCAAATGCAAATAGCGAGTTTTCACATCTGCAATTGTGTGTCCACATATCACTTAGGTAATACAAATGGGATCTATTCTCCAATGAGAGTCAGCAATTAGTGTTCAAAATGAAAAAATATTTCTCTTATCAAAGTCCAAGTTGACTTGAATTCATTACAGAGGTATATAATTACTTAAGTACAAAATGGACCTGTTAAAATACACTGATTCCATCTATTTACATATGATCACAAGGACAGTGTTACAGACACTTAGAGCTTATTCTAGAAAGAGTCCAAACCTTGATAAAGCTTGCCAGGGAAAAACTTTCTCCCAATATTTTCTATAGGTGCAATATATAATGAGTATTAAAATGTTAACTCTTCAGAATCACAACCCACATGGTGCTTTCTGCTTCCTGCAAAAGCACTGAAAAAGGGAAGATCTTCTCTGGAGCCACAGTAAAACTTAATTAAATATTAAAATATGCCACAGAGGTCATTCATTCTGACATTGTGAAGACACAAAATTCAATTTAATTGACAAGCTTTATCAGAGGAAAATCAGAAAGCAGCTCTCACCCCAACACGTGTCACCTTCCCACTCAGCTGTGAATGGGGATATGTCAGGCCACCTTCAGCCCTGTATTTCTCTCTCTCGTGGTGAGTCAAATCCCTGCTGAATAATCTTAGCTCTGATCCAACTTTCACAACAGAGTTGTGATACATCTCAGAAGCAAACTGTCATTTTAAACTATTTCTACATTTGCTGGAACAAAAATTTTCAGAAACAATTTGGTTAGTAATTTTGCATTTTTAATTTTTTTTTAAAATTTACTTGAACATAATTCTACAAGCTGTCTCATGACCAAGTAATGTGACTAAAAGCAAAGGTTCAACTTTCTGAAGGGTATTTTATGACCCCCCCCAAAAAAGAGATGAGTAATAAAATTATTTTCACAAGACTTTCCTAGGTAATTCGAATATACAATAAAACCTTCTTAATTAAGTTACCATAAAATAGATCATCATTGCTATTGCTTCATTTAACTACTAAAGACTAATGAATATCCCTTAGATTTTTTTGAAGGCCTTGTGGTAAAAGCCATATAATCATGCAATATCTATAAAGGCAGAATAGAAATAATGCCAAATGCCTTCCACTTCTGAGGAATGTTGTCATTATAAAGAATAAGAAAAACAAGTTTGAAAAATGAAATTTCTATAACACTATATATCAATAAGCATAAAAGGATAAAACCTCTAAATTTTATATCAAACTTTGTATTTTTCTACTTATTTTGTCCTCCAAATATTTAAAGAAGGAATATTATTACTCTTACTATTATAAAATGTGGCTAAAATAATCAAATTCAAAGTGAAGGAAAGCTCTGTTTTCTCAAAATATTAAAAAACAATTTTTATATAGGAAAGGCAATTACTATATTGAAGGAAAGTAAGGAGAGGGAAAATCTACTACTACGTCCCAGTGGCTGTTATGTAATTTATATAATTACTTTACTTAATCTTCATACCAATCTAATGAGGTAGATATAATTATTCTCATTATCCAAATGAGGAAAATAAGACACAAAGAATTTAAATAACATGCTCAAATGTACACAGTCAATATGAGGTGGGATTGGTACTTGAGCCCAAATCCATCTACTTCCACATTATTTTCACTTATACCATGGTGAAAGGGATGTTTTAAAAAAGAAGTCAGTAGATTGTTGAGTCAGTAACAGCAAACATTTGGAAATTTTTTGACTTAGGTGAGAAGTTCAACTTTTTAATGTTATATTAAGACAATAATCTGGAATGTCAGAATTCCAAATCAAGGAATTAAAACTCTTATTGCAAGATGAAGAGTGAATATAAAATTACAGTATGATATTTTTAAGAAATATATTTGAAAAAGACCTTCAGGGGCACCTGGGTGGTGCAGTCGGTTAAGCTTCTGACTTCAGTTCAGGTCACCAGCTCACAGTTCGTGAATTCGAGCCCCATGTTGGGCTTTGTGCTGACAGCTTAGAGCCTGGAGCCTGCTTCGGATTCTGTGTTTCCCTTTCTCTCTGCCTCTCCTCCACTCATGCTCTGTCTCTCTCTCAAAAATAAATAAAACATCAAAAAGACCTTCATAATTAAGGAGTTTTCTTTTTTAAAAAAATAATTAGTCACTTAATTAATCAATTAACTTTTAAAAATAGGTTCTATGCCCAACGTGAGGCTTGAACTCACAAATCAGTGGTTAACAGTCACATGCTCTACTGACTGAACATACCAGGTGCCCCAATTAAGGGATTTTCTCATTCTATTGAAGGATATATTTATACCTTGGTTACACTAGATAGTCTCCAAATATGTTGGCCAATCCCTTACCTCCTTATAAATGTATACAATTTCTCCCAACAAGAGATCGGATCCATTCCCCCTTTTCTTGAATCTCGGTTGGCCTTGTGACTTGCTTTGGCTCATATAATGTGGTGTGAGTAGTACTATGTTAGTTCTGAGTGAATCTGTTAAACACTTCTCGACTTTAAGACACATAGTACCTTTGGCTTTCACTCCCTTGAGATCCAGCCTCCATGTACAAAGCTTGTGACTATGATTGGCAGGAGGCCATGTGAAAAAGAGCTTTTGGAAAATGAGAGGCTCTGTTGGACTTGCCATTCTCAGCCCCAACTGAATGTCATGACAGCAGAGATAAGCCATCTCTCCAAGTATTAACTAAAATGCAGAACCATGGTGCAGATGGTGGCTCAGTTGGTTAAGCGTCCAGCTTTGGCTCAGGTCATGATCTCATGGTTTGTGAGTTCGAGCTCTGCATCAGGCTCATTGCTGACAGCTGAGGTCCTGGAGCCTGCTTCAGATTCTTTGTCTCCCTCTCTATCTTCCCCTTCCCTCCGCACACTGTGTATGTGTGTCTCTCTCTCAAAAATAAATTTTTTTTTTTTTTTACAAATAGCTTATTGTCAAATTAGTTTCCACATAACACTCAGTGCTCATCCCCACAAGTGCCCTCCTCCATGCCCATCCCCCCTCCCCCCCACATCCATCAGTCCTCAGTTTTTGTCAGCATTCAAGAGTCTCTCATGGTTTGCCTCTCTCCCTTTCCCCCACCATTTCCGCCCTTCTTCTTCCCCTTGTTCCTCCGTCAAGTTCCTCCTAATCCTCCTATATGTGCAAACATATGATATCAAAAATAAATATTTAAAAAATTAAAAAATAAAATGCAGAACCGTGAGCAAATAATTGGTCCTACTTTTTAAGTCAGGATAGTTTAGAGTAATTTGCTATACACAAAAGGAAAATGAAAATAGTGGTCAATTAAATCTGTTCCTTTAAGTTACCTCTTTAAGCATCTTGTAATATCTTATGAATAATGCTTTCTTCTAAAGTGACATCCAGTACCTAGAAATGAAACTCTCTTAATATTGTAAGAAAAGTAATATATTAGGATTACTGATTTTCTAAAACAGTTAAACCATAAACTAGATAGATACACAGATATAGACATATACACACCCAAAAAAGAAAAAAAAATCAGAATTTATTGTTGAAGTGTTCACTCAGCAAAGGCATACAAAGCTAAGTTCTAAGCATTCATAAAAATAATCAATGTATTTTTTAAATAAAAACAAAAGATACCTGTTCCAAATAAACTGTAGTGCTCTAGGTAATTGGATTGTAAAAACCAAAACAAGTATTAATAAAATCCACTAGTTTAAACCTGTTATAATTTTAGTAAAGTGTATCTCAATTACCCATTAGCAGTCTGCTATAAAGTGACTTTTGATAGAAAACTGATGTCTTCGTAGCTATTAGCTCAGTAGAAACCTTTCCACATTACTCTTCAGAGGCATACACAAGACTATTAGATTGGAAGTTTTAAGACCTAGTTCCTCCCTATCTCAAACTCAGGCCTGGGAAGAAGCAGTGGAATTATTAACATGAAATTCAGATTGGAAATGAGTCTAGAGAGAGGAAAAAATAATCTTCAACCCAATCCATTTTGTGGCAGATTTTTTTTTGTTTTTTTTTTCTTTCTTTCTTTCTTTTTTCTTTTTTTTTTTTTTTTTCTTTTTTTCTTTTTTCTTTTTTTTTTTTTTTTTAACGCTAATGACAGGTTGGGCTGTAGCCTGCTGCTACCCCTTTCTCTCTCCAAGTCCAAACCCCACGGTGATTCCTTCCTTTCCCATGACCTATTGCCAGACTTCTGCTTTCTTTCCCCACAGGCTTGGTTTCTCCCTCCTTTGAAGACTCTGTTTTATAAAATCAATACCTCATTCTTGCCTATTAGAGTGTTCTTTGGAGACCACCGCTAGTGGTCAATTGACAGAAACCGGGCAGAGCGGGGCTGACTCAGATTTTCCTCATGTGTATAAGTATTCATTTATAATCTATTTACAATTTGCATATGTATTCTCCAACTAGGTTATCTCACCTGCCAGTTTTAAATCTGTTAGTTGCCAATGGCTTCTCCTTTCTATTCTTTCTCCACAGCAATCACTGCCCCATATTTTTTTTAAAATAAAATGACGTAAGATAACAAATAATGATTAGATGGGGGAACTGAGAAGAATAAGAAGAGTTTAAGACTGTTCCCTCACCATCTAGGAAAAGAAAAAGTCTTTGGTGTACTTGGAGAGAGAAAATACTAGAATGAAAGCATCCACTTCCAGATGTGAGAATGTGTCCTCTTTGCATCATCTGGGAAAGTAAGCAGAGCAAAAGTAGAATGAAAAGATCTACATTTAGACACAGTGAGAAAATGCACGAATATGCAGTGGCTCCTAAAAATAGATTACACCAGAGAATGACATTATGCCAGTCACAGAAAAACAGGGTCAAGGCATTAAAGATATACCCAGACCAGGAGCAACCATCACTGGATCCCTTCTCGGGTTGGTCCAGGACTCAGCCTCCACAAACAATAACAACCAGACTTTCAAGATTTAGTGCTGTCCTTACAAGAGACTGTTTTCACTCAGGGCCCTCATTAATCTTGTGCATTCACCCTGAGCCTAATCACGTGGTGAGCTAAGGTTAAGAGTCTGTTCTTGGGGAGCTAACTGCTTACTTGTGAGGTAAACTCACTCATCCATGACACTGAGCTACCAAGAGGGCAGTGAAAGAAATAATTTAGGAAATTATGCCCTGGAAGTTTCATGTTATGAACATGTGAATCTGTCTCCCAGCTTCAAAGTTACCTCATTCTGAAAAAAGTTCCCTGCATCTTTTCAGACATAAAAAGAGCTATGCTTTTCCTTTTTTGTGCTTTCAAGAAATGTTATATTTGCTAATTTTAATGTAAGCTTTGAGATAAAAGTTTTGGGGGAATTATTTTGAAATGTACCTGTTTATTAAGTAACCACTCAAGCTAAACTGTTTTGTAAAATTATAATAATTATTATATATTAGCGAGAGAGCGCACAAACGGAGGCAAGGGGCAGAGGGAGGGAGAATTTTAAGCAGGCTCCATGATCAGGACACAGTCCCATGCAGGGCTCGATCCCACAACTCTTGAGTTCAAATCTGAGCTGAAATCAACAGTCGGCCATTCAACTAATTGAGCCACCCAGGCACCATTTTGTAAAACTATTTTAAGTGTGGAATAATTTCCTGAGAACACTACATAATCAATTACCTAAAACAATAATATTTCTACACTCTGCTAACAAGATAGTTTTCATTAAGAATACACAAACTAGGGGTGTCTGGGTGGCTCAGTTGGTTAAATGTTGGCTCTTGATTTTGACTCAGGTCATGACCTCACAGTTTGTGAGTTCTGAGCCCTGCATTGGGCTCTGCGCTGACACCACAGAAGCTTCTTGGAATTCCCTGTCTCCCTCCCTCTCTCTCTGTCTCTCAAAAATAAATAAACATTAAAAATATAAAAAAAAAGAAGAATACACAAACTTGGGGCACCTGGGTGGCTCAGTCAGTTAAGCACCGATTCTTGATTTTGGCTCAGGTCATGATCTCAAGGTTCATTGAATGGAGCTATGCATCAGGCACTGAACTAATAGCAGAGAGACTGCTTGGGTTACTCTCTTTCTCTCTCTCTCTGACCCTCCCCCACTCATTCTATCTCTCAAAATAACTAATTTTAAAAAAAGAAGAAAAGAATACACAAACTTGAAGGGTAAAGTGGAATGGGACAGAGTACAGAAGAAATTTTGAATAGTAAATTTAAGTGCAAATCAGGTTAGCAAGTTAAGGTAACTTAATGGGTGTCTAGCCATATCCAGGTTATAACGCTATCTTTTCATTAGTTGTCATTACTGCCTGGAATGCTCTTCCATCAGATCTTTGTATAGCAGGTTGTTTCTCATTCAGATATTAGCTTAAGTGACACCTCCTTGGAAGGCTTATCTGTGCCCTACTTAAAGCAGGCTTTCAGGCACTCCTGATTACTTGTTTTAATTTCTCCAAAGAAGTATTACTACCTGATATTTTCTTGCTCTTATTCACTTCAACTCCAGTTAAAACATGAGTTCTATAAGAAGAGAAATCATTTTTTTTTAACTTGTTTTATTTTGAGAAAGCACATGTGCAAACACATGCATCAGAGGGGGAGGGGCAGAGGGAGAGGGAGATAAAGATCCCAAGCAGACTCTGCACTGTCAGCACAGAATCCCTCCCACCTGGGGCTGGATCTCCCAAAAGGTGAGATCATGACCTGAGGTGAAATCAAGAGTCAGAGGCTCAACTGACTGAGCCACCCAGGTACCATTATAAGAGGAGAAGTTTTATCTTTTTAACCACTGAAGTCCTCAGGATCCATGAGAATATCTGTCAGAAATTAGGTATTTTATAAAATCTGTGAGGTCAACGCTTAAACCAATGAATGGATGCTTTCAAAAGAGCTTATTTACTTTGCAGCAAAAATTTTGTGAGTTTTTCGTATGAAACATCTCTATCAGGAAGAAACTTTGGTGTCATTGATATAAGGTTGTAGCTAAAACCACAAAAAGAGCAAGAGCTCTATATATTGTAGATTGTCATGCCAGGGCCTATACTTCAAACTCAGAGTGATTTACTAAGACTTTTCGATTATAAATGACATGAGCATACTAAATGGATATAGTTAGCTTCAGCAATCACAAAAAGTTAACACAACAGAAGTCAGTGATTTCTGCAAACAAAATAACTACAGGAAGTACACCTATTCCTGGGCCTGAAATTCAGGCTTCATGTCAACAGTCTAGAAGAATAAATAAATCATCTTGGGTAATCAGATAGTGTGCTTGTCCCAAGTGTGGGAAAACTACATTTAGGAAGAGAATGTTTGTTCCTGCCTGGCCTCCCAAACAACTCTGGCAGTTTACCTAATCTCAGAGGTGTATAGGTTTTGTTTATCTCACTGAGGTCCACTTCTCTGCCCCAAATATTCCTGTAGAAGAGCAGATCTTCGTTTTTACAAAATGGGGGCTGTTCTCACTGTGCCTGTGCCTGAGGCCGGAATCTGCAGGTGCAGGCTTCTAGGGTTCATGGGCAGCCATCCCTGGAAAGCCGTGCCCTTCCCCAAGTGCTGGAAACAGGCTGCAGAAACTTTTCACAGTAATGGTGTATGCTTGTAATTTTTAATGAACCTACCCAGTGACATATCCTTACAGCTATTTTCATAAAGAAACCAGAACATTTTTATAAAAATGGAAATATTTTTAGATCTTAGCAAAAGAAAAGATTTACTTAAAAACAAAAAACAGGTTTCTAACCCTCTTCAAAGGTTTAAAAGGCTTATTTCAACAACACAGTACAATTTATCATTAGCAGCATTCTCCTCTGTATAATAATGGTAGCAACAAACAGTGCATTGAACATAAGTGTTTGCCCCTCTGGAGATTCTGAATGATGTCTGTAGAGGAACATGTTGCCACAATTTTGAAAACACTAAGAATCATCATCTCAAGTGGAGTCAGGGGTACATTGTCTTTCCCTGACACAGACCTCAGTCTTTTGTATAGCTTTCCCTTAGCAGTGACATTGTGAGCTATTTCTTACTTTCTTTAAGACTTAATTTCATTATTTGTAAAAATAAGAATAGTGATAGCCACCATACAGAGTTGTAAATTTTGAATGATATAATGTATTTCTTAATATATCAATAATTGACATTGTTTATTAGTAGTACTCTGATTGAAATATTATCATTATTAATATCATTATTGAAAAGCCTTTTTTTTTTTTTCCTCACTGGCTATGATGAATAGTTTTATATGTCAACTTGACTGGGCCAATGAGATGTCTAAATTTTTTTTTATGTCTTTATTTTGAGAGACAGAGACAGAGAGCAAGCAGGGGAGGGTCAGAGAGAGGAGGAGACACAGGATCTGAAGCAGGCTCCAGGCTCTGAGGTGTCAGCAGAGAGCCTGACGTGGGGCTGGAACCCACAGACTGTGAGATCATGACCTGAGCCGAAGGCAGATGCTTAACCAACTGAGCCACCCAGGCGCCCCATGGGCTAAGAGATGTCTAGACTGCCGGTAAAACATTATTTCTGGGTGTGTCTATGAAGGTATTTCTGGAATAGGATAGTATTTGAATCAGTAGACTCAATAAAGGATGCTCCCTCATTGATACATGGACACTATTCAATCCTTTGAGAACCTGAATAGAACAAAAAGGCAGAGGAAAGGTGAACCTGTCCATTTTAGCTTCAACTGGGGCATCCATTTTTTCTTGCCCTTAGACATCCTGGTTCTCAGGCCTTCTGATTCAAATCAGAACTTTCATCAAAGGCCTGCACATTCTTAATTCTTCATACTCAGACTGAACTACACCACCAGCTTTCCTGGTTCTCCAGCTTTCGGACAGTAGTTCGTGGGCCTTTCCACCCACCATAACTACGTATGCCAATTCCTAGAATAAATCAATATCTCTCTCTCTCTGTACATATACAATATTATACATACATGTACATATATATTAAGTACTATATTAAGTAGATTTATTTGAAATATAATTAAACTTTTTATAATGCAGTGTGCAGTATTACATCTCAAATAACAGATTGCAGATATAGGATAAGAAAGTCCAAAGATATATATAGAGAGAGAGAGAAGAAAAAGAGAGAGGGAAAGGAAGAGAGAGAGAGAGAGAGACAGAGAGACAGAGAGAGAGAGAGAGAGAACTTATAGATAGATCAATCGATCACTTGATCTCCTTTTTGTTCTATTTTTCTGGTGAAACCTGACTAATACACTGGCCATATGTTAATGACAAAGAGGAAAGGGACCAAGTCAACCTGTTTTCTGGTCAGACAATAAAGAGAAACAATATTGGGGAAACAATCAAAATCAATCATCAGTTTTCAAATAATGTTTTTAAGTACTGAGGAAAAAACTGAGTTGCATAGCTGCTATGCAATAAAGAAAAGAAGGAAATATAAAGATGACCCAAAGAGGCCATTCAGATATGTCCCATTATCCACAAAGATTCTATGAGTTGTAGAGGGCAGAACACATTATTCTCAAATAAAAGAATGCTCAAGCGAAACAATACTTGCTTTCTTGCATAAAGTCTTAGGGCAATCAATATTTGTAAAAAAATAAATAAATAAATAAATAGATAGGGCTAAAAAGTATTTGGGGCATACCAAACACATGCTGTTTCTAAACTGTTGGGAGTACCCAGAGCAGTAAATCAAAAACTTTATGGGGAATCAACAAAGGATGGACCACCTGTATGTACCTTTAACAGATAATGACTTAAAAAAATCCTTACCATCCATCTGCTATCACAATAAATTCAATAAAGCATGGAATTTCATCACTGAAAATGTAGGAGGGACATGGTCAAAAATAAAGGCTTTTAAATGGAATAAATTTAGTTTTATGAAAAACTCCATATATTTTTCTTATTCTTCTATGGCCTGGTGAAATCACCCTTAAACATAAGTACTTACCCATGGATGTGACTTTGGGAACGAACCACCTACATAATCCTTTAGATTTCCCACAAAAATTTTACCTCATGAATTTATTGAAGAGAGCTTTAGATATTTGTGTGGCTGTAGATTTTTGGTTTGTATGTTTTTATAATTTTATATGAGCAAGTTTTTATTTTTTGAAAAGAACAAAATAATATAAAGCCTTATCCAACAACCAAAATACTAAGATGTATTCTCCAGAGTTTTACTCTCTGAGGCTGAAATTTGAATATCCTATTTCAAAGTCTTCCCACTTCAGTGCTACACCAACTTAGACTAAGTAACGAGAACTGAATTTACCCTTCTGCCTGAAAAAGCTAAAGTCCTGAAACAAAGAACACCCAAAATTTAAATACTTAAATACTGGTTTTGAAGATCCTGAACTCAAGGTAACACAGGATACCAATCCTAAGGGATGGAAAACAACAAAAGGTGATCCCTACAATGGTCTGCGTTTGTCGTCTTGAGAGAGTTTCTAGGTGATGGCACAGGAGGGAAAACCCCAGAGGCATGTGACGGTCTACCAGACACGGGGAGACAGAGCTGAGATTCCAAGGAGAATAGGGTAGCTAGAGTTTTCAGGAAAGAGTACTAGAAGGGTGAAGGCTGCACAGAGCTTGAATTCTGAAAACTGACCCAGGGTTTCCACTAAATATTCAGCACTGTACCAGTCACAGTACCAGGACAAATGTGTGAGGAAACTGCTTGAAGCATGGGAAAGAGCCCCCTAAAACTGCAGAGTCACTGACCAGTACACATACAGACTAGGAATAGTACCTGCTCCCATCACCCAGGCCATAGAACCTCGTAATATAAAGAACAGTGGGCAGAGTATCCAGAATGGTGTTTTATCGTTACTGGGAAATAATTAGCCCTAAACGAAACACTAAGCCAATCTTGCCAAACAAATTTTAAAAGCAATACCTGAAACAATAAAACTATTTACATGTAACTGTACTGTTCCCCAGAACAAAGCAAGATTTAAAGGAATATAAAAATATACAGCACTCAACAAGTTAAAAATCACAATGACTGGCTTCCAATAAAAAATCAGCAAGCATTCAAACAACGTAGAAAAATATGACCCTCACTAAGAAAATCAACTAATTGAATCTGACACAGCACTGAAACAGATGTTAAAATTAGAACAAGAGATTAAGACAGTCATTAAAACTATAACCTATATGTTAAAAAAAAATGTTAAGTGGAAATATGGAAGATATAAAAGAGACAAAAACTGAACTTCTGTAGGTGAAAATTATAATGTGTGAAATGAAAAATATACTGGATGAGATAAATGGCAGAGTAGACAAAGCAGAAGAAAAGACCAGTGAACTTAAAGGCCTATGCCTTTGAATAGAAATTATCCAAACAGAAACACAGAGAGAAAAAGAACAAAATGATAATAATAATCATATTACTCTAAACCAATGATAAAAAGCATATAGTTTACCAACCCATAGTAGAAAGATATTTAATGTACACAGTAACTGAGAATAAAAGCAGATATCTCATTGGAAACAGTATGAACAGAAGATAGTGGAAAAACATGTTTAAAATCTGGGATAAAAGGAGCACCTGGGTGGCTCAGTTGGCTAAGTGTCTGACTTTGGCTCAGGTCATGATCTCATGGTTCAAGAGTTTGAGACCCACATTGGGCTCTGTGCTGACAGCTGAGAGACTGGAGCCTGCTTAGGATTCTGTCTCTCTGTCTATCTCTGCCCCTCCGCTGCTCACTCCCTCAAAAATAAACATTAAAACAATTTAAAAATAAACAAAATAAAATAAAATAATAAAATAAAAAAAATCAAATCAAATCAAATCAGATCTGGGGAAAAAAGACACAAAGGTGACATCACTACAGAGTTTATAGATATTACGAAATAATAAGGCAATATTGTGAACAACCTTTTTCAAATAAGTTGGATGACTTAAAGGAAATGGACATATCCCTTAAAACATAACCAAAGTTCACTTAGGAAGAAATAAATAATATAAATAATTCTATATCTATTACAGAAATGGAATATTTAGTTTAAAACATTCTCACAAAGAAAACTCTAGGCTTAAATGGCTTTAATTTTGAATTCCTAAATCAAAAATTTAAAGAAAATTTAATATCAATTCTATGCAACTCTTCCAAAAAATTGAAGAGGAGGTAATACCATCCAACTCCTTCTATGAGGACAGTATTTTCATACTAAAACTTGAGGAGGATGCTACCAGAACAGATACAGATCAATGTCCCTCATTGTACATAAATGCAAAAATTCTAAATAAAACTTTCACAAATTGAATGAAACAATATATAAAAAGAATAATAATACCTCAAGATTAGGTACGGTTTATTCCCATAATGTATGAACAGCTTAACATCTAAAAATCAATCAATATTAATTTCCCATATTAACAAATCAGGAAAGAGTCTAATAATACATTAAAGATACAATAATAGTATTTCCATGCTGAGAATTCCACAAAATAAGTATAGATACTTTGAGTTACCTCAGGATCAAAACTTATAAATGATCTCTGAGGGGAATACATTCAAATTGCAAAATTTGAGTAGAATAACCACTAGAAAAATCTGAAACTGCATAATTTTGTGGAGTACTGATTTCAGGCATTTCCCAGCATGGAAGGAAGGAAGGAAGGAAGCGGGGAAGGAAAGTAGGAAGAGAGGAAGGAAGAAATCAAAACAAGGGAAACTTTGAATCTGCATTTTTTTTAGGAGATTAAATTTTCCCTCTAATTATTTGAATGAAACAAGCCTAAAAGATAAATAATGTTAGAGAGTATGCCTTTGTACAAATACCGGAAATGCCTCACTTAACAGTTGCTCTGTCAGCAGCTGAATCCCTCACTGTGCTTGCTACTGGGCCACGGTGTGAGCGGCAGGGACTGAGCAGTGGTGCACTGGAGCTGGTGGAGCAGGAGGGAAATGGAGAGGTCCTAGCAGTGGTTAATTATTAGCCAGTGTGGGAAAAGTTCAGGACTTTAACAGACAGTTCAACTCTACCAGTGCGTACTGGCTGAATATTAGCCCTCTTCTAATTTAGACGGAAAAACACATACACTTTAAGCACTTGAAAACTACCCCACAATCCATCAGCATCACCTTCTGATGTAAGATATAACCCCCTTGCAGAGTCAGGAAAAGCAGTATGCCAGAAGACAGGACATCAGAGCTCCTGCCCAGCTTGGACCAATTAGTAGCTGTGTAAACTTTGTCAAGCTACTTAATGCCTCTGAGCATCCGTTTGCTCATCTGTAAAATGAGGAGAAAGAGGCAGAAAAACAAAGAGAAGAAGGGCAGGGAACTACAAAGTAAGGAGGAAAGAAAGTGGTGGTCAGATTACAGTATGATGAGGCAAGGGAGAAAGGCTTGCAAAACGTGAAATTGGGACAAAATATAAAGGGATTAAAAAAAGATTATTTTCTAAAGTAAAGACGGAGACAGCAGGAAGTTGAGATAAAAAATATTAACATCAACCATCCTGTATTTCCCCATTAATGATAAATTCAAGCAGCATAATCTCCAAAAATAACAAATAGCCTTTCTCCTCCTCCTCCTTTTTTTTTTGTCTTTTCAAATATCTAGTTTATTTCACTTAGCATGTTTTTTCAAGATTCATCTATGTTGTACCATGTATTAGAACTTCATTCATGTCTGTGGTTGAAAAAGATCTGATTGTATGTATATGCCACATTTTGTTCATCCATTTCTCTCAAAAAAATTTTTTTTAAATTTAGGTTTATTTACTTATTTTGGGAGAGTGACAGAAAGAGCAAGGGGGAGAAGGGAAGAGGCAGAAAAGGGAGAGAGAGAATTCCAAGGAGGCTCTATACTATCAGCACAGAGGCGATGTGGGGCTCAAACCCAGAGACCGTGAATCATGACCTGAGCTGAAACCAAGAGTCAGATGCTTAACCAACCGAGCCACCCAGGCACCACTCTTAAAAAATTTTAATGAGATATGACTGACATTTACCATGATATTAGTTTCAAGGGCACAACATAATAATTTGTTATTTTTATACATATTATGAAATGATAACTAGAGTCTTGTTAACATCCACCACCTCACATAGTTACAAATGTTTTTCTTATGATGTAGCCTTCCTCCTTCATTTAAGTTATATTTTTCTTAATGTTTTCTAAGAAATATTTGTATTTACTATAACAATGTTATTTTCTCTATATAAGAGTCAATGTTGGTATTTTTTTTATTTTTTAAAGGGTCAATGTCAATATTTTTAATACATTGCTCACAATATCAACTCACTGAAGACTAGACCATCTAACTTAGAAAATCAAGATGTAAAATTTGTGATATCTGAGGGGGCATTACTTATAACTTATTTCTTATACATATTTAAAGGTATTTTAGGTAATTTATACCATCCATTTTGGCCAAGGCAAAAAAAAAAAAAGAAGAAATGATGGAGGAGACATGCTTATCTCCCATTATTTCATAAGAATAAGTACAAAAGTTACCTTGTTATTTTTGTTGTTATTGTTGCTTTAACGGACATTCTCTCCAATCCTAAATTTAAGAATTTATCCTGTGAATTTTACAAAAGTGACATTATATATTGTAATGGTCAAGATTTTTGCTACATCTTTACAAAAGCACAATGAAAGTAAATTTTTTCTGTAACAAATAAAAGAAATAATGAAAGTTCTATTTACCTCAAATATTTTTGAGTTTTCACTTCAATACATTTAAAAAGTAAATGTTAAATAACCACATTTTTGAAATGCGTGTTTTAATATCTCAGCAGCATTCTAGTTATGGTAACTCGGTCTTAAAACATCATTTATTTACTTCTAGTTTCTTCCCTCTGGCTTTCTAATTTCCTTTGAAATGAAGTTTCCCATGTGTGGTCTTAGTCTGAAGGGAGTTTACTGGCGGTTTCATTTAAATCTTATCAACAACTGGCTTATACAATATTCAAGGCAAAATACAGAATATTAAACAACCCAAATGCTAAATATCTGGACTTTTAGCCACATAAACATCAGCCACAGTCTATGCTGAGATATGAGATGTTATTTTACTCACTCAGGTATCTAAGTAAGACAGAACATTGACTCCCCAGCCTATTCATCACACCCTTTATTATTGTCTATCCCTCTAAGTATCCATTTATTTCAAAGATTTTGCCCAGCAAGTAAATTTTGTAACATAAAAATTAACATGGTTTCCTATGTTTTATAAACAAAGACATATGTAACAGTCAATGGAGCTTCTACTATATATGAGAGAGGTATCATACCCTGTTAATGTAGCAATAAAGAGTGAAAATGTTCAACAGTTTAAGTCCTATGTAGCCTTAAATGGAGTCAGGTATTAATGTTAAGACCTTGAAATAGTAATAAGAATGCAAAATTTTAAGTTGGTGCACCCTTAGGAACCAGAGATGGACTCTAGGAGGGAATCATTACTTCCAAGAATTCTGCTCTTTTTCCTTATAGTTTTTTAATTAAACCTAGAGAACCAGTAAAATAACGTAGTTATCACAACTTTTTCCTTAAATTAAATTTTCTATATCTGCATTTCCTCTTGCTCTACCTTCCTTTTGTGATCTCATTGCATGAAATATCAGTTCCTATTGGAAATATTTATAGGAAATTATACATTATTATTTTGCATGTTCTTCAAGTTATGGTGATACCTTCTCTGTTTAGTTGATAGTTAAAACTATTGAATACTTTCAAATACAATAGCAGTAAATATATTATTGACTCAGGAGTTTTGTAGTTTATTTAAGCTAAATCATAGTTTAATTGGTTAATCTGAAGATAGTCATATTTTAAATCTTTTTAAAAAATGTTTTTTATTTATTTCAGAGAGAGAGAGAGAGAGAGAGAGAGAAAGAGAGATCATGAGCAGGGGAGGGTCAGAGAGAGAGGGAGACACAGAATCTGAAACAGGCTCCAGGCTCTGAGCTGGCTGTCAGCATAGAGCCCGCGGGGCTCGACCCCACGAACCGCAAGATCATGACCTGAGAGAAGTCGGGCACTTAACCGACTAAGCCACCCAGGTGCCCCAAGATAGCCATATTTTAAAAACATGAAGTGACATTGTTGTAATGTGGTTTAAAGTGTTTCATATTATGTTAGTTTCTAAAGTATTTTGAATTAATACTCACTCTTTTAAGTATAAAGAAAAATGATCCATTTCATCATACTATTGTTTTAAACTCAAGTTTTCACTAGAGTTTCCTTTTTTAGACTGCCATTTCTTCTAAAATGTATATAATTTTTATCTCACTGTTGAACTTTGAAAACATGGGGACAGATGTTCCTATTGCATGTATCATTCACTCTTTATTGTGACTAACATTTGCTTTGTTTTCTGTGTATAGTAAAAAACTCATGCTTCAGAGTAAGTGAGACCTAAGTATGAGTCTCTTAGTGATGCGATGCCCAGCAAGTGACTTCATTTATCTGAACTTTAGAGTCCTCATCCAATTGGAGGATTATCATTTCTCCATCATGGTGTTTCTATAAAACTAAGTGATCAAACCAAAGTATTGTGAGGCACATAGTGCAAAGCCCACCAATGAAGCTGCAAGCAATCATTAACATTATCTATGACAGTCCTGAGGAAGACTTCCTTTGCTGAAACCCTTGCCTCAACTGGTATACGGAGTATACCTCTGTCTAGTACACTCCATGTGTATTTTGTTTATGGTTATTAAAGTTTTCTCAGTGAGCTATTTTTTTTGTTCATTGTTCTGGCTAGGAAATAAGAATGTGTGTGTGTGTGTGTGTGTGTGTGTGTGTGTGTGACATAGCCTTATTACTTATTTTTAAATAAATGTTTCTCTCAGACAGGCACATAATAAAAGGCCAAATACTGACAAAAGGTCCCAGTAACTGTTGTAGAATGACTTGGATCTTTCCTAAAGGTGAGGTGCTCACCAGCACTCTGTGGATATACCAAATACCCTAAGCTGGAACTCCTGGCTTATTAACTTATTAGCACTTTCCAAACATTGACAGACAAGCCTATGCCGCAAACTGCTTCTTGCTGAGCAGCTTAGTGCCTTTTCTCTTGGCAAGAAATAGATTTCCAAAACTAGGTTTTGATTCTCAAATACTTCCTTGACTGAATTATAATTTTCTAGAGCTGCTGCCTTTTTTTTTTCTTAACATCTTTCCTACAAAATGGAGTTTGCTTCCCTCACTAAAACAGTGTGCTTTTGGTAAGGCTTATATTTACCACATTTTTAAAAAGATTATTTGCTTCATAAGAATATCATATGGAGCACTTCGTAATTTAAAAAAAAATGAGATAGAAGCCTTGCTATGCATTCCTGTTCCCATACTCTTGCATTTCGTCAGGTCAAAAGAAATTGTTTCCTTCCTGAAGAAAAATATACTTCAAAAAATATAAAAGTATGTAAGGTGAAGGGAACAAATATTTAAGAGTTACAGTCCTTTAGGGCCTCCTGGGTGGTTCAGTTGATAAAGTGTCCGACTTCTGCTTTTGGCTTAAGTCATGATCTCACGGTTTGTGGGTTTGAGCCCTGTGTCGGGCTCTGTGCTGACAGCATGGAGCCCTTGGGATTCTCTCTCTGCCCCTCCGCAGCTTGCAGAGGGGGAAGCTGTCTCTCTCAAAATTCTCTCTCTGTCTCTCTCAAAATAAAAAATAAAGATGAGTTACATTCCTCTCAACACTACTGCATGTCTGTTGCTCTTTCCCACATATTTGAAAAAATGAAATTTTAAAAACTAAACTAATTTTTTAAAAAGCAAAAAAATTTAGTCTTTAGTCCTTATAAAAATATAGGACCATAACAGTCGTGTGTGTGTGTGTGTGTGTGTGTGTGTGTGTGTGTGTGTGAACAGTCCCACTTAGAAAGCATTCTCTTTCAAAACAAAGTACTATAGGTTCTTGGCACACAGAATTTTGGACACAAGTTCTTATGTCTGATGTCAGAACTAAAAACCCCAATAGGATTGTCCATCCAGCATAATTTTCTGTTTCCACTGTTAACATTGGCCAATGACCTATCATTCTTTAAAGGAATACATCTGAAGAAAGTTTCCGTTTTTCTTTCTCAGCAACAAATGGATGCAGTAACTTCAACCTGAAACATTCACCAATAGAGTAAAAAAAGTAAATCATAATCCAGTATTCCAAAAGAACTATTACAGGTTATGATTTAACACTGAAACATACAGAAATTCCCCCAAAATTATTTGAAGAAAAATGTTGAATTAATAAAACAGAATGGAAGTAAAACACATATTTTCTATAGTTCATTCTTCCACCTTTTTTTAATTAAAACTAATTCACTTCACTACTTCTCTGTGTTAAAATAAGCTATTATCCTAATTACAAAAGGCCACATAAGCTTTTGGGGAAAACTGTTAATTTAGCCATTATTTGAGAGTCTTCCCTCCCCCCAAACCACAGAGAAAATGTAAGAGAGTATAGCTTTCTATAAAACTACAGATATATCACTTTTTCCACAATTTATTTTATTGTGTGGAATCCTATCCCTAACTACAATGTATGTCTTTATATTTCCTGATAAAGAAGTAGAATCAAGAAAGGAAAGATACTAACATTTAATTATAATGCAAGTATAATTAAGCGAACACTTCTGAGAGGAAAGATTAAAACATCAGATTTGCAACCTTTCATGTGTTAGAAGCAACTTCTGAAATAAGAGCAGTTTCTGAGGGGTTAAGAGGTGAATACAGAGGGTGTCACTAAACTTTCAGTTAGTCTCAAAGAGGTACCACTGTGCCTAATTATTTTCTCCTATGCTTCTGTCTATAAGCATTACACTTTTCACTTTTCTATGAAAAAGACCCATAGTTAATGAGAACCATAAAGATTCCTTAATCAGCTTATATTGTGAGAGAGTATTAAAGTCTCCACTTTCACAACAGGCACATGAAATACACACTTTTATGATATATTACTAGCACAGGAACTTACATCTCTCTCCCCTTGAACCACCTGCAAATTTTAATAGTCATGTATCGCCAGGGTACCAGAAACTCATAAAAGTTTAACCTGCTAATTAACAAGTAGGTAAAGTTCCAGCCCGGTTCCATAATTCGTTTGCTTCCAAGGCATAGTCAGCAAAACCTAGAAAATATTCCCTTGATTTTTTTTTTTCAAGGCAGCCATACTCCAGGCGTGATTCCTTACCAAGGTCACCAGGAAGTAAAAGCACACAAATACATATCAAAAATCATGTCTTTATGGAGGGCATCATGTTAGTGAAAATGTGGAGGTCTAAATATCAGATCTGGTTATCTCCCAACAAACTGTTCTCTGAAAGATTTTATTTGGACTAGGTCACTCTTGTTCCAAATTCAATCTGTGCCTTTCCTAGTGTGGCTGCACCACAGGTCTGTGTCATTTATTTCATTCCCATTACCTAGAGGCTACGTTAGAAATTATTATATATTTACTACAACTTTCTTACATAAACATCCAATCTATGATCCCAACTTTGGGGCCTACAAAATACAGAAATCTAAAGAAACCATTACAAGAAAGAAAAATCCTCCCAATTCTTTCCTGTTACAATGGTGATGGCTACTAACGACATTCCGATACGATGACTTCAGGCTATGTAAGTTTCATAAACGGCCCATTAGTGTCAAGCCCTTGGTCTTGGTCCCAGCACAGCTAGCCATACAAGGAATTACTACCATATTAAGAAATTGGTTATTTTTCTGAACTTACAATACCAGGCAGAGCTATTTTCTTTTTCTAGTGTTTTATTTATGTGAACTAGCCTCCTGAGGGGGTAATTAAAAGATTTATGTCAGAAAGCTAGTGGAGGTATTATATGATGTCTGACTTTTCTGTAACTAGAGAATATCTGCATACATAAAGGCCAACAGACAGACACAAGTTAGGAGGTGGTTATTCATTTATTCTTGTTTCATTGTGTGCCTTCTATAACACAAGAACAAGGTACTGGAAGTACGGTGATAAAAAAGAATATATGGTATATTCTATAGTATATAGAATATATGGTATATATACACCTGCCCTCATGTATCTGATCATCTAATGAGCATAAACCATTAGGCTGGTTCTTCAACATTTGCTGATTTTAAGAGTTTATTCCTTTCTAGCATCAAATTCACAGACTAAAAATAATAATACTAGTAACTAGCATGTATTGAGTACAACATTGTGCCATGTATAATGGTAAGCATTCTCTCTATATATCATTTCATTTAACTCTCCCAATAATTCTATGATGCAAATACTATGTAAGTACAATGCTAAGTAACTTGACCATTATTAACACACAATTGAAAATGGCCAGAATGCAAACCTATTTCTTTCAGACTCCAAAGCTTTTGTGCTTATGACTTCATTATCTCTCTGAAAAATAATTTAGGATCCAAACCTAGAGTATCTCAATCTACTCCAATAAACAATTTTCTGCAGAATTTGTGTATCTAGACAAAAGGAAACACAATCAGATTTCCTTTAACAACTGAGGACAGCAGTAGCATTTTCCTAAACCGTCTCCACAGCACAGTATCAGTCCTTACTGACATCTAAAAAACCATTTTTTCCTGTTTTTTTTCTAGCTTTATTACTATTTTATGAAACCAAGGCATCCCTGGTAGCCTAACATTTAATTCATAAACACTGCATGGATTTTTGAGAATTTGAATCACATGTACTTTACTAAGTGCCTCAACACAGGGACTCTGTGAGCGATGGGACCGTTTTTTGTTTGGAGATTTTATTCTATGAACTGACCAGTTATGAAAAAATGAGCACTGACTTTGAATCTCCTGTTCCTATTGTCTGTTCACACATTTTTAGATTCTTTGTTTGCCTAAATATTCACCACTGCACTTTCAGATGGTTACAGCAGCTTGAAACCTCATGGAATTAACAGAGAAGCAAAATTTTAAGGTACAACATAATTTGTCCCTGGTAAACAAGGGATACCTACCGCAGGGGATGTTCAAAGAACACTTTCCATTGGCAGAGACCAAGTGATTCTTGAGTCACAAAGAGATAATCAAGTAGAACTCAGAGGTCATTCTAGACACAGAGCAAAGAACTCAATATATAGATCAATAAAACCTGCAGATTAGGAAAGTTGAGTTGTGTAAAATTATTTGATTAATAGATGTCTTGCCCTTGAAAGCAAGAACTTTAAAACTTTTTAATGCTTATTTATTTTTAGAGGGAGAGAGGAGAGAGACAGCATGCATCAGGGAGGGGCAGAGGGAAAAGGAGACCCAGGTTCTAACGCAGTCTCCAGGCTCTGAGCTGTCAGCACAGAGCCCAACATGGGGCTAAACTCACCAAATGGGAGATCATGGCCTGAGCTTAAGTCTGATGTTCAACCAATTGTGCCACCCAGGCACCCCTGAAAGCAAGAACTTTAAGGACTATTTCTGTCTTGCTTACCATTGGTACAGCAGCCCAGAGCCTGGGACATAATAGGTATACAATTAATGTTTATAATTCAGGCCAACTCATCTACAAGTTCATTTACTTATTTATTTATTCGTTACTTTATTTACATTTGTTTACTCATTAACTCATTTTGCCATTCAATTCTTTAAAAAATTTTTATTAATGTTTATTTATTTATTTTGAGAAAAAGAGAAAGAGAGAGAGGGAAAGAGAGTGAGCTTGAGCAGGGGAGACGTAGAGAGAGAGGGATACAAAGAATCTCATGTCAGTGCAGAACCCGACTTGGGGCTTGATCTCTTGAACCATGAGATCATGACCTGAGCTGAAACCAAGAATTGCATGCCTTAACTGACTGAGCCACTCAGGAGCGCCTTGCCACTCAGTTGTAATAAACATGTGTGGAGTAATAACTGAAATTAGGTGCTGTGTTAGACTGGGCTACAGGGGCTACAACCAAATATATAGTAGGCCCTGCCTTGAAGTTACACACAACCTAGAAGAAAAACAGGAAAATAATGAGAGTAACAAAGTGCTTAAGCTTTATGAAACCAATATGGTAGCACATGGAAAGAAATAGTTTCAAAATAGTTAAATCTGTTTTTCCTCATACCTATAAATTATTAGTGATCAAATGAGACTTAGAGTCTATGGTAGGGATGGTTTAACCATAAGAGTGAATTTAGTCTACGGTCATATCACCCTGAACATGCCCGATCTCGTCTGATCTCGGAAGCTAAGCAGGGTCGGGCCTGGTTAGTACTTGGATGGGAAACCATAAGACTGAATTTCTTTATTGTATCTTCTATATGTTTCTATTTGAAATAAAATGACAAATTAGTAATATCTTACTCAGTAAGGATATACCTCACTGTATTTATAGACTTAACTGGGAAACTTAAGTCTGCATGCACAGTCAATATAATTCCCTGCTCCAAATCTGTAAATAAAGAAATTTTGTATCCAACTCGCAAAACATGCAATCAGATGTACAATAAGAAATGAAATGTAAACATATTTCCCTAGCCACTAATTTGCTATCAAGCAAGGGACTTTAAGGACCAAGCCGGCTCTGACTCACAGCTATGCAAGTCTATGATTGTGTTTGCTTAAGCCAAAAGCCAGTGTTTTATATAATCACTCTGTTTAGAACATCAGATTTCCCGTGGATTTTTTTTAGACTTGCTATGCCACCCAAAATTTTCTCTCTGAAGGTTAATATAACATATATGGTGTGTTACTGAGTTTGTTCTTGGAAGAGGTGCCTAGCCAATGAAGAAGGGCATGAAAGCAATCATTCACTCAGTTACCTTAAGTGCTATTATACATACAAAGTTCATTCTAAACATCAGCAATCCTAAATATTAACCAGTGTCCCAGCTTCAGATTCATTATCCACATTGCCACAAGAATGAGTTCTCTAAACCAAGAATCTTATCATGCTTCTCACATATCTAAAGCTTTTTGATGCTACTCCAACACATACAGAATAAAATTTGAGCTCCTCAGCTTAATAAACAAAAGCCTCCATAAACTGGCCCTTGTCTTCTACTCAGGCCCACCCCATACCTCACGCAATCTTGCATTAAGATACTTAAGGCATTTACCAAAAGAGATTAGCAGGAGAGAAATGAGACAAGGGAATAAATAAGCACCACAAAGGATTATATGAATAAAGGCTGATAGAAGTTAAAAGAGAAAACAACAGATTGAGAAAATCAAGAAGGACTTCTTAAACATAAGTTTTATTTTATTTTAAAGTTTGTTTATTTATTTATTTAGATAGCATGAGCCAGCGAATCAGGAGAGAGGGCAGGGCAGAAAGAGAGGGAGAGAGAGAGAAACCCAAGCAGGCTCCGAGCTGTAAGCACAGAGCCCGATGTAGGGCTCAAACTCAGAAACCTGTGAAATCATGACCTGAGCCCAAATCAAGAGTTGGACACTTAACTGACTGAACCACCCAGGCATCCTCATAAGTTTTATTTTAATTGGGTTTCTCAGAATGGCTAAAATCTGGCTAGGAGAAAATGGAAAGAGGATCAGAGGAACATCTGTATAAATAAATCCCAGAAGTAGGTAAGGGCAGATTGTGAACTAGGAGCAATAACTCCCGCCAAGAGAACTATAGGGAACTGAAGTGTGTGGAATAAAAATGACAAGGAAGATAAAATAGGGCTTAGTGCATGGGGTTCTTTGAAGGGTCCTGCATTTAATGAGTTTAGTCTAGAAATGCACATGAGGCAGATTTCTGAGCATGGGTTTGACAAGAGGAAAGAGTATTGTTTGCTACTGATCTAATGCTGCTGAGGCATTAGTTACTTCCTGGCACCCTCACCCCCACTCCAGCTCAATCACTTTCAACATGGCTAAACCGGAGACACTAAGTACTACTAAACGTCCAGAAGGGCTGGGTCTGTTGCAGGAGAACAGAGCCACCCCAATGCCCAGCACTTCCACTCCCACCTCTTCTTCCCAATTACTGAATGAGGTAAAACATCTGTAGAATCTCGCAAAAACAACCGCATCTAGTAGATGTGTAAGGATTAAGGAGGAGTTGTCCTTTCTTTGAGTATAAAACTCTTGAACAGCACCCTGAAGGAGACCATCAGATCATTTTATTTAGGTCTGTTAGCCTATACATTCATTAGCCTGTAAATTCCTATCTGCATCACACTTTAAATAAATGTACAATATTTCATAAAAATTCCGACTCCTAGTCATTTTCAAATAGCAAATATTTGACATGCCACAAGCAAAAACAGACTAAAAGTAACGAAAGCTGGGCAAATGCAAGAAGATTTATTTCCTCCCAAACAGCCACAAAATGAATAAGTTTAGATTTAAGAGTTTCCCATCATTTTCAGACCACAACTAAGGTTTCTCAGCCTCGCGTACACAAATTGGACTGCTGTGTTTATTTAACATCTGATAGCTTAACCTAAACACGCAGGCCCTGCTCCATTAGGAAAAGAAAACCTAAGAGGAAAGTTATTTTTGCAAAATTCAGACTTGATTTACAAGACATAGTCTCCAGTTCTTCAAGGTAATGATCAATGGAGGCTGTTCTTCCTATTCTAGTACTTGGGGCTAATTACTTTCATCACACATCTGAGTTCTTCTGCCTCACCTTTCTCTCACAGCCTTGATTCAGCTCCATCTTCTTCTACTTGAGACACATAATTCCATGTATAAATCAAAGCAGGGCTCTCATTGGTCAACATCCTCTCCCATTCCAGACACTGTCCTCTAACCTCTTATCTACTCTCTTTGGATCCCATCCACATCTCTTGGACACCTTCTCAGCGAATGTCCACATATCCAAGGTCCTTTGATGTAAGGGAACACTGCCAATCTCTGGGCTTCCAGAATAATACACTAGTCTGACTCCACACTCATCCTTCACATCTGTCTCCCAGATCAGTAGTAGGATGTGTCCTTCTTCCTGTCAATCAGTTCTATAACAGTCTATTGGCAATACAGTGTATCAGTAACTTTATAGGTTTCTAACCTGATGATCCAAAATATCTCCCAACTACACACCACATGCTTTACTTTTGCTGTTGTTGTTAAATTGAATCTAAAAAGGGGAAACTTTTTCTTTGTCTGCTTCTGCTAAAAGGCTTATCATTGTTTTTGTCTTTTTACCTTCATCTAAGACAGGGCTCCAAAGTAGCATGCTCTTCCTTCCACCTAAATGTTATCATCTCCAAGCATCCATACTAGGCATTGAAATAAACACAATTCAAGAAAGACTCACCCATCACCTCTCCAAATCCCTGCAGTTTATGAATTTTCCTTTGGATTCTGAGGGGAATAGGCCAGCGTAAGGATGCCATGAGTGCCTTCAAATAAGGGTGGTAAGAAGAGGTTCTGGGATGCCCTAAGTGATGCTGCTGTCACGCATCCTTGAGATTCCCCAGCCAGAAGAAGTAGAAAGAGGAATGTGACTTCAAGCCTCCTGTGATCAGAGCTGCCCACCACACTAGTGACTGGCCATGTCATACAGCCCTGCTCCCAACTTCTTCCCTGGAAGACGGCCTGTGAGTATCCTGGAGAGACAGAAGAGATGTGATTGCTGTCACACTCTGCAAGATGCACAGCAAACACTCTGCTGAACCTCAAGGGAAGAAGCCTGATTTTTCTTGATTAGGATGTTCTAATGCTCCTCTGAGAAAATGTGATGCTTGGGGAAAAGGTGACTTGCAGAAAAGCGCATTATTTGAATGACAACCACTCTCTGGGTTGCTACGATACATGTCACCACACTCTCATTTACTACTATGAAGTTCCCTTGTCAACAAAACAACAAATAAACATTGAGTTTTATTGTGTTTTAAACAATGAGTGTCATTTGTATCTCATTTTTAAATCTATACTTAATTGAAATTTTCCATACCCTTTGGTTTTTTCCTTCTGTACCTTTTATGTCCCCAATTTTTGTTGTTGTTGTTGTAGAAATCCGAAAGAAAAAAGTCATTTTTTTTCCATTTTAGTGACACTGGGGATAACTCTCACCCTTGTAAATTTGGCACAGAAGGGTGGATTTTTCAGTTTTCCCATATTGTTTTACTCAGTACCACCTGATTAAAAGCTTATAGAAATTAGCTTTGCCACACACCACTGACCTGTAGAGTCATTTTTCAGCTTCATGAACAAGTCCAAAAGAGAGGAAATTATTTTTTATTAACCAGGCACTAAAAACTAAAGCCTTTTATAAGAGTTGCTTGCTTCTTTCCACTGAGACCAGTAGGCAAAGGAAAAGAAATCCAACTGCAATAACTTTGCCCATAGGCAGCTTTATTAAAATCTATAAGGTGAAATTTGTAATAGAATCAAATCATCATAAAATATGTTAGGTATTTATGGTAAATACAACTATTATTATACACCTTCCTCCTGTGACACCACCCTTGGGAGAACAGGATTTTGTGTGTTTCAAAAATGTGCTATTGTAAGGTGCACTTGGGCTCCTCTAGTTAAGGTCAAGTTGCATTTTCCATTATAAACCTGTTTCCAGGGGTTCATTACTTTGTCATAAAAATCTGCTTGGGGCTGAAATATGGCATAGAGAGTCTCAACTCACCAGCACATTATTTTAAAAAATGTATCAAAATTGGCTACACTCAGTTTAGTCACACTTAAATAATAAAATTATGATGGAAATAGATCTTAAAAGAATTCAGTGGGCTAACACAGCTCAACCATTGAGTTGAGCAACAGATCACACCCATAATCTTATGTCTTTCCACTTGTCAAATCTAAAGACCTATAAAGTCCATCACAATGCTTATAAGCAGGGAAGCTGGAGAATAGCGTAAGCTGTTAAAAGACAAAAGAAAGAAGAAAAACAAACAAATTCAATTCAAAGGCAGTGTTTTATTTCCTGAGGTTTAAAGCAAGAGTTTTCCAAGGACAAAATCTTAGTTTGTTCCATCAGAAATTATATGAATACTAACATGCCACATAACAATCCCTTCTGCCTCTATTCTCTTTCACACATCTTCCCCCATTTGTATCTGTGCATGTCTATTCTGTTTCTATTCACATCTATTATCTTCCTTAATCATCAACTTTTATGCATCCAAATTCTATTCCCTCTGTTACCTTCTTGTTATGCCCCAAGATAGGAAACAAAAATATTTTTTCCCCAGTACAGCACTGATTTCTCTGCTTAGAAGAGCTGAGTGGGGGGCAATGAGGGAGGGAAGACATAACATCATAAGTCAAAAAAAGAAAAAAAGAAACCAAAGGAATGTGGTTGAGGACAAGATGACAACCATGAGCGTAAGTTAATTCTACCATCAAAATAAGCAAAAATGAATCAGGAAATGTTCTGTTTTCAAGGACAACATGCTAACTGAAGTACTTTTCCCAAGTAAAATTCCAGTATTTAGCAGTCTTTAATGTATTGGCTAAACACAATTAACACCACTAATCAGACACCTGGAATTTTTAAGCCTGGTCTCCATAAAGGGGTGTGAAACTTAAGGGCATCATCTCTTAATAGTACCAGTCAGGTGTAAAAATTAACACCTTGACCTCTATCCTTTAAAACAATTTACAGGGATAGACTTGGGTTCAAATAAAAAGGCAAGAGAAGCCTCAAAGGGTAAATAAAATTACAGTGGAGAGGGAATGAGAGCAGGGAATATCAACTCCTCTTTATTCCTAAACTGTTGGGGATATGAATAACCTATCTGCACATCTTGTTTTTCATGCAATGTGATGAACCCATGTGTACTACTTCTTGATCTGTCTGTGACATTACCTTTCTGATACCTGCATAGTTCTTACCATTTCTGCAATCATCTTATATATGTTTTTAACCTGTTGATTGTTTTTCTACCTCACTAGAATATAAGTTCTATAAAAGTAGTGGCTTTCTGTTTTTTATTTTTATCTTCTCCCAGAGCCCCATGCCTGGCATACAGTGTCCCTCAATCAACATTTCTGGAAGGAAAGGAAGGAGGGAGTAGGGAAATGAGAGGGAGTTTGGGAGAAATAACAAACAATCTAACAGTCACTGTCAGGACAATCTATATAACTAAGTAACAGTCTCTAAAGATTGCCTTTTTCCTATATCCCTCCTAATCGAATAAAAAGTATAATTCAAAATATTAGAATTCATCATGTGACAAGATATAATCAAAGGTAGAATCAACTACTAGAACAGTATATAACTTTTCAAAAGGAGGTATCGTCCCATTTTTCTCACCTAAAAATATTTTATTAAATCTTATGGTGTCAATACAAAATTTTACAGCTCCAGAATTTTTGAGGAAAAATTAAAAGCTTCAGCCTTCTTCTTTGAAATAATATAATGGCCTTGGGGGAGCAACAGTTGAAAGTTTCATGCTAAAAAAGTATTATATATGTTGGCAATGTTAAGTTTCCAATACATTAATGTATCTTTTATGTAATATCAAAGAAATCCCGTCTCTGACAAGAGTGATCACATCTGAGAACACTAACAAAGAATGCACTCCTTCCCAAAAAAGTGCAGAGATAGTTATAGTAATTCCCTTTTGGAAGGCTTAGGTAGCTAAAAATGTAAGTGTGAAAATGTTTGGTGTAATTCATTTCTTCTGCAATTCCACCGTGTACATACACAAAATTACCACATGAAATAGCCACACACATATGCACCTCAATTTCCAGTAGAAAAAAGATACAAAGTAAGTCTTGATCTAAATAATTAATAATGCTGCTTTATATTTATGTAGCATTTCATACATTATCTCACTTAATCCTTAAAATGACCTTGTAAAGTTGATAAAAGTACCCCTATTTAAAAGTTAACTTACTTGCCAGGTCACACAGCTAGTGGCAGGACCATGGTTCAAAGCCTGAATTTGCTTCAACTACCATGCTCTGTCCATTGTATCATAACTGCCTCAGATACCACAGTACTTCTACAAAAACAATTCTCTCTTGGTAGGATATCACACATTGTGTAATTATCTATTTAAATCCACATGTAAAATACTATTTTGATGAAAACTTTTCTGTAAAGCATGTCAACTATCATGTTAATCAGATTACTGTTAAATTTCTCAATATTTGTATGTTTAACTCAGTGAAGCTTTTGTGTTATTTTGTCAAATTACAGTATATGAAAATTTAAAAACTAAAACACATAACTAATAAACACATAAATAACTGTTATTGATTGATTTGTAAAATAGTTTTTGATACCAAAAATGACACACTCATAAATTCAGCAGTTCTATTAAATCTTCACCTTACCTTCTCCTAAGTGGCAACCCTGTTACAATCTGGCCTGTATGAAATCTGTGGAGTGTAGTTCCTAAACAATGAATTTCCAGTGAAGAAATTTAGTACAGTTCAATAGTCATCAATTCTGGAATTTGCTTCAAAATAATTTGTGGAACTTTACACACACACACACACACACACACACACACACACACACACANCCCCCGCCTCATCTCTTTGAAATACTGAGTCAGAATTTCCAAAACAGAGCCCCAATATACATATTTTTACAAGAACTCCACAGGGAATTTCCGATTGAGAATCAAGATTCCAAACCATTGCTATAAAGTATAACATTTGTTTCCTCTGACAATTTTTTGAAAAAATATTTTACGGTGTCACAGCAAGAGGACGCAGAGCAGTATCTCCAAGGATTTCAGCCTTCCCTGCCTCCCAGCATTTTGCAATCACTCCTTCTCAATATGTGCAACTTTCCCAGTGCCATTTAAATTTCTTAAAATCAACAAGGCACTTACAGAATTTTAGTAATAAAATTAAGAGGGCCCCCTTCTCTAAGCTCCCTTTAACAAAAAAGGTATGATTGTAAAGGACAGCCTCTTCCTAAATATTGAAGGCTTCCTGTAGAAATGCTAAGTGGAGATTATTTAAAGACAAGTACACGGAAACCTGACACACTCATTTTTAATAGGGAGGTAGACTGTTGTTTATTTAGCTTTTGAAATCTATCCTAAATTTGGCTTTATGGAACCAAAAAAGTCTAGCTTTAAATTAACAGACTGCTTTCTACTGTCCAAGGGATAATTTGAACTTCACTGAGACATGTCTATGAATGGAAATAAAAATAACTCACATTAAACTCTAAGTACTTCCCTACACGCATTTCACTTGCCACAAGGCCCATTGTTCCAGGCGTTGCTTTTAAGCAGCCTATAGGATATTTTCACTGAAACAATTTCCCATAACCAAGAAAAGGAAGGCCAAAGTGATTTCACTTAAAAATGTATATACTTCCAAAGCTTTCGGGTACAGTATTAAAAGCAGCTCTATCTGAGTAGCAGCAATGCGAAATGCGAGACTCACATAATGATCTGAAATTTGTAGCTTTAATTTTAGCTCTCTCTTCCGTACTTCTAAACAAAAATCCACTGCAGATAAAGTGTTCTGCTCCTCGTTCTCACCCCATCTTATCTATTCTCTTAAAAACTTATTTCTTTCTAGTTTTATTGAGAAATAATTGACATACGTCATGGTAGAAGTTTAAGGCATGCAACATAATGGTGTGGTTTATCAAACCCTGTGAAATGATTACCACCATAGGTTCGGCTAACATTCATCTTCCTATATAGATACGATAAAAACAAAGGGAAAAATTATCCTTGTGATGAGAACTCCTAGGATCTACTCTCTTAACATTTACCTACATAGCATACAGCAGTGTTAACTATAGTTGTCATGCTGTACATTCCATCCTGGTACTTATTTATCTTATAAGTGGAAGTTTGTAACTTTTGATGATGTTCCTCCAATTCCCTTTCCCTACCCTCCACCTCTGGTAACCACAAGTCTGACCTTCTTCTGCAAATTAGTTTGTTTACTTGTTTGTTTGTTTAGATTCCACACATAAGTAAGATCTCACAATATTTGTCTTTCTAGGACTCATTTCACTTAGCATAGTGCCTTTGAGACTCATTTGTGTTGTTGTCTATGGTAGAATTTTCTTGTAAAAACTGAATTTTAAACCTAGAAATCTTTTGAATATCCAGAAAAGAAACAAAAATAATATGAGAAGCCTGCCTAACCTAAAACATGCTAATATTTTGTCATATTTGCTTCCAGTCTCTTTGTTGCCTCTTCGCTTCACTCTCCAAGCCATCTTTCCATCTTATGGAAATGTCCCTGATGATATCAGGCCAAAGGATCTCTCCTCTAAAACTCATTTCCTCCTATTTCTTACTTTGACCAATTTAATGTTTTATTTCTTGTACAAGATGGGCCTTACAAACTTTACTAGTTTAATTCACTACATAAGTTAGCCTGAGTTAATTTCTTTACTGCTTGCTGACCTTCAGGTTTTCTCTTTCATCTTGAGTCAATGTATGTATTTTTTTAAACATTTATTTTATCTAAGTTTTAAAAGTTATGGTACACAGCTTTTCATATTTTCTTATTATTTTAATATCCCTATCAAAGCATTGTTAGGCCCATTCCGACTTCTCATAAACTTTACATATATCTCCATATTCTTTAATAAAAATCTTGGCAGAATTTTAGATACTTTATTAAAATATTTTCAGTTATTTTTTGTCAATCATGTCCAAACCTACATTCAGCACCTCCCATCTGTCATGCCTTTTGAGCTTTCTAGCAGACTGTTGACTCTGAATGTCACAGTCCAGCAAATAAACAGGGTCAGCAGGAAAGTATGTTCAATTGTTTCCTTTAGCCCTCCTCTGGTTCTTTTTTAGGCTAAATTGATTCCGTTGAGACCCTCCTGGGTGAAAGTGAAATTCCGTGTCTGCTAGCAAAATAAAAAGCATGAAATGTAGATCTCTAACTTGAATGACTTCATTATCGGCTGATGATAAGACAGAATATAAAAAATGTCAACAATAAAATGACACAGATGTGTGATACACGGAAGTCAAGCTCTTCTGCAGAAAATTATAGTACTTGGACTACAGTGGTCAGGGAAAATGACACCATAAGAATAGGATTTAAGCTAATAATATAATGATTATAATTATAGTAACAGTCTTCATTTACCAAACACGTAGGCATGTCGATTAATGATATTAGCACCTACATAGAAATATATATATATATATGTATAGAAATATATATATGTGTGTGTGTGGGTGTGTGTGTGTGGGTGTATGCACATTAGAGCATTCACAGCAAATTTGTGGGTCATGAATAATTCCAGTTTGCCAGGTAATCTGCAGTCAAAGGAGACTGGGAAACTCACCCAGGTGACACAACTTGCAAATTGTGGTGAAGGAATGAGAACACAAATGTAAAAACTGTCCTCTTTTCACCATATCTTGCTTACCTCACTCAAGAAGGTGTTAGCTGTTAAGACATGAGAACGAGAAAGTCATTTCATGTAGGGGAAAAGATATATGTAAAAAAACATATGAAAAAGTCAAAGGTACAGAGAGGTGAGAGTGACTAATAATAACAGGCAACATTAACCGACAGGCTCAACTTTTAGCCCCAAACCTGCATGAACTCATGTAATCCTGAAAACAACCTCATGAGGTAAAAAGTACTATCACCCTCATTTGACAAATGAAAAACTGGGGAACAAAAAGATTAAGTAACTCATCCAGGGTTCCCCATATAGTGAGGAAACTTGGATTTATATTCAGGTGTCTTAGTCTAAAGCTGCCATTCTCGATAGGTGATAAAGATGAAAAAGTAGAGAAAGTTTTTGAAAATCCTTAGTGTCATCAAATGTAGTTTGCTACTTGCAAGTGTGTCTTGTGGGGAACACGATTTGCCTGGAGTGTCAATAAGTGATGTGTGAGTAACAGGGTTTGATGGTCAATAAATGAGAGGTATTCAGGGTTAAACCTGGGTAAACAGGCCACTGTGTGACAGGACTTCTCAGAACCTTTAAAATATACCACCATGAAATTTTATTTTATTTTATTAAAAAATTTTTTTAATGTTTTATTTATTTCTGAAAGAGAGAGAGAGTGTGAGCAGGGGAGGGTCAGAGAGAGAGGGAGACACAGAATCTGAAGCAGACTCCAGGCTCTGAGCTGTCAGAACAGAGCCTGACATGAGGCTCGAACCCACGAACCATGAGATCATGACCTGAGCTGAAGTCAGACACTCAACCGACTGAGCCACTGAGGTGCCTGTGCAATTTTAGATTATTAAGAAAAGGATATAGTGCACAATGTTTTTGAATTCACTTTGAGCAAAGAATAGTTAGTGTTCTGCAGAGAAGCTGGAGAAACTGAGACTTCTCCACGGTCATGCCGTTGGTTTTGGGAAATCCGAAGCCAGTATTAAAGATCTCTGGCTGCCAGACCAGGCCTTGTCTAGGGACAAATAGTGAAAGATCTTAAAATGTATCCTATGGAAAAGGTACAGCAATTTTCACTTTTAGGAGCAGGAAAAATTAGGGTACAGAATATGCTGAAGTGGAGAGACATTAGCAGCCATTATAAAACTACTGTAGGAGCTCAGAAATGACATGAAAATGGTTGAGTCTAGGAAGTGGCAGAAAGAAAAAGGAACAAGTATTAAGTCAAACATTCAAGAATAGAAGTGAACCTTGAGAGTTGCTATGAACCAGTCATTCCTGGGAGAGACAGGACTTGCTGACCTACTAGGATCTTACCTAAAATTCTGAAGAAGCCCGCAGGCTACTATGGAAACCTCCTCTCCAGTTCCATCGGTGGATCTCAGGGAGCAATCGGATACTAAGAGCCACATGAACATCATTTCATTATTATTGGAGAATTACTTTTAAACGTAGCTATATTTTCCCCAACAAATCCAAGAAAATCATGGTCAAGTCTTTGAACAAACTTTCAGTTCTCATGCCTTGTCTCATTCCCCACTGCCTCCTTTCTCAATTGTGCGTGCGCATGTGTGTGTGTTTCTATGCCTGTGTCTGTGTGTTGTCTTTCTTTCTAGAGGGGAAAGCACAAATAAGATCTAAAAATATCTTATTTTTTTCAAAACAACTACACTAATTGATGTGTGCAGAGAACATGTTAGTCATGTTCACAAAATGCCAAAATAAATTTAAAAACTATATCCTTAGGAAGTCACACAGCGTTTGAAGCATGCAACCATGGAGACCAGCTTTTGCTAAACTCCCCTCTTTTCCTTTGCTACCTTCAATAAAAGCAGAACAGTTATATCTTCAGAATAGCACAAGATATTAATCATTAGTTCATAGTTCTTTCATCATCTTTAGGTCCTTTCTCATCAAGTCATTAAGTCCAACTGTCTCTCAGGCACTCCTTTTCCTTTTTCTTATGCATATTGTTGAAACACATAAATTACTTCCTGACATCTTGTGGCAGAAACCACTAGCTAACTACCAAAAGCTTCTCTCCTGCTACACATCCCAGCCTTCCATGCCGTTAGGTGAAAGGACAGCATTCCGTCCAATGACAGGTGAGCAGAAGTGACCTGTGCCACCACAGATCCAGCTTCTACGGAATCACCATCAACACCGCTCAACGTGCTGTCTTCCTATAAGTGGCTGGGCAACACTAGAAGCAACGTGCAGAAAATCTCAAAACTACCATCCATATGGATCTGTGAGGGACTCAGGAGAGGAAAACTGTTGTGCTGGTTTAAACTCCTCTAAAGAGGACTCTTAGGGACTAGGATCTGTAGACTCCTATGTAAATGAAAATGTATTTTTTACTATGATAATCCACTGACATTTTGTGGCCTCTCTGTTACTACGTCTAGAGACAGAAATGAACTTACAACTTGAAACAAAAGGATACTATAACAAAAGCCCCAAATTTTAATATTGGCTTAGTTGTCAGAATCAGGTAGCAAGAAACAGATATATGACAAGTGGAAAACTGGAGATTTATGCCACCAAAGAACAAAAAAACAAAACAAAACCATTTAGTGAAACTGAAGCCTATAATTATTGAAAAAGTAATGTAAGTGCCCAGTTCTAGTCTGCAAAAGGCCATGACATCAGAGTGTATTATTTGTTCCTTGCTGCTTAGTACAAGGTAAAACAAGAAAGGGATGAGTTCAGGCAAAAAATTAACTAGTTTGGAGACAGAAATGAAAGGGAATAGAGAGTCTAGAAATTTGAGACTTGGCAGAACTGAAAAATCAGACTGCTTCTGATCCTGAAATAGCAAAAATAAGCTTATATTTGAAAAACTTAGAACAACATCCATTAAAAATTCCCAATTAAACAAAAATATTTCACTCTATGACAAAAATAAGGCTGCAGCGAGTCCACCCCTATGACTTGCCTCAGGTGGATTCAAGATGCCAATCACTGAACTGAGACGGCAGCGCACAAGAGACCAAACGAAGGGAAAAGAGCAGAGTTAGGAACCGAGTTTAGAAAATCTTTGCATGTGGCTATGGAACCGACTGGAAGCAATATATCAAAAGCCTACTAAAT
Source organism: Crocuta crocuta (assembly GCF_008692635.1). NCBI lineage: Eukaryota > Metazoa > Chordata > Mammalia > Carnivora > Hyaenidae > Crocuta > Crocuta crocuta. Next base: position 3,990,160 of record NW_027529173.1, read on the forward strand.
TTCTGAAGGACCTAACTGATTAGAATTCCCATAGGTGCTCTGAAGCAAGTCATCAAAGATCTCTCTTGCTTCATTTCTATTCTACCCTCAGAAGCTGTACTGAACAATACTGGGCTCAGGCTTGTGGGGAATGGTCTGTGAAAGCATTGTGACAGACAATGGGCACCTTCCTTTAGATATATTCATGGAGGATCATGAACAAGGGAGAGCTTTCTAGAGGACTGTGGCAGGAGCCAATAAGAACATAAATAAAATAGTCCGGGGACAATTTTGGGAAGAGCATCATTTCATTTTGTTAGCCCCATGTACAAACACACCAGGGTGATTCTAGTCAGAATATTTATCTTGTTTCCATAAAACAAACCCATATAGTTAAGTGAAATAGATTCTTCTCTCCTGGACAAGATGAATCCCCACACATCTATGTATAACTTAAAATAATATTAATAGAATTTAAAAATAATATTTCAGGGGCGCCTGGGTGGCTCAGTTGGTTAAGCTTCTGACTTCAGCTCAGATCATGATCTCACCATCCGTGGGTTCGAGCCCCGCGTCGGGCTCTGTGCTGGCAGCAAGCTCAGAGACTGGAGCCTGTTTCAGATTCTGTGTCTCCCTCTCGCTCTGACCCTCCCCTGCTCATGCTGTCTCTCTCTCAGAAATAAAAACAACAACAACAACAACAACAATAAAAAAACAAAAAAAATAAAAATAACATTTCAAAAATCCTTTAAAGTATAAGAAATGACTCAGTTACTGCAACTGAATGTGAATGAAAGGATTTTTTTCCCTTTCTCCCCCCACATAGAAAATTTTCCCCTTACAACCTAAATTAAAACATTTAAAACCATTAAGGTGTTTTTTTAAATAATGAGTTGATATAATGTTGTTTTACTCTCGCACACATAGTCCTAAATAAAGCATATAACCAAATCATACAATTGGAATTACCATTTAAAATATCAAAAAAGGAGATGCTTTATACTCTGGTTTCTCTTCAGATCATATAAATCTTTCGCCTTTCACAAAAAAGGAGATGCTTTGTTCAATTGTTTTTCCCTATTCCGTCTACTGTTATTGTCTTATCATTTATTTTTGCCACTGATAGGAAAGATTTTTTAAAATTCACACTTGCCTTACTTACTTCTAAAAGTCTAAAGATAAGCAATGTTCCTACACCATTGGCTTGGCTAGGAGTACTATTTCAGTTGGAATTTCTCTCTGTTCAGCCTACCTCCTTCCTCATTTTCTACAAGTAGTCAAAATAGCAGAGTATCACTTTTGGAGTGACATGGCATTTCAGGAAAAGCCCACACGACAACTGTTTAAAATATTCTTTGCAAGCTTTTGACTGAGAAATACAACACAGGCAATTTAGAAAAAGGCTTTAATTATGCTAAGATTCTATAATAGCAGAAAAGAATAAGAAGTGGGAAATCTTTTTTCTTAAAAAACGGACAGGATTATGAATTCAGCACTTAACTGAGCACCTTCTATGTGCAAGCCTTCTCATTGGGTACTGGCTGGAAGTATAAACATGAGTAGTGCAAGAACACTTATGAACAGAAAAGATGGGACAGGGCAGGTTCCTCCCAGCCAACCCATGCCAAACACAGGAAAGGTTAAGGTTATAAAAAGGGATCTTTTTAAACAAAGATAGAGAAAGACACTCTTGTGAGCTGGAGATATACTCTTCCTCTTTAGGTCTTCTATCCTCAGAAGTGAAGGTCACCATTCCTTATCTATCAGCACAAATAGACAGATCTGAGACTCACAGCCTCCATAAAAGGCCAGACCCAAGAGGGGTACAAAGACATAAAAAGGCTGGCAACTGCTGGATTGGGGAGAGGGAAAAACATGGTGAGATTGCTAAATGGAGAGGACCCATGAGGGACGTCTCTGCCAAAAGCAGAGAATGGATTTGACCTCATGGTGTGTCCCAAAAGACTAGGAGTAGAACTCCATGTTCTACTCAGTAAGAGAGCTGAAGAGGCTAAAGAAGGCAGTCTAGAATCTTCTTCACCCTGGGGACTGAATAGCAGTAGGAAGAAACTACTTGAAGCTGAAGAGATTGAACATTCTCCTTTCTAGCTGTGACTTCATTGTAATAAGTCATTTCAATTACCCTACTAGGCTCCATGAAAGGGATGGAAGGACCACCTTAGACACTGCAACGTTAAATGGCATACCCTTATAGGTGTTTAATTTCTCTCCTATAGTAGGGAAAGCCAAGTGCAGAGCGGGTTCAAGGTGAGAATGGCTTGGGTCTCATGTTATGACTTGGTTTCAAAATTCTTCCGGCCTCAAAAGATATGTGTGACATGCACAGGGCCAAACACTTAGAGACCATTTAAAAATAAAAATTACAGTCAGTTAGGCATCCAACCTTGGCTCAAGTCATAATCTCATGGTTTGTGATTTCAAGCTTCACATCTGCACTGTTAGTGCAGAGCCTGACTGAGATTCTCTCTCTCTCTGCCCCTCCCCCACTCTCTTCTCTCAAAACAAAATCAACTTTACATTAACTTAAAATTTTTTTTAAATAAAAATTACAAATTGAGATTCCCAGTGCGAGGGGTTCACTGACAATAAGATCCCATTTAAAGATGTAAAACTGCAGTCAGTGGAAAATAGAAACCAAAGGAGGTCAGGAATGAGGAATTCTCTCAAGGAATGAGAAAGAGAAAGAAATTGGGAACTGCAGATACATACTGCAGTTGCTCAGAGGGCATATTACGAGGCTGTCACAGGCTTACCTGGGCTGACCAGAGAACTTATAGAGAGTCTACACAAGTGCATGGTGTCAGAGGTACAAACAAGGAATCTATGGGCGTTCAGAGTTGGGGATAAGGGGAAAGCTTCATTGATGAGTTAAGCTGGGCCCTTAATGCAGGTCAGATCTTACCAGAGGGAGATGAGCAAGGAAGATATACCAGAAAATCAAAATCATGATGACTAAAGAAACAGAAAATGAATAAGATCATCAGCCGACTATTTAATGGCACAATTTTGCTGGAACAAAATAATCACACTAAATAATCAAAGTGGCCTGAAATGTAGCTTTGGGCTATAGGGACTGTGACTTTTTTTAATGTTTATTATTTTTGGGAGAGAGAGAGAGAGAACATGGAGGGGCTGGGGTGCAGAGAGAGAGGGAGACACAAAATCAGAAGCAGGCTCCAAGCTGTCAGCACAGAGCCTGATGCGGGGCTCGAACTCAGGAACCGAGAGATCATGACCTGAGCTAACATAGGAGGCTCAACTGACGGAGCCACCCAGGTGCCCCGGACTGTAACTTTTCTGACAAGCAATGGGGAGGCTACTAAAAGTTTGGAAAGAGTAAAAGAGCTTAGTGAAAGGTCCTATGCTGGGGAATTCTTTCCTCTAGCTCTTCAAGAATATCAATAATGGCTGCCATGTTATACAATGTGCTTAACAATAAAAGAATCAGAGGCTTCGGTGTATTGGTTTGTGGAGGATGGAAGGCTATGAAACAAAGTGGTCACAACCATGCTGTTTATAAGTATTTTCTAAAGCCAACTTAGAAGATAACTGCCATCACTAAATAGTTCTAGAGGAACAATATCCTAAAGTACAACTATAGTCTTTATTTTAGCCCATTTGAGATTTGGCATAGCTAGTTAGATGTTTTTCAAATAATATTCTCCTGTCAACAGAAGAAACAGAGAAGAGACCCCAATGTCAGGCCAGAGACTAATATAACACATCAATTGTGATATACACAAAATATATTTCCAAATTAGAGGCAAGTTTACTTTAGCAGACTAACATACACTAGACCCAAACTGTAAACTGGCCACATTCACTAGCATACTAACATAAATGTGTTCATTTCTTACGGTGCTATTACCCAAAAGGGGAGTGATGGGATTTGAGAAGCATACATGCAGAGAGAAGAAAGCTTTATTGAACATACACCTATCTAGTATAATTAACAGTCTCAAAATACTTCTATAGTTGAGAGAGCTTATTTCTTCCCTAGAGCTGTAATGCATATATATTTGATTCCATCACTTTGCCTCTTGTTGCAGCAAGATGCCTATAATACATAGAATTAAAAGCTCCAGAATGTCTGTAATAAGGAAATAAACCTTTTATTTTTCAACATTCACACTCTTCACAATGAGAAGAATTCAAACACAAAATTTACAAGTGGGTAGGTTAAAAGAAAAGGATCAAAGAACTACCTTCAAGCACAGACTCACATTTGCAAGTGGTAAATAAGAACAAAAACAGCTTACTTTTTACCCAATTCTGATGTTTTGTCTTTTTGTCTCCAAAAGCCTAACATCACCTATCGGAGAAACACATTTACCTTATTATCACTATGAAGGGATGAATGAGAAATACATGAAAAGAATAGGGGACAAACACAGAAAGTGGGATAAAATAAGCCTCCTTCTGCTTCTGAAAGATTAGGCCTGAATTTAACATAACCTTTGCCTTTCTTCCTCCCTAGTTCTGACATCAAGCAGGACAGAGATCCATAAGTGATGCTGATTGTCCTACAAGATCACCCAAACAGCCACTTGGAATCCTGACTTTTCCACTCCTACCTGAGTTATTGTGGAGTATTTATTTAACCTCACTGAGCCTCATATCCTTGAGGTTTAAAAGTAGAATATTATTACATATTTCAAGAGGCTGTTAGGGGAATTCAGAAATAATGTATGTAAAATGTATTTAATATGAGACTCAAAAAATTATTTCCTACATTTCCCTTCTTAAATGATACATACTCCTGGGCACCTGGGTGGTGCATTTCGTTAAGCACCTGACTCTGGATTTTGGCTCAGAGCATAATCTCATGGTTTGTGAGTTCAAGGTACCCCTCCCACCCCACAGAGGGCTCTGTGCTAACAGCATAGAAGCCTACTTGAGATGTTCTCTCTTTCTCTCTCTCTCTGTCCCTCCTGTTTTTATTCTCTCTCTCTCTCAAAATAAACTTAAAAAAAAAAAAAGAAACATACTCCTTTTAGAATACAGATTTACTGTAGAAAACTTTTTAAAAAATTATCCATAATCTCCCTATTTTCAATGAATGGCTACAAATACTTTTCTATGTTTCAATTTTTAGTACGTATATGTATGTATACATATTTTTAAATAATATTTTATAAAAATATTGTAAAACATGCCCAACATGTTTTGTAACTAGTACTTTCAAGATTTAGGAGAAAGGAAAAAGTCTTCATTACTTTCATCTATCCATCTTTTCCTTTATTGATTTCTCCCTTTCATGCTAAAAAGACTTCTTTGCTTTGATGTAAGATAAATATCTATATTATCTTCAAGCTCTTTCCTGCTTTCTTTTTTTACATTCAATCTTTTGATCCATCTGGAATTTATTTTAGTATATAATGTGAAGTAAAAAACTAACTCTATTTTTTTCCAAGGAGTTCGCCAGTTTTTTTTCCAGAATCATTTCCGAAATAATCTTTCCTTTCTTTACTAATTTAAACGCCTCTTTTATCCTATACCTGAACAGGGTGCCAAAATGTTTTAACCCATGTGGCAACTTTGATAGCCTAATAGTGCTTGTCTGGAGTATTCTGAGCTCATGTCCGGGCTCAGCAGGGAAGCATGACCAGGTCACGTAGCAATGAGTGTCTGCCACAGAGGAAGATGGGAAGAGACCGTAGCTGTGCCACAAATGTGCCATCTCTGCATTAGTTAATTAACTTCTGTGTTTTCCAGCTCAATTCCATTGCAGCTTTATGATGTATTTTGACATCTTGTAGCCCAGGTGCCCTTTATTCCTCTCCTTAATCAAATTATTTATGGCTGTTCTTTAAAGTTTATTATTCCAGATGAATGTTATATTCTCTTTACAAGTGTCTCAGAGAATTTTGTTAGGATTATAGTAACAGTAAATTTATAAAAAAAAAAAATGAAGATAAATGGCATCTGTACAATAATGAGTCTTTCTAGCCAGAAACATAAGTTCCCCCATTTATTCTGTCATATATTTTCCCAATTAGAAAAATATGTGTCTGTGTGTATATTCATACATGATATACATATACATATGCATGCATACTCATATACAGATTGTGCATTATATGCCCAGCACTTTCTTGTTAAGTTTTCTCTATACATTTCATATTAGCTGTTGCTTTTGTGGAGATATTTGTCCGCTACTGAACTATACGATTATGTAAAATCTATTATATGTAATTTACATCCTTCTAACTTACTAATCATCATGTTATTTCTAATAATTTTTCTGCTGATACATTGCCTTTCTACATAGGCAATGATATAACTGAAATCAGAAGATTGCTATCTGAAATTTTACTTCCTCCTTTGTTATCATTACCCATTTACCACTCTAAGTGATATACTGCAAACACACAAGTTGATCACCAGCGCCTAGAGCAGTGCTTGCCACATTGTAGTTGCTCAAAAAACATTTGGTGAATGGCTATTGCTTGAAATGAAATAAGTATCCAAATATAACAGGACTACCCTCCTCATATTTTGGTCTTGTATCTGAAAATTTTGGTTCCTAAGTTAGCACAATGGCTAGAACCTCAAGAATACCATTGTGAGCGTAGATATTTTTTCTTGTTCTTTACTGAGAATGTCAATGGTAGTTCACTAATACATATGACTGAGGCCTAAAAATTGGCTTGTGAATGGGGGGCCTGGGTAGCTCAGTTGGTTAAATGTCAGACTCTTGTTTTCTCTTCAGGTCATGTTGGTTAAGCCTCAGACTCTTGGTTTCTGCTCAGGTCATGATCTCATGGTTAGGGAATTCAAGGCTTACACTGGGCTCTGCGCTAACAATGCAGAGTCCGCTTTGGATCCTCTGTCTACCTCTCTCTCTGCCCCTCGTGCTTCTCTTTCTCTCTCAAAATAACTGAACTTTTAAAAAAGTTGGACTGGGAATAACTTGTTACTGTTAAGAAAGCATTTTACTATGACTAAATGGTTTCTTTCTTTCTTTCTTTCTTTCTTTCTTTCACTTTTGAAATAGAAAATGAATATGGACTCCATTTAGGAGATTTTTTTTTTTAATATTTTTATTTATTTCTAGCAGAGAGAGGGAGAGAGAGACAGCGTGAGCAGGGGAAGGTCAGAGAGAGAGAGGGAGACACAGACTCTGAAATAGGCTCCAGGCTCTGAGCTGGCAGTCAGCACAGAGCCCGACGCGGGGCTCGAACCCACGAACCGCGAGATCACGACCTACGCGAAAGTCGGACGCTTAACCGACTAAGCCACCCAGGCGCCCCCCATTTAGGAGATTTCTTAAAAGAATATTACCATGAAGGTTTTCTCCGTTGATCTACAAGGTGATTTACTGTTTCAGTGAAAATAATAATTTGGGGAGATGGGGGTTTTCAGACCACCTTAAGATGCTAATATTGACACCAGCCAGAAAAACATCACTCACACACAAGTTTGTATTTAAGTTAGAAATCTATAAGTTTGTATATAACACTTATATAAAAACAAGTTTATATTTACTGTCTTTAATTAAAAAATATTAATTTTTTTCATGAACTGTCCAAGAGCAAATATACCTGAGGCAAAAAAAAAACATGAAACAAACCAAAACATGTAAAATGTTAAAATGTTTCCTAATACTAAACATACTGCCAAATCCCAAAATAAAACCCATAATATCAGGGGGTATTTTCCTTAAAATGTACAACTTGTCTACTCTATTAAATTGGTCCTTAATCACCATTTCACTTTGAAAATTATTTCCTTCATATTCTTTTAATAGCATTATGCACTTACATTTTAAAATTGAGTAGTTAATTTTTACTTTTTCTTAATACCAAAACAAAGGTCTGAAATTTGCCTATGAATTTTCATTTTATCCTATCCCATACAATTTGATATATGGTCTCATCATTGCCACTATTTTTTTTATTTCCTTTTTGAGCCAAAAATGTTTAGAGAAGTGGTTTTCTTTTGCTGTCTCCAGTATTTTTTTTTTTTTTACTTAAAGCTCCATTATTAATTTCTACTTCATTACTTTGTGCTAAGACAATGTACACTGTGCTTTTTCTAGTTTGAAATATTTATTCAACCACATTAATTCCTCCAAGACTTTTCCCAAACCATTTGTCAAAGACCCAGAATAATTGTTTCCAATAATGTTAATTTTTTTTCAAAAGTTTTACTTTATAAATATGAAGAAATAGTTCCCTAGAAGTCCACAGAGCTAGAATTAAAGATATTTGGGGAGCCCAGGATACTAAGTGCTCTTAACCTCCAGATGAGGATGCAGTTTTGCAAACAGTGCACTTGTTTAAAGACCAAAGAAAAAGCCCTTATTAGAAAAGCCTGTAGATGGGGCGCCTGGGTGGCTTAGTCGGTTGAGCGTCCGACTTTCGCTTAGGTCATGATCTCGCGGTTTGTGGGTTCGGGCCCCGCGTCGGGCTCTGTGCTGACTGCCAGCTCAGAGCCTGGAGGCTGTTTCAGTCTGTGACTCCCTCTCTCTCTGACCCTCCCCTGCTCACGCTGTCTCTCTCTCTCTCTCCTAGAAATAAATTTAAAAAAAAAAAAAAAAAAAAAAAAAAAAAGCCTGTAGATGCTTAGTTTGAGTTCTTCTTGGAATGGTGATGAAAACCCATGTGTAAACAGATTCCAATAGAGCTAGACTTGACCCTTCTTTTCTACTCTGTGAGGACCAGATCTATGCCAGGAAAGTCAGGGGGCAAAGGAAAAGACATGTAGTAATTGTCTATTTTTCTTCTCTATTCAGACAACTCTCTTCTATTTAATAATGGACCCTTAGCAAGGTTTATGGCAGGCTTACAACAACTAACGTCTTCATCTCCTACCTTGCTAATATGAATTTCCAAACTGCAACAATGCAATTTAACAGTGCAATTTGATTTGCCGTTCTTTATGTTTTCAGAATATGAAATGTCACGATTGTGGTTTCACCATAAAATAAGTTGATTTTTCTCATTTAATGCTTTTCTGACTTCTATGAGTTGTTACAGCAATTTCCCTACTTACACTTAGCAGATGTATTTTTACCTATTATTTGATTTTTAAAGTACTGTGTCATTTTTGTTTAAGGCCTTTTGAAAATAGGCTATTTGAAGCCTAATCTGAGAGAGCCTCTTTGTCTTGAAGAGTAAGATGTGATGAATTTTTATTAACTGGCTTTATTTATTTATTTGTTTTTAAGTTTATTTAAGTAATCTCTGCATCAAGTGTGGAGATTGAACTCATAACCCTGAAATTAAGAGTCCCACCTTCCTCCTACTGAGCCAGCCAGGAACTCCATCAGGCATAATTTAATGTTTTATTTTACTTAGGGATTAAAGACTGCTTTAGGAACTCAAGTGGTTTTAGAGCAAGACTAAAATAAGTTATTTTACTCATTCTAGGTGGAGAAAAGCATGAGGAATATCATCCCAGCGTTTGGTGACTTTCTTAGAAAAAAGTCCCACAAGACGCAAATCCTAGGGTGTTTCAGGCAGTTCAAACCAGTCCATTAGGAATTCTTCAGAATCTGTATGGAATGGAAATCCCTTAGATCCGTTCAAACCACAGGTGAGAATCAGAAAAGAGAGATACCACCATAATTATTTCCAAGAATGTACTGTGAGTTCCAGGAAACAACACAACACAATAAAGACAACTAACCTCCCAGTAAAATAGAAACATAAATACTGAAAAACATTCAGTCACCTTGTGACAGGTTTTGAAACAAAGAAAAGAGTTGCATACTTAAGGTTAATCTTAAATTTTAAAAACTGATGTGAAGTTACATTTCTTATGTGTGTGAGTTCAACAGAACATAATTGGTGTGCTACCCAATACCCTACCAAACTCAGTTCAATTGCTGATATAGAACAGATGGCCACTTAGAGATGAATACTGCAATATGTTCAAGGATCCATGAAAACTTAGTATTAATTTCCCTAAGAAGATGCTCACAAAATAAGCAGGTTTCTTTTTGCAAGACAAAACAAAAATCTGTTTATCAAGTATATATGAATTTGGGGTCTATTTGCTACATAGGCAACCTTTAATTGTTCTACACAAAGAATACTAGAAAACAAATGGCAACCATTAATGTAGGGTTATAATTTCAATCTATATTTATCTAAGGATCAATATAAACTTATTCATAACATACTAAAAATAAACTACCTGTTATATTTATTCTCTTAAGTGCATCTTCTATTATTCAGAGAACCAAATTTTGAGAGGTTATTTCAAAAATAAATTGAAGAAACCTATTACCCCATTACTAAAGAGAGAAATCATTTATGAGTTATGAAGTTATAAATTTCAATAACTTCACCTCAACTAAAGACCTAGATCCCTATGGGCAGTAAGAATAGTGATTTTTAGATATAAATCTTTGAAAAAAACAAGCTTTGGTTTTATTTTGGTGTTTGAATAAAACTGATGTGCCCATAGATCAAATAACCAATTACAGTTTTAGATAAAATTGAATTAAGAGTAGGCTTTCCATATTTAGTTCCACTAAAAACAATACAGATGTCATTTAATAAAAACAAGCTCCCTTTTCTATCTGCTTTATCACTTCAATTGCTCAGACGTACTGAAGTGAAGCCATTTTGTTTTGTTTCGGTGTGAGCTCTGCTTTTATAAAATTCATATGTTTACTCCAAAATAGAGACTATGCATAGACATAAACATATTTATATACATGTAAACACATATGCATAAATAAATATATATCTATGTTAGATATGGATATATATATAAAATCCACTTTACTCACGTAAACATCCACAGGAAAAAAGATTAGATTACTAAAATTTGACTATCTGTGGTTAGATGCTTTTTCTCCCTAATTATTCTTAATGTGAATTTAATCCACTCTTAGGTATTTATATCTGGCATTATTATGAAAACATTATACTATAATATGATCAGCAGTGAAAAAATTAAATAAATATATTCTCTAAATATGTATAAAAATAAATACATAGTTTGGTAAATGCAACACACACACATATATATAATACAAACACATCAGCATATAAATATGTATCCATATACACACTAAATGATTTATCCTCTCAGAAAATTTAACTGTGGCATTTGTATTTATACTAAAAAGAACATTTATATTTGTTCTGACATTTGTATGGCTGAAATCCCTTTGACTTTTCACCTTCTACTTACTTTAATAATATCTTTTTTATTTTCTTAATTCTGCAGTAAATCATCCAGTCATATCTGCTAGTTTCTGAGTGTGATCAGTATGAGCTCACTGGACAGAGTGACATCTAATTTAGCTATTAAGTCCCTATGTTATTTTTAAGTCTCTAGGTTTACTAGTTTTGTTCCACCTACTGAGATATCTAAGACTCATTTAGGTTTTCTGGAATGAAAGTTAAGTATTTTACAACATGTAAAATTGAACCACTTTCAGGTTCCCTTGTCTATTGAAAGGACCAAGTTTCGTCTTTAAATCTGAAGAACAAAAGGAGAAATAATAAAAAGCAAAATCCTTATCTTTATATGAATAACTGTAGATTTAAAATGCTTAAATGTAATGACATCCTTAACAATGAATCATTATCACATTATCCTTGGAGGACGAAGCACAAAAGATTGATCAGAATAGCTGCTCAATATATATCTGTAGCCTACCTGATTTACTGAAAGAATAAAATATGCTGAACTCTGGAGGCTGATACTCAAATTTCAAGTCATACCAAACACCTTTGCCACATACATTCAGATAAAATGACATAAGATGTTGAAATTATTCTTTAAATAATATACTTAAACTTCAATCAAAACAAGTATCGTACATATGTGTGGACATTAGTATATTTTCCATTCTTAAAGGAAAAAGAGGTGGAAGAAATTTTCCTAATAAGGAGTTAATATAACTAATAAATACCACTGACTAGTACAACACTTACAACATGAACTAATGTTCATTTGTAAAGGTTCATTTTTAAACCTTCACAAAATCCAGATACCAATTTTTTAAAGAAGGAAAACATTATTGATGAATAAGAGTGACTGTAAAATAGAAATTCTAGGCTAGAGATGAACAAAGTGTTGGCCCCTAATAAGTTTCCAGACAATTGACTGGATCTTAGCCTGAGCTTCTCTGATTGCTCTTTAGTAAATCAAGCAATGGGAAGGGAACATTACATTAGCATTATGGTTAATAGCCAGAAGCTGGTGTCAATATGATGCCAGAATTATTTTATGACTTCCAGGATCCCATAGCAAAAGAAATATATAATAATGCATTCAATAATTCAACAGTAAAAATGGATATATGTATCAATTTAGGGTGCCAGAGTAAGCAATATCTCCAAGATGATGAATCAAAGTATTCTACAATGTGAAGCTACATTTACTCTGTGGATCAAAGTTATGGCATGAGAGCAAGTTTAGTATTGTTTTTTGTACTATTTATGTCTCAGAAGCAGAATGATTATAAATGTACACATTACAAATCATATTTAAGGGAGAACCTTTAATTCTACTCCTAGACTGAATTTATTTTGATACAATTTGTGATTGAACACAGCACCTCTTCCTGCACAGTGTCTTTTGGCCCAAACAACATCAATCTCTAATCACTGCCTTTCACATTGACCTCTCCCTCCAGGGTCTCACTTATGAGAACACCTCCTTCTTAGGCTCAGTCCCAATCTTTGCTTGTTCTTCACACACAGCAGCTTTTGGCTTTTTAAAAGGAAATAACACTGACTTAACTAAAAAACAACTCTCAATGTCAATAATCAGAATACTTTTATGATATTGCCCATTCTTTTTAAAATTTTTTTAATGTTTACTTATCTTTGAGAGAGAGAGAGAGAGAGAGAGAGAGAGAGGGCGCTAGCAGAGGAAGGGCAGAGAGAGGGGCAGACACAGAATCCGAAGTAGGGTCCAGGCTATGAGATCATGACCTGAGCTGAAGTCGGGTGCTTAATTGACTAAGCCACCCAGGTGCCCCTTATCCTTCCCATTCTGCATAAAAAATAATTGGGGCACCTGGGTGGCTTAGTTAAGATTCCAACTCCTGGTTTTAGCTCAGGTCATGATCTCCTGGTTCCTGATTTCGAGCTCCACATCAGGCTCTGCACTGATGGTGCAGAGCCTGCTTGGGGTTCTCTGTCTACCTTACTCTCTGACATGTTCTCTCTCTCTCTCTCAAAAATAAACAAAAAAATAATAATTTGTTACACAGATATGTGCATAATACATTCCTTTTATAATTATTTTTCATAGCATTATCTTATTTCATCTTCAAAAAAATGACATCAAGATTAGCACTGGAGGACAAATACTAATGTCCTTTCTCTATATGAAGGAATGGATAAATAGGCAAGTGACATGAATAGGATCATATGGCTGGGTAGGGACAGGCAGGATTCAGTCACAGACTTTAGATTCTCATTTCCAGAGCTCATTGGGCCCAGTCTCCACTGGCCCTGGTAGCGTGAATACAGTTCCACACCAGGAGCTGAGGCCGGTGAAAAGGAAGCAGGCTAGATTTAAGCATCCACTTACCCCTCAGTAGATACCAGTACAGGGTCCCGTCTTCACCACCTGTGTGGTGGCCTAGCTAAATAGATAGGGAAGGGACACCCTATTGATAGCCAGCTATATACCAAGCCCACTATATAAACAGCCTACTTTATTCTTGCAAAGAACCTTACAAAACAGATGTTTCATACTCATTTTACAGAAGAGGAGAATAAACCTCTTCTTATTTTATAGGTTAAGTGATCCTATTAAATGCTGCACAGCTAGTAAGTGGAAAATGAAAACTCAAAACCAGGTAAGCCTGACTGTCTAACTTTGATGCTCATTGTTTTTTCTTGCAATACTGCTGCTTCTCACTACATATGCTACAGAGGCAAGAAATATGTATAAAGAGATTCTTC
>NW_027529173.1:4004162-4009480 GCF_008692635.1 Crocuta crocuta
ATATATATTATTTTAAATATATTTTAACATATTTATGTATGTTTTTATACTTTTATGCTTTTAATATATTTATATATAGTTTTATAAATACACATAACAGAGATATCATATTATAGATTGTGCATTACATTATTAATTATATATTATTATACATATAAGAGAAAGAACAGTTTAGCGAATGAACATTCATTCAAATTAGAAGAAACACATCACATAAAGAACTAGTTATTTTTTTTTTTTATTTCTAGGAGAGAGAGAGAGAGAGAGAGAGAGACAGCGTGAGCAGGGGAGGGTCAGAGAGAGGGAGACACAGACTCTGAAATAGGCTCCAGGCTCTGAGCTGGCAGTCAGCACAGCGCCCGACGCAGGGCTCGAACCCACGAACCACGAGATCATGACCTAAGCGAAAGTCGGACGCTTAACCGACTAAGCCACCCAGGCGCCCCAGAACTAGTTACATTTTAATTCCACTTTAATTTTATAATTTTTGTATTCTAAAAATTTTATAGCAGTAATCAATTAATATCTGCCATTATTTTTAGCAGTTCTCAGGTTAAGTATCCAATTATGGAATGCTTTTCATATTTCTAAAAATATCAAGTATCAGACACAAACAAAAAATCCAAATGGTCGTAAGTATAAGTCTACTATTTCTCTTTAAAACTTCGCATGTCTTAAAAGCCAGAAAAAAATACATTATAATTTTTTTCCCCAAATGAATGAAATTTTAAGGCAAAGCTTAAAAATGTCAATGATTAGTAAAGAATGGTTACCTCAAAAGTTCAGATTTTGGTGTGTTCCTTTCAAAGCTCCTTCAGTTTCACCTGGATTTCAAGAGAAGTAGCGTTGCAAATGTGGCACTTACACCTCATTTCCTGGCAAGAAATCTCTAACCTACTATGAAATCCCATGAAAGGAGAAAAATGTCTTCATATTCAAATAAAAAAAATGTCCATCAGGATTTCTGAATTACTTGGACATAAAACTAAACAGAATAGTTGCTAATTATCATTGTGAAGACCCTCCAAATAGGCATATTTATGTATCACAATAACCCCATAAGGGAGGTGCCATGATTATTCCTATTTTAGAGATGAGTAAATTGAGACATAGGGACATATTTAAATGATCCTTTTGTCTTTCTCATTTCAGAAAAAAACACTGTAGGCTCTAATGAAAAATTTTCTGCAACAGGATAAACTTGGCATAAATGATAACTTTAAATAAATACACTCAACTTTTCTTACCATACTACAAAAGCAATATACTCATTAGAGCTCAGCTAGAAAGGACTACAACTGCAGATAAGAAAACTCAAGTCCTGGCTCAAACTCATTTATGATTTGAATCAAAATTAAACAAATGTTGATAAAGACATGAAAAATTTTAGTTTATTAAAATCCACTGTTTTGGGTTGAGAAATCCATGTTGTGGTTCATAACCCTTCTTCCTATACAAAATGACCTGTCCTTCTTATAATCTATAATACAGAGCTACTCTTGTAGCATTGCCAACATGATTACCAATGCCATCCAACACAACCAAGTCTACCCGAAGCTATTCAGCTGGTCAAGGAAATTTTTTCTACCAGCCCTGAGAGATCATGGATGAGACTAGGTCTGGTCTGAGCCTAGGCTGGTCTCATGATTAAAACTGTGAAAGAGATAATTACAGCTCTGTCACTCTTACCTTCTATAAAAATGTTATCAACTATTCCAGAATGATCCCAAGAGTAGTCTTATACCAACCAAGTCAAAACCTGTAAAGATCAAAACTTTTAACTTCTGAAGTGATCTTGAGCTACGGCAAAATCCAGACAGGCAAACAGATGACTCATGCCTCACAGGCTCTCAGCTGCACATGCAGCCACTACTCTGACACACCTGTCCTGGTTCTCAGATTAAAATTCCTTCTGATAACCAGCAGGACAGGATCGTCCTCTCTATGGCTCACTGGTATCCATGGAATTCATTCTGTCTGGACACTGATATTCCCTCAGGTGCAACCACTAAGTTCCATCTGCCTAGCCCAGTGTCTTTTAAATCTGCCTGCCTACTGGAACCACCATGAAGCCTTTCACAAATACTGATGACTGGGCCTCAGTGAAGATCAAATCAGAATTTGTTAAGCGTGAGATACCTTACTGAGTTGGCTGCACTCATTCAGAGTCCATCAATGCCTCATTTGTAAAAAGAAAATAGCGGATAAAATTATCAGTGTCATTGGAGGGTACAACTCAATTCCAATTCAAAAGTGTCCCAGAGATGACATAAGACCTGTCCCTACTTCAAGAATCTCAGACCAGCAAATACAGAGGTACCACTATTTCAGTAACCAGATTAAGCAAAGACATATGACTAATGTCGAAAGAGCTCTGAATTCTGTTTTTGGTCATTGCAAGGTAATTCAGTCTGGGAAAGGGAAGCAGTATGTATTTTCTTGCCCTTAGTATCATTGATTCAGAGTCCTTAAATAATTTGAGGTACTCCAAGAAGGAAAAAAAAACAACCTTCATTCCATAATTATTAAAAAGATATGAGGGAGAAGAATCTTAGCTGTGATAGAATACAGCAATTAATAATTCACTCATTTTTTACTGCTTTTGTGCCTATATAGTACTTTCAGTGTAATTAGTTCTTAATTTTGTTTGTTTGGGTTTTGTTGTAGAATTCCTAGTACATTTTAATACATATATTATAATACACATAACAGGTACTAAAACAGAGTATCTTATACTAAAATAATCAATTACTTATATATGTATATTATATATACATTTTATATCAATTATATACATATATACATATATATAGAGAGAGAGAGACAGAGAGAGAGAGGAGAGAGAGAGAAAAGATACTTCATACCAAGTTTTCATTTAACTCCTCTAATTAGAAATTTAGGAGAAAAATTTCATTAAAATATTTATTTTTCTTCTTAACATTAATTTTAACAGTTATAATATAGGTGCTAGATGCATTCCCTAGAATAATTAAAATATGCACCTAAACATCCACATTAAGTTGGTTTTGAAGGGGAAAAATGTATACCTACATACTGTTAAACTGAAATCCATACCTCGATTATTGCTGCAGAGCAACTGGCAAGGTTTGTTTAGCAAATTTCATGCCAAGCTTCTGAAGTATGCACCCTATCCCTTTCCACACATAATTCAATATAAACACTTTTCTTCTGACAGACATTTTGAAAGATCAAAGTGCAGAACAAAGGCAAAGAGTGACATGAAGCGCAAGTTCTGGACCATTGAGATGAATGGATGGATTAGCCAGAAAATTCACGATGACACCTTGGACCTGCAGAAGTGGTTCTGTTTATGTGATTACAGTTTCAATGCTTAGGAGACCCAAAGCTCTAAACAGCAATTTTCCTCTTTGCCCCTACAGGAAACCCTGCAATATTTCAACAAGCTCATCCATCAGTGTCAATCAGTGCAATTCACCTGACATCTCATTATAGGTTTTAAGCAACTGGATGTCATCTAGAAGAGGACAAATAGTTCATTACACAAACCATTATGGACCAAATAGAACTCTTATGCAAAATGCATCAAACAAAATCCACTATATTGCCAGCAAGGGCTAGATAAAAGTCAAATAAAATAAACTATTGTGAAATATGCTTCTTATAGAGCACAATGATCCAATTCCCTCACACTTATGATTTACAGACTTACATTATAAGAAGCAGTGTTGAGCTTGCTAAACAAAAAAATATGGTTTTATGCATATAGACTTGAAATAGAGAATTAGATTAGGAGTGAAGTTTTAACTACATGGACTTCTCTGATCTAGGAGCAGAAAAAAAGGAGAATGTTTGGGTTCACTAGCTGGACTTCAATATTTTCAGCAATTTCCAGCCACCCTCTAAATTAATGTTTTCAGCGGTGTCGTATACCATCACGTTGATTCCAGAATATGGCAAAACATCAAAATCCTGGCCAGTGTTACTCCTTTCACTGCTAGCTTGAAAGGATATGCAATTAATTATATTGCAGATTTATGGGATTCTAACTAGAACCACGCCGACTGACTTGCTAGTGAGTACAGGAAGAAGGTAACCCACTTGGGGCTTGAAGAACTTGGAGGACTACATGCACAATGGTTTGCAAGAATAAATTACTTTCTTAATAGCTTATAATTCAGTCTACTAAAATTCATACTTTTTTTTCTTTTCAGTATCATTATCTCTATGGAAAAGTTATACTGTAGTTATTTAAAAAGGTGGGGTACTGAAAAAACAAGTCTTAAATATCTTTAAAAAATTCAATTCTTCTAAAATATGCTTTGAACCTACAAAAAACTATTGCATTGGCAGGTGGTGGGAAAGTTGACCTTATAATTCCTTCCTACCCTAGAATGATTTAAAGATTCTCTATAAACCTTTTTTTCCCTCTCAGAACAGCAGTTACATTGATGCAAACAATCCCATTTTGGAATGATAGCAGGGACAGATTCAGGGAGTAGCACCCCTTCTCAATCATCCTTCTGAGTCTCACCTTGATCGACCATGAGACACTTTCATGACTTGCTCTGCACCATTCTAAAAGGATTTTGTGAGTAACAGTGCTAGCTACCTGGTATCGATCATTCTAATGTAAGCTTCCTTCAGTGCAAAGCCCACAGCATTTAGGAGAAATTTATTCCACACGTAATTAGAAATCCCACTGAAGGGAGTCATTAAATCAAAAAAGAGTAGATATGGAGCTCAAGATAAAATATTCTCAAGATTTCAGTGTAAGAATATTAATTTACAATATTTAATAAAGAAAACAGAAAGGAAATAGAAAAGGGAAAAAGAACAGATCTGTAATTTAACCCTCTTGTTTCATAACACGATGAACATGTTATTACAATATTCTAAGTATTGCTATAGAAAATTATAACATAAGTTGTCAATTACTTTTTTCTTGCATTTTAGTTGACTAAAAGGGAATTTTAAAGCATAAACATGGTTTACATAAGTATCTCAATATTCTACTGTTTTGGTTTTTTTAATTTTTAATGTTTATATTTGAGTGAGAGAGAATGCACAAGGAGGGGAAGGGCAGAAAGAGAGGGAGACGCAATCTGAAGCAGGCTCTGGATCTGAGCTGTCACCACAGAGCCGAAAGCTCAAACTCATGATCCATGAGATCATGACCTGAGCCCAAGTTGGATGCCTTTGTCTTAAATCTTTTTTTAAAATGTTTAATTTATTTATTTTGTGAGAGAGAAGAGTCCACACAAGCAGGGAAGGGGCAGAGAAAGAGGGAGAGATAGAGAATCTCAAGCAGGCCCTGTGCTTTCAGCGTAGGGGCGGGG
>NW_027529173.1:4009666-4279288 GCF_008692635.1 Crocuta crocuta
GGGGTCGGGCTGGGCGGGGGTGGGGGGGGAGCTCAAATTCATGAACCATGAGATGATGACCTTAGCCAAAATCAAGAGTCAGACACTTAACTAAGTGAGCCATGGAGGCACCCTGGAAGTATTTTTCATTTTAAACACATAAATAATACTGTGAATAAAGAAATAAACCACAACAAAGAAAAAAAATTAAGAATACTCTAAATGTCCCATACATAAACAGCATGAAAGCATTTAGCCAGGTGGTAGATTTTCAGAGGCTTACCAAGTGGGTTTAGTAGATTTTTAAACTAGCAGCAGATGAACAAAAGGATAATTTATAATCACTGTGTCTAGATACTTACAAAGATTTTTGCCAGTAATATAGTCAAGCATAAGGCTGTGGCCTACATGGTGAGTTCAACAATTACAACCCTTGTTCCTGATTAAGAGGCACCACAGAGAGGCATGTACTTTATTTACTTGGCCACTTGTTATATGAGGACTTCCATATTCAGTTTTCCTGCTTTGAATCTATATCTGAAACTTAGATATCTTTTCTTCTTCAACATAACTCTAGTGAATCATCACAAAGTTCAGACAGTGGAAAGAGTTAATCCTCCTAACACAAAGATGACAGAAGAGAGAAAAGGCATGAAATTGAACTGATGGCTTTTTTTACTCATAAAATTTACCTAGGTTTTTTTTCTTCAGAAAATAAAGCACATCTTAACAAAATAATATGTTTTGGTTCATAAACAAAGAGTTTATGTGACAAAGTTCTCAACAATGGTACCACATGGAGTCCTGATACAGAACCATGTGTTTGTTACATAATAGGTCTGATATACGCAATGGTAGCAATGGAGATCACTAATTGGTCTGGGACACTTGGTTAACCATGTGGAAAACAAAAATGAAAATAGATCCCTATCTCATACAAACACACACACACACACACACACACACACACACACACACACACACCAGGTGGATTTAAAGGTAAAATATGATAAATAACTTTAACTTTAGAATAAAACACAAAAAGACATCTTTGTGATCTTTCCATGGAAAGAATTTCAAACAAGACATAGAAGAGTATTAATTGTTAGATTAAAAAAATAATAAATTTGAATTCATTAAAATTAAAAACTTTTGTTTATTGAAAGATACTATAAGTAAAGTGAAAAGACAACCACAATTTGGGAAAGGATACTAGTAACATAAAATTGACACAGAATTAGTATCAGATTATTCCAGCCACTACCAGAAGTCAATAAAAGATACAAACAAACCAAAAGGAAAACACAAAACAAACAAACAAACAAAAACAGAAAACAGAGGCATTTCCCATGAAAAGGAACACTATAATGAATGAGCACATCCAAAGATGCTCAACCTCATACCTACCAGGGAAGTGCCAATCCAGACCACATCCATAACTTCCATATGACAAAAATGAAGAAACCTTAACATACAAGTGTTGGGAAAAATGTGGAGCACCAGGAACTCTCAGACACTGATGATGAGTGTATAAATTGGTTCCAGATATTTTCGAAAGTAATTTAGAATTATAAATTTTATGTACCCATTTTATGACTCAGCAACTCCACTTCCAGAGAAGTATCAATTATAATAGCAAAAACCTAAAACAGTGTCAAGACCCATGAAGGAAAGAGATAAGCAAATGTGGTTTATTCAAATAGTAAAATACAGTAAAAAAATGAATAAATTCCAGCTATAGGTTATAACCTAAAAATGAATTTTAATATATAATATTCAGTGTAAAAAAGCAAATTGTAGAAGATTGCATAAGTTATCATGCTATGCTTACAAAACTCCAAAAAAATAAAAAAACACAAAGACTGAAATACATACTTGGTGGTGGTAGTAGTTACTATAGAATTGGATCAATAAAACATAGAGTGTTGTACGTACGGATACTGTCCTTAGGTGGGGTGGTGGGTTCAAAAGTATTCATTTTATTATAAATTACATGTTGTATATTTTTCTGTATGTATAAAACCTTACACTGAAAAATTACAAAACAATTGCAGTATCTAATGTTAGATTTTATACATATAAAAGAATGAAAATGTCTGTGTATCTTAGTTTGTATATGGTCTTTACCATGTTTTATGTCATTCAAACTTCAAAATTAGCTATACTATATAAAAAAAATCTGTCACTCTTCTCTTGAATCATAGGAAGAACTGGCAACCCTAGACAAATCTTCTTGCATGATACAAAAATCAGTGGAACTAAATAAAAATTGTTTCCTCTCTAGTCCCATGGCCCCTATCCAGCTTGATTTTGTGGTCCCCATCTCTCCAAGTATGTGAGTGTACAATCCCTTAGAACACAGTGGAATTAACAATGGCTTTCTCAGAATAGTGGAATTAAATATCATGTTATTTCTTCTCTTTGCTTATCTGTGCCTTTTAGTCTTCTGCAGTGAATATCTATTACTTATGAAAAAGAAATGCAAGCATGTGATTTTGACGGGTATTGCAAGAGAAAAATGGAACCTGAAGCAGGGCTTGAACTCACAAACCATGAGATCATGACCTGAGCTGAAGTCAAGAGTGGATGCTTAACCAACTGAACCACCCAGGCACCCCATTGTTTTTCTTTTTCTTTTTAAGCTAAATGAAGTAAACAATATATAAAAAGTATGATTACCTAACTAAAAGCATCACTTTTACATAAAAAAAGGAGAGTCAATTCACTGGAATTTCAAATTGAGAACAGAACATGAGCTAGCACAATAGCTATGAACTTTTCTTTTAGAATCCAAGTTTAAAACTTTGTAACTGAAAAGATGGAAAGCTGCCTTGTAGCAAGGACCTAATAGCCCTGCCAAAAAATGTCATCATCTGTCAACATCTTATGTTCTTAAATTTTCTTGAAGAATAAAAAGGAAAAGGTGGTTATGGAATTTATGCATCCCACCCTTTGGCTCTCAGCCCTGCTCCTTTGGAGTATATTCACATAAAACTTCACTAGCCAAGGAGGTTCTTGGCCAAGTGTGACTGAAAGGCCAGAGCCCATGGAAGAGTAAGTACAAGTCTTCATTGGCATTGTAGCAAGTTATTTGGGGGCAGAGATCTTCCACTGGAGCAAATTCTAGGACTTACATCTAAGCCAGTTTTCATGATCTAGAAGCTTTAATCCCAAGGTCCTAGGCTATATCAGCTATTATTTTCTCCTTACCACTTAGAGGATACTAACAGCTAGTAACTGACCCTGCATTCTGTTATGGAACCTCTACTTCCATGAACCACTTGGTAAAAAATTTGTCGGTTTCTAAAGAACACTTGTTTAAAACTATTCTGCAAAGCAACATCATCCATGATCCATTTTCCTTCAATTTATCTCCATCATATGACACCTAAAGCAAAGGCAGTGAAGGAAATGAAGAATTAAATTACAGTACTGGGGAATGAGCATAGGAATACTAGTCTATCATTTTATTTTTAAATTTTAAGTCATAATCCTCGATTGCTGTGGGTGCTTACAAAAAATTAAAGAAAATAAGGAGAATTGACAAAAAGAAACCACTTAAAGGCAACATGGGTGCCTAGCTAGCTCAGCCAGTAGAACATGCAACTCTTGATCTCTGGGTTGTGAGTTTGAGTCCAATATCGGGTATACAGATAACTTTAAAAAACTAAAATAATAATAATAAAATCTTTAAAAGCAACACAAAAGGGGAAAAGAAATAATATAAGATATACATTTGGCATATGTTCCATTCGTTCAATTTCTCTTGAACTCTATTTGGAAATTACTACAATTATTCCTATGTTAAAGATGAGGAAATAGTTTTTCATTCTAGGAACAGGTTAACTATAATGTACCTAATGACACAACTAATGAGTAGTAGGTCTGGTGTTTGAACTCCACAGTATGTGTTTTCTCATTAGACCACACTTTCTAGAATATGAAATTGTGCAAATACAGGCTTTGTTTGCCTCTTCATGAAATACAGACTTCAGGGTAAGGCATTTAAAAAATAAACTCACTGCTTTATACTTCTGATAGCATTTCCTATTCCTAAGCTAAGTATTACTGGAGAAAGGTCAAATAATACTACAAAATAATGGACCATAAATTCATATTAGAATTATTTATTTCCACTCAATAAGTTTCATACAATTCCAGGAGATCTTCTACACCAAAGGTGGCAAATGTGTGGAATATAAACCACTACCTCTCCCTGATTACCAGCGTCAGGTAATAGGTGTAGCTCTTACCTTTGTATATTATGTTGGCCTCAGAATCCTCAGCACATGATTCCATTCAGGCACTACCAATCAACTATAGCTAGCACTGAATTTAAAATTTATATACCACCCTAGTCCTAGCTCACTCACCACAGTGGTTCCAAACCTATTAGAACATCAGTTACTAACCCTATCTCTGCCCTATTTACTTCCAGCAAGTTGCCTTGCAATTTAGAAGACATCTCATTAGAACACATTTATCTTTCCTCTTCTGGATCTCAAACTCTTTCCATCTTTGTATTTGTCTAAGAAGAGGTGTATTTCTCAAATCAAGCAGCCATCCATGTTTTTCCACTCTATCCAATCTCTTAATCAACCATGCCTTCACTTATTCATTATTCTTCAGTCCGTCACCCACTATGTGGTACTCTACCTCTATGTATCAATACATGCCCCACTGTTTCTTGCTCATAAAAATAATTTTTCCCTCAACTCTGGTGCATTTCAAGTGAATTCCCCAGGGATCTGGTTAAGCTGAAGATTGAGGTTCCTTAAACCTGGGATGAGAGGTGGGCAGGGAGAGCTGAGATTCAGAATTTCTAGCATGCTTCCAGGTGAGGATGCTGCTTTGACCCACACTCTGAGTGTTGAGGCTGTATATCTCTCTCTCACGTTTTAGACACTCTCTCTTCTATTTCTAAGACACACTGCAGGCTGGTTCTCTCCATTTTCTAATTGCCCTTTTTTTCCTCCTTACTGACTTATTTTCTTCTTCCTTGTGCCTTAACTTTCTTTCTCCTTTAATTTTCCTTCCTCCCTCCCTCCTTTCTTTCTTTCTTTCTTCTTTTTTCCTTTCTTTTTCCTTCGTTCCTTCCTTCCTTCCTTTCTTCCCTCCCTTCCTTCCTTCCTTCCTTCCTTCCTTTTCCTTTGAGAGGGTGAGAGAGTGAAAGAGGGTATGCTTCAGCAGGGGAGAGTCAGAGGGAAAGAGAGAATCCCAAGCAGGCTCCACACACAGTGCTGAGCCCAACACAGGGCTCTATCTCAGGACTATGAGTTCATGACCTGAGCCAAAGTCAAGACTCAGCCACTTAACCAACTGAGCAACCCAGGTGCCCCATATTTCTAATGTTAATAAAAATAATAGTATTATCTTGAGCATGTCTTATGTGCCAGTCACTATGCTACAAACCTTATATTGATTATCTTAATTAATCCTCAGAAGAATCCATGAGAAGTTTTCCATTTATTTTATATTTTTTAGAGTTTTAAATTTTTTTAATGTTTTATTTATTTCTAGGAGAGAGAGACAGCGTGAGCAGGGGAGGTTCAGAGAGAGAGGGAGTCACAGAATCTGAAACAGGCTCCAGGCTCTGAGCTGGCAGTCAGCACAGAGGCTGACGCAGGGCTCGAACCCACGAACCGCGAGATCATGACCTAAGCGAAAGTCGGACGCTCAACCGACTAAGCCACCCAGGCGCCCCATAAGTTTTCCATTTTAAAGATGGTAAACTGAGTTACCATCACCAACACAACGGAGGCAGCTTGGAGCCAGGATTCAGCCCCAAGCAATTTAACTCAAAAGTCTGGGAACTTTACCTCGGCAATCTAGCCTTTTGCCAGTGTTGTTCAAAAAGCCATGGGCAAGCCAGCGATGCCAAGTTTGTATCTTGAAAGTAAGTGGTTGAAAGTTATGAAAAAGAAAGGGAAAGGGCTGCTGAAAGAGTGTGAACTACCTGGAAATCCGATAGAACAACATTGGAGGGTGAATGGATTGCTATGACAAAGTAATCAGATCAGTCCATCCATTCAGAATTCAAGTTCTGAACCTGAAGAATCTTTAGAAAAAGTTGGACTCTGAAAAAAAATATTAATGGTAAGTCATTTCACTAAAAAAATCAAACTCTACAGCAGTTAATATCCTTACACTTCAAGTCATTGGATCCACTGACAGAGTGTGATATCCTTTGTAGAAAATGCAGACGCAAGACTCTCAGAATTGAGATCAACCACACACAAAATGAGGAGACACCTGGTAATACTGTCTTATGTTTATATTTATGCCTTCCTCAATGCTCATTCTATTGGCCTTTTCTAATTAATCCTTATAACACTGCACTTCTGAGAGGCTAATTAGAAGCAGAAAACATCTCCATTTTATAAATAGGAAGCAGATGCAGTGACTTACTGGTACTTAGTGAATCAGTAACAGAACTTCAAATCAAGCCTAACTCAGATTCCACTGATTTATCTACATAGCACAGTACCAAATATAAACTTTAAAAGATAAAAACAAAAATTAAAAAAAAAAAACTGAATTAACAAATTCTTATTTGTTATTCTAGGCCAAATTCTGCAAAACAGACAAAACTGTGCCAGTTCTTCCTCTAGGATTATTATGTTTCTTTTAAAACACAAAATTACTAGACAGAAGTCTTGCCCATTAATCCTCACAATTAGCTTTAAAAGCACCTGAGATCAGATACCAGGAAGTTACAAAAGATATATACCTCATTTGACATTAAGAAAAAGTAAAGAAGGAAATTATATGAAAATCCACTGTGGCTAAAATAAGTCATAGATTAAAGGCTTTATGAAAAACCGCCTTATTAAATTCTACCCTTCCTTAAAGAGATAAATAGAATTAGTATAATTAATGGCTGTAATTACTTTCATAATGTACTTTTCTTGACATAAACATTCTTTAATCAATCCAAAATGCAAAAATGCTCATTAGTGAGTTTACTATTTTAACCACCTTTATCAACACATGTCTAAAACTCACACCTTTCAGTATTTGAATCAAACTAGAATATTTCTCCCCATAAATTCTACACTTTGGCTAATTGTCAGGCATGGATTTTTTACAAGAAGAAAGATACAAACTAAAAATAACAGTGCATATTTTCTGACCTTTAAAAACATGTCAGAATTTCACTATTCAGGATTGCTCCACCTTCAAATATGAAACTCAGGAGTAATTCTTCCTAAGACATAAATGCAGTATGAGAACAGTCACATGAAATTGAAAATCAACACCATGATAAATTGATGTATTAGGTGAATAAGAGAAAAGAGAAATTTCACCATATCTCAGTCACTTTTTGCTCATTTCTTAAAGAGAAATCACTGCTTTTACACTTAACATTTGTACTCATATAATTCCAAGCTATTTATTTGTGTACACCATTATGTATATATATTCCTTTATCATGCCTTTATAAATCATGAAATCATAAATCTCCAAATTCCTCATTGTTGAGAGACTTTATCATGATTTTGATGACTGGACCACACTGTGTTCCTAGTTACTAAGATTCATATTTTTATTAAAAACTAAGTTTCTTCTAATACATTATTTGAACACATATCATTTCCCTCCAACACAGACACATAGAGGAACCACAGCTGCAACACAGCCGATTTCTATCCTGTGACGACAGAACCCTTTAATTTCTTCAATTCTGTAATGAAATTTGGAAATGAGGGCCAGAACATCAAAAATGTTGAAAGTCCACAGGGCCAAGTATGAAAGGTTAGATCATTTGCAGCCTAACAGTTCATTCTGTTCTCCCAGAAACAATTCCTGCTCAGTGAGGAGAGCTAGGACTCCTAAGGGAACTGGGGAATTCACTGCTGCTCCATTTGCTCCTCCCAAAGAACCTAACTCCTCAGGAGCAGCAAAAGCTAGCTGGAGACAGTAGCCCATGCTGAATCAGCACTTGTCATTGAACTAGAAATGCCATAAGGGTGGGAGGCTGGCAAGGAGAGAAGGGAAGAAATAAGAAGGACTTGGAGAAAAAGAACATATCATATCCTGACAGTGGGTCTCCTGAGTTTATCAGTAATAAATTGGCTTCCTTCCAAAATGTTATTCTCTTTTTCTCTCCGTGTCTACAATAAAGGAAACAGTACATTAAAGTGTTTTGTGGACTATGGACAATTTGGAAAATCATGTATTTTCAACAGTATTCCTCTATGAATTAAAGTTAAGGTCTATCCTAAAACAGAAGTAGCATTAACCACATATTCAACAGAAATCTAACCCTGTTAAATTTTATGCCTACTGAAGCCGTTAAAGTGTTTCCAAAATAAGAAAAATGAATGTTTCTTTTGGTTTCCCCAGTGTAATATACCTGAATGTAATTATTTGTCAAATATACAGAATGAGAATGTTTACACTGCAATTTAATTGGAAAAGTTCAAGTTCTTCCTGGGGAGAAAATGCTACCCAAAGAAGAAATCAACATGCAATAGACAAGCTGTTTTGAAGGGACAGAAAGCCCTGGTTTGGAGAACTTCAGGAAAGAGGTGTTGGTAGGATAAAGGTCAGTCACCATCTAGTTCCACTTACCTGTGTGTTGTTTGAGATCTGCAGTGAGCACCTATACTTTTAGTACCTTAATATTTTAAGAGAATAAAACTGTTTCTCTCCTTTCTGTGCCTGACCAGAAAAAAAAAAAAATCCCTCCAGCTTTTGGAAACTTTAGTACATTCTATAAAAGGCATTATGGTTTTTAGTTATAAGGTACAGAGACAAAGAATCAGGTAGAAAAAAAAATGCTGAACTAAAACACTTTCTTATAATTCTCAGAAGAGGAGAAGCACCATTTAGCTCCTGAGAACCAGGTTATTTTTGAATGACCCTAATGAAATGAAAAGTTGCATATAACCATAAGTCACACAACTGATACCAAAGAAGGATAATTCTGCCATATTTAAGGTAAAGTCAATCAATCAATCAAGAATTATATTTAAAGAAATGCTCTAGACACCATGAGAGTACATTCGAAAGTAGAAAGAAATCATCCCAGCTCTTGGAAAATATATGCTTTTACTGGTAAAGCAAGACAAATAAATATTGTCAACAATGTAGTGTATAATGATTTTGCAATAAATGGAACCAAGAAACCTGTACTACATAAAGGAAGAAATTATTCTCTCAGGTAAGAACATGGAAATTTTCAAGAATGAGACAAGATTAAAGCAAATCTTGAAATAAGTAGAGCATTTATTAGATTAGTGATAGAAGAAGGGCATTGGAGAGAGAGGCATGGATGGGGAAATGGTGATTTTGAACTTTTCCTTTTTTCCACAACAAATGGGGAGCCTCTGGAAGCCTTTGGCTAAAGAGATGTTTTAGTAAGTGTAGAGGAAAAGATCAAAGTCAGGATAACAATCATGAGGTTAATATATAATAGTCCAGTCATGAGGTTCATAAATGTTTCTAGAGCAGGGAACCAAAGTTAGGAGAAGATGCTAAAACTATTAGCCATGAAGACAGAGACTGAATGGCCAACAAAATATGAAAGTAGAAATATCTTCAAAACTTCACTTATGCAAAATGAGAAAAATGATGACACAAAACGAAACCCACTTGGTGAGAGATGTCATGAATCTGTTCAGAAATGTTTAAAAGTAATTGAAAATGTAGGAATATATTCAGGGGAGAAGGTTAGGACTGAAGATTAGAGTAGTCCCCATCTAACTGGAATTATAGGTGAGTCCAAGAAGGTAGAGGAACTTTCTTTAAACAGTCTAGACAAGAGAAGAGCCAAGGACTACAAAGTTAAGAAGTTGATGGGGATCTGGAGGTGGAAGGAAAGCGATAGTAGAGTATGGTTACAGGCACTACTGGCAGGAGCAGGGAATGTCGGTAGGCAGGCTGTGTTGGAGAGAGAAATGAGACAGACAAAATGTTCTTGGGTTAGTCAGGAAATCACCAGTTACTTTAGTAGATCACTAGAGACAGAAAGCAGGTACTGAGGTTATAGATACAAACAGGGTCACTGTACTATATTCTTCTGTGTGATTCTGAAAAATTCCTTCTTAAGTTTTAGAAAAAGTGAATTAGAGCTAAGGAAATGATAGTGAAAGAATGAAGAGAAACTAACTTAGGGGCAATAGCAAATATCTCTCTTTTCCTCTCCCGAACCCTACCACCAATTTAAAGAAGTATAGCACAGTCACTGAAGTGCAGGATTTGGTGCCAGACCTTGTGGGTTCAAATATTAGCCCTGCCATTATTACTAGCATCTTGGGGCAAATCATTTGATCCTGAGTACTGACTATGAGATAGGTACTGTTGTTTCTTGAATAATGACTGTGTGACAGGCCCTTTGCCTACAGTATTTCATTGAATCTTCACATTCTTATAACATGGTCTCATAGGTCAGTTTTCTAGTTCAGGATGATCAGTGAGAACACATGTACCTAAAGTTACAGCTAAAGTCAGGAACCAAACCTACCTCTACTGATTCTAGAGCCTGCATTCCTAACTACTAAATGACAGAGAGAAGGATTAACTGAAGGTGGGATGTACTACAAGGTACCTCACGTTGGGTTTCTGAGCATAAGCACCAAAACCAAGACATGAGTGCCTAGATCTTTGCATCTAACAGCTCTTATTTAATATACATTGAATCCACAATTGTCTCATAGTTAAAATCAAATGCCAGCAAGAGTCAGTTAGGTAATACATGAGTTGAGGGTGCTGGAGAACTCACCACAACGGTGAGATGGTGTTTAAGAATCAATTACCATTCAGTACTAGTCAACGGTTGCAATGGAGAAAAATAGGTCCACATTAATGTAGCTTCAATCTTTTTTAAAAAAGCATGGAAGTGAGGATTTTTATGCTGACAACAAATTCAAAGTGCTCTAAAGTTACATAAAGGAACAGTACATTACTGTAAGGCAAACAAAATACTAAAGTCCTTTGGGCTGGGTCACAACCTCAGCAAGACCACACAAAGTTTCACTTCTGCTCTAGTGGTCCACCAACAGAGCAATGCTATTCACATCTCTTGCCATTTCTGACAAAGGAAAAAGGTGCCCAGAAAATGGTATGTCTAGGGATGTTGCCTAAACAGTAAATTTTATGTTCCCTAAGAAATACCTTGTAGCACCTAATGACACATTTTGCATTATATTCAGCTTAACAAATAGCCTTGATGGACTAACAGGTTCTACTGAGAGTATTACCAACACTGGTATAGTTCTCCATATGTGTTCTTTTTTTTTTATTTCTATTTTTTATATTTTATTTATTTCTAGGAGAGAGAGAGAGACAGTGTGAGCAGTGGAGCGTCAGAGAGAGAGGAAGTCACAGACTGAAACAGGCTCCAGGCTCCGAGCTGGCAGTCAGCACAGAGCCCGACGTGGGGCTCGAACCCACGAACCGTGAGATCATGCCCTAAGCGAAAGTCGCACGCTTAACCGACTAAGCCACCCAGGCGCCCCTCTCCATATGTGTTCTAAGTGTTTTCTATACAACTCTGTCAGTCATCCAGGGAACTATGTACGATAGGTGAATTTATTGTTCCTATTCTACTGAGGAGACAACTGAGACACAGACAGGCTAAATGACTTGTTCAAGGTCACAAAGCTAGCAAGCTTCAGAGGCAGGATTTGAACCTAACAAGTCTACCTCCAGAGTCTGAGCTCTTCACCCCTTGGGCACTACTTTCCTAAATCTAAATGAGGGTAGTAAGGGGTTAATGATGCTATGGAGTTAAGCTGACCTCTGGTCTCTCAGATGTGCTGCAATGGAGATACATGATACTTTTATTTTTAGCATTAATGCCACATGAACCACTTCAGCAGGAAGGAATCTTGTGTGGTAGGTATAAAGTTTCCCAAATGTTGTTTTCCATATCACTTCTGCTCATATCAAGACCATCAATATATACTTATACAACTGTTAAGCAGTATGCACAAATATATACACTCATACTATTTTAATGTGCTACTGAAATACTTTAGGCATTCATGAATGTATGCTCTACTGACTGAGCCAGGCAAGTGCCCCCCTGAGATTCAAAAAAGTAAGTATATATGTATTTGTAGATGTACATTTATAATGTCTTCCTGGATGTTATAAGATTATTCAAATGTGTTCTTTTTTTATGTTTTAAACCTCAGAAGTCCATTACTTGGATTTGATTAAAGTATTTGATTAAAAGAGAAGTTCCTAACAAAATAATATTAAGGGATACACATACCTATCAAGTTCTTAGTGTTCTCATCTACTCCCATACTTCTTTTTCTTAAAGTTCCAATCCTCAGAAAGAGAAACACTCATTTGAAAATGTTTGGATTGCCTTGGCCTTTTACACTCAATGTCAATTTGTATAAAACTAGAAACACAAGTTATTAATGTTTCCAAAAGTACTTTTAAATATTCCATGAATCATTAACTACTCTCTCAATGTATTAACAAGCTGAAAACTATACCGTTAAAGGAAAAAAAAAAAAAACCCAGCATTTTCCTCTACTCCCAATACTCAAGTAAAAGTCATCTGCAAAATCATCTTAGTCTAGATTACTGCAACTGTCTCCTCAGTTGTCTCCTGTATTCACTTGAACCCCTGTCCGTCTTCTCAATTGTCTCCTATATTCCAGTTGAGCTTCTGTCCAATAGAGGACAGAATGATACTTGCAAAACCTAAATGAGATGGTGATGTCACTGATTTTCTTTTGGCCTTTAAAGTCGTCACTGAACCTAGAAACAAATCCAAGCTCCTCACAAAAACCTTTTTTACCTGCACTACCACCCTTCCAGCCACATATTAACCTACTTCTTCATTTACAGTGAGATACATGTTCAGTTCTGAGAACAAGCAAGCTCTTTCCTGACTCAGGGTCTTCTCATAGTCTGTTCCCCTGACTAGAAAGCTATTCTCTCAATCCCCTATGTGGCTCGGACTCTGCAAAGTCGCCACCACAGAAACATTCTTCTGACTTCCTAGCTTTAATTTGATCCCTAGGGTTATTCTCACAGTCCTCTTCCTTCTTAGAACTGATTTTAATCCATAATGATGCCTTTACTTTTTGTTTATATGTTTTGTCTATCTCTTCCACTGGCTAGAGCTATCCAAAGGGAGAAACTATACTTGTGTTCTCATTATTGTATAGGTGGAACCTAACAGAATGCCTAGAACACAATTAGCATACAAAGTTTAGTGATAGAAATGAATAAAGAAGGAGAGAGAGAAGAGAATCAAAGAAAAAAGGAGGGGGAAGAAAAATTAATGAAACTGCTGGGTTCATACAAATGGAATCTTTTTTATCGAGGGACTATGAGTCTATTCAGGCAATGTGAATGTCTGTTCAGACAATTCTCAAGTTATTCCTTACTCTATTTATCTACTCTTTTCACATACAAACTAGGTTAGCTATATAAGAAGGATTTCAAAGTAAAGATAAGATACAGCAAGTGGAGCCCAAAGTTGTTTCAGATCCCTATACAAAATCAGAGCTTATAAATCTTATGTGTTGATAATATCCCAGAATGGTACAATTTCATAGATTTTTTTTAAACTCAATGACCATCAGGAAAATGTCGTCACTTGTGTAAGAGGAAGCTAGTCATTTCTTAAAATTACCTGAAGGTACAGACCTTATTGCTAATCAATTTAATGTTCAACCATATTTTTATTTCTACTGTAAACAAGNCATAACTCAAAAAATTCTTACAGATTTCTACATTCTGCATTCCTAATTATCTATACATTTAAAAGAACACTGGTATTGCATTTGTTTCCTGTCAAAGCCTAATTCTTCCAGCATAATTTTATAAACTTATGAGGTTTAGAGATTTGTATCACAATTTCCTGGATCTCCCTCCTCCTCTTATATGCAAATATTGATCTTCTTCTTTGACTCTTGTCTTTATCTTAAAACCAAGCTTTCTAAAGGAAAATGTTGTGAAAGTCTTAAGTGAAATTACTCCTACATACTACTGTGGGTTAGATAAAAAGATGTTTCTAAGGCATAGATATCCAAAGATGGGAAAGATGACAGGGAGGAATGGGTGACTCATCCCAACGAGTCACTGAAAGAAGGACCTTCGATTGCCAGGGTTCTCAGCATGAACCCCTGAAATCAGAAGGTTCATCTAAAGCAGTGTGGCATTCTTGATACTTGCAAGTCACTGCAGTTTGTGGAAGTTAAGATTTCTGACAAGACACTGATCTTTCTAATAAAAACACATGTGCTGCCCTCTAGAGGCTACGAGGAAAAAAAGAGTCAACTTGAAAATTGTGAAAACGGAAGAGAAAGAGAATGGGAGGTGCTTATGTCCATCTTTACTGTTTTTCTCACCTAACATATTATAATTAGTGTCAGAATTTAAATTTGAGAAGTAAATATCATCTGGAGGATATTCCAAATCTGAGGTAAAAAAATAGTTCTGTTTGAAAACCACAGTTGCGGATTTTTAAAAACTTTTTAACATGCATTTTAAAACAACTTTATTGAGTAAATCTACTCATTTTAGGGGTACAATTTGATGATTTTCTGAAATAAATTTAAACCAAGTTGTAGAACCATCACCATAATCTAGTTACACAACTTTGCCATCACACCCAATGAGGTCCACCTTGCCAATATAAAGCTAAACCCAATCCTACCCCAGACCCAGGAAACCACTGGCCTACTGTATATGTCTACCGATTTGCCTCTCATTTCATTTTTGAAATATGGAAGGATGAAATTAAATATTCCCTCACACAGCAATCAAGGCAAGTCTTCCTTTTGGTAATGCTTCTCCTTCAAACTGTCCTGCTTTGATCGAGCTCATTAAAGGTTTGAATCCCTTATAATACCAACTTTGGGGAGAATAACCTGTACCTATCTACTACTTTTCAGTGGCTTAACACATTATATATTTAACCTTCCACAGTTTTAAAGTTGATTTTAAATCTGTCTTCAGTCTTGTAAAAATCGACCGTGAGTATACTTTTCATGTGCAGGTCAACAGTCCATTTCAAAATAAGATTTCATACTCCAAGGTTTTATAAAGGATTAATGGTTATTATATTTCTCTTTATTTTATCCATTTTTATCCATTTTTTATACATTTTTAAAAATTTTTTAATGTTTTATTTATTTCTGAAAGAGAGAGACAGCATGAGCAGGGGAGGGTCAGAGAGAGAGAGGGAGACACAGAATCTGAAACAGGCTCCAGGCTCTGAGCTGGCTGTCAGCACAGAGCCCAATGCAGGGCTCGAATCCACAAACTGCGAGATCATGACTTGAACCAAAGTCGGACGCTTAACCAACTGAGACACCCAGGCGCCCCATGAGCAATCCATTTTTAATTGACCATTGAAAAAAACCCTAAATTATTCCCTTCTTTGCTAATGAACTTTAAAAAAATCTCCAATTTTAATCTGTTGCAAGCACTTTTTTAATGGGCGATTAATTTAATTTTCTTTTTTGTGTATGGTTGACACACAATGTTACATTAGCTTCAGGTGTACAACACAGTAATTCAACAAGTTTATATATTCTGTTACGCTCACCCTAAGTGTAGCAGCCATCTGTCACCGTATGTTATCACCTTATGCATTCCATAATTAGAAGCCTATTATCTTCTCCTCCCCTTCACCCATTTGTCCATCCTCCACCTTCCTCCCTTCTGGCAACCATCAGTTTGTTCTCTGTATTTATAGGTCTGATTCTGCTTTTTGTTTGTTTGTTTAGTCATTTGTTTTGTTTTTCAGACTTCACATATAAATGAAATCATATGGTATTTGTCTTTCTCTGTCTGACTCATTTCATTTAGCCTAATGCTTCCAGGTTGAAATTATTTTAATCCTAGTGGTGTGACATAGTCTCCACACAGAAATGAAGATTCCGTCAAGAGCCCAGATTCTCAGGAGGGGAGACCTGGAGTTCTAGTCCATCCTCTGAAGCAGAAATACCATCTGATATTTACCATGTTACCTGGGCAGGACAGTTAATTTTCTGAACCTCAGTTTTCTCATCCGTACAATGGAGATAAAGGTTTATTGGGGATTTAAAAGTGCTGACATGTGTGCCTTGAACGTAGCCCACAGTGACAGTAACTGTTTATAATCTATATTATTTGAAAGTTATTTCGCCAAGGAGAATTGTCATCATTTAGAAGTAAAGGATGGATTTGTGATTGGCAAAAGAAAAATGTCTAATAGGCAGACTGAGGATTTTATATCATCAACTTAAAATTATTTATATCACATGCATTGGGGATCTTTAAAGCAAAGCTCTGGTTCTGGTTCATCTCCAAGCTTAAGGATTAAACCAAGAGGAATTCAAAGGCTGGTCTCAAAGAAGGCAAGGATGCTCACAAGGGCATGTGTACCAACAATGGTCTGACACACTTTAAGGCATTTTGTAGTCCCTACGCTGATTGCCTTACAAGGTTTTCCTTCACCTTATCCAAACGGCCTACTTCACAAAGATAAGATTATGTGACTATAGCAAAATAGAAAAGGAATATACTTAGGTCTGGATAATAAAATAAAACAATCAAACCAAAGAAGAAAGCAAAGATGGGAATTAATAGTTTGATTTTTAGGGTTCTTTCTTTCTAAGCCATTTATGCTTTAAAGTATTATTAAGTTGCTAACAGTACATATCTTTGTGAATCCACTTTAATTAAAGAAACAAGGTCTGCTGACTCACCTCCACCACCACAGGCAGGCCCTAAAAGCACAAATCCGCACATTAATTGCCATTAATGCTCCTCTCTTCTTTCAAGCACCAAGGAGCAGCGTTTTATAAACAGCAAAGTGTGTTAATTTAAACCAAATATAAAAAACCAAATCTTTCTAGGTGGTAAAGCTTGCTCTGCATATTTTCATTATTACATAATGGTTACCTTTAGGCTATAAACTATAAGGTCATAGGAAGGTCACAATGAAGTGGCAAATGTAATAAGTGGGAAGAAAAGTAACTAGAGACCATATTTAAGATGACTTTTTCCCTAGCTTGGTAAATGAATGTTCTTTTAGTACAGCTCATTCAGTAGTGCTATTTTAATACACGTTTTCTATTTAAACCACTCATCTATACTCTTTATAATAAAATTTCTTAAAGATTTCTTTTTAATGCTTTCCCTCTCCCCCTTAAAACACACAACCCAGAATTTGCTATGGATCAAATGGTGAGACTAACCTAAAGGTTAAAATCATCCTTGGCTTAGAATGTGCATGCACTAATATTCAAATAAAAGTATGAAATAGGTCAGTGTTCTGACTGTGAATAATACATTAAAATAAACAAAGAGTAACAAAATAAAACGAGAAGTCCAGGCTCTTTGTGTTTCTAAAAGACATATTCTTTTCACCAGGTGATGGTAAATTGATATACAGCATTAATAATTTTAAAAGTTGGGGGCGCCTGGGTGGCTCAGTCAGTTAAGCGTCTGACTTTGGCTCAGGTTATCACCTCACAGTTTGGGGGTTTGAGCCCCACATCAGGCTCTATGTTGACAGCTCGGAGCCTGGAGCCTGCTTCAGATTCTGTGTCTCCCTCTCTCTCTGCCCCTCTGCCACTCACCCTCTGTCTCTATCTCTCTCTCAAAAAATAAATAACCTTAAAAAATTAATAATAATTTGCAAAGTTATTTGCCTACTACTTCGCTATACAAATGTGTAATGTCTGCGTGGCAGAAAACATCCTGAGATCTTTCTATCCAAATGTGTTGGTCAATGTGATAACTGTTTTTCATTTATATACTGTTGATACCCAAGATACAGCAAATAATGTCATCAATTTCCTTCAATTACCTCATAAAGGATTCATTTGCACTCAGGGAATAAAAAGGTTGCGACAGTAGCTTCAGGATCACTCAACAGCAAGAATCAACATTAATAACTATCCTCAGAGGCACAGAGGGAGGGAAAAAAGTCATTTACTTAACATTCTTTAATTCTTTGTGGTATAACAAGACCATGTCATGATTTAGGGTTGAAAAGCACAGCTCTTTTGCTCATGAGAAAAGTCTTTCATAATCTACACATTTTTTCTGACACTTGGAGTTATGAGATCTCAGGCAACCTTTAAATGTGGTATTCCCCTGCTGAAAGCTCTCAAACAGCCTTCAGAGGAAAACGAAAATCCCAATATTACTTTACTCTTGAGACTTCAAATAGCCCAGGCCTTACTGTACAAAGATGTTTCTTTATATAATAGTTAGACAGTGCTGATGAAAATAACTTTTGT
This sequence comes from Crocuta crocuta, assembly GCF_008692635.1. Taxonomy (NCBI): domain Eukaryota; kingdom Metazoa; phylum Chordata; class Mammalia; order Carnivora; family Hyaenidae; genus Crocuta; species Crocuta crocuta. The sequence continues at coordinate 4,027,858 of NW_027529173.1, forward strand.
ATGCCTATATTGTCACATAGGGTCATGTATGGCTAATTAAGCATTCTTCCTTTGGTTTGATTACATAAAGAGTTGGTTTTGTAATATAATAGCACGTGAAGGTCAGTATGGTTATGAGAGAAACCTTAGATGCTGTGACAAATCCAATAACTATCAGGGTATTTTGTTCATAAAAGTAAAGCATTTCTCAAAATATTTTGCTGATTTGTTAAGGTACCGGGAGATATTATGCTGGCTGCCGGGCTGACCTTCTCCATGACACTATATAGTGGCAACAGATTTGACAACTATACAGTGTCAACTATCTACACTGTCAACAGATTTTCTTAGAAGGCACGGATCTGTATTTTGGAGTGAGGCAGACCAAACCCAGGATATTGAAGTTGAGGTACACAGGTATCTGACCCCAGCAGGGGAAAAGACTAATGATCAGTCGGCTACTAACACACCCACCTTTGTCAATGTGGTGTAAGCAATGCTGACACACTTTTCAGGTAACCTTCCGGTCCAAGAAAAGACTTTTTTTTCATGTGTATGTCTCCTCTGAGTATGTAAAACAGAGAGTGATTCACATCTTACAATTCCAGGAATCTCTGAAATGAACTTTAGGCAATTTAAAGCTACCTGAAGCTCCTGCAACAAATATAGGACTGCACTGCCCTCCAGAGGTGACTCCTTGGCAAATACGGTACTTTTCATCAATGAACGTTGTGAGGACCAAGGAATCCTGCTGCAGTAATCCTCACTACAATTTTACTCCTGCCTCGCAAATGTTTTCTTTTTAAATATATGCCCCCAAATCAGCAGCAACCTACTGTTTTCCCTTAAGCAGAATATTACATTTTCTTGGCTCTCCCACTTCTCATTTCCTTTTGTCCTGTTTGAAAATAATATTTGCTACAACTTCTTTAAATGCTAAATGTTAATTTTTTATGCTTAGGAGGGCCTATTTATTCATGCATATCTTTCTGAGAAATCAAACTAGATAGCCTAGGGAAACCTTAACAGAACTGAGAAGCCTCAGATATGACTTGAGGGCATCAAAGGAGTTCTTAAGAAGCTGAATATTTTGAGGTCTAATTATATTGTTATCACTTAACTGAAACTTGAAGGGTGCCTACAGCTACTGTGAGAAAAATATAAACTTATTTTGAACTTGAGATTTGGTTCCCCATAGTTATGTTAGCTACTTCTGTTCTGTCTCACATTCCACCTCAAATAAGGGGAAATTTTGTGGGTTATCACCTTCTCTTTATTCACTATCAGCTCAAAATTTTTGAGATTTAAGACAAAGCTAATAGTTTCATGATAAAATTGTAAGAATCAGTATGAATGACCTAAAACAAACAAATGGAAAGTATGAAATCTCAAACATTTAGTGGGGAAAGTTAAACTTTATCTCTTTATATAACAAATGTTTAGGTAGGGCTTTGCAGATGCTAACTTAATTAAATCACAACATGTATAGATATTATGATTAACACTTACCTTTTACAGGTAAGGCATGGGAGGTTAAGGTTGCTCAAGATCACAAAACTGGGATGTGACACAGTTGAGATTCAAACTTAAGTATTTTGGCTCCTAAGAACTGGTACTTAACTTCTTAAATTTAACTTAACTTAAATACACAGATTTTTTTCTTCCACATCAAAAAAAAGTAATGAAATTTAACAAAATAAAGTTAATAGTTTAAAATATAGTTTAATAATTTAAAATAAAGTTAATGCTTTTTAGGTACTTTAAAAAATCCATGGCACATAGAAATCTTTAAAAATACTAAAACCCCAATAGATGGAAATACTGCAATAAAAAATAAACCTGTAAATCAATTTTTCGAGATGGTTTGCAAAAATACTAAGTTACTAATCTCTGGGGGGGGGGTGGAATGAAGAAAATACTGAAATAACATGGGAGAGTATTAAACCTTCTAAAAATAAAAGTGAACTATATAAGTAAATTGGCCATTGACTTAAAGTCAATATCAAGAACATTTTAGCTTGTATCAAGCAACTATCATTTTTCAAATAAATAATTGTGATTATTTTTTGCAATAAAAATAGAAATGCAAAAAAAGATTCTCTATAGTGAATACTAAATTCACGTTAAAAAAACATTGATATAAGACTTTAGATTCATAGAGGAACCACCACAAACAGACAGTGATTTAACTCAGAGAGGGATTATAAAATGCACTTCATGTTGGACTTAAAAACAATGTTCTTGCACCAAGCAGGCCGGCCAGCTACTCAGCGGCTGGGTTCAGAAACTTAAAAGCCCCTGAGAATGCAGCTCGGTAACAACAAAGCAAATGCAGTCAATGCCCAGTGTCGTTATGGGGATTAGATGGGGGTCACCACTTCATGGCAGCACCTGCACAGCTATAACATAAGCTTATATCCTACATAAATCATACCCCCTCTGTTTGGAAAGCAATAATAAAAAAGTTGTTGCTTGTCTTTTGACTTTTATTTCTGGGAAACTTGGATTTTTTTTTCCCCTTATAGCTGTGGAATGTACTAACCATCCCCAGTGGGGCACACTTAGAAACCCTTATCACAGAACACATGTATAAATATTCTCCTTCTCACTTCCAAAGTGATTTGCATCTTAAATGTCATTAAGTTATTATTATTTTTAAGTAGATTACAGTGAGGAAGAAAGGAAGAGTGAGAAGGATGGAAAAACAGAAAGGGAGACACCTGAAAGAGGAAATGAAAATACTAGTACTGATTGAAGATACATAACTGGCCAACTAATGATAAAGGGAAATCAAAACCAGGTGGACTTGCCACTGACAGTTGCTAAACACAGCTTTGGACAAATGCCAAAGAATCTGGTAAGTTCTGAGTTGTTTTTTTCTCACCCCCCCCCGCCCCCGCCAGGGAATCCAAATACTCAAAACGACTGCCTCCCCAAAATATACTGCTTTTCAAAGCTAGCACTAACATTACTTGAGAGATCAATGAAATTATGTTGCTAGAACTTGAGAAAAGATATGGTGACTGCCCTTAAATCACGAAGTTACGCACATGTACAATAATACAATAATTTGAACACTCTGTAACTGCAGTTTGCCACAGGGCAAAACTTCAGAGTAAAGGATAAAATAATAACAGGTTTAAAAAACAGAAACCTATTGAATTAGCATTGCCAACTTACATGATAATACTAATAAACAAATAAACTTTAAAAGAGAGAGAGAGAGAAGTGTTGCCATCAGCAGGTAAAACACTTCCTAAACAGAGGTAATGTTTAATCTTCACCTACATTCTAATACTCTAGCTTCTAAAGGGAAGAGCAAGAAAAATGTACAGAGTAATATTAATACTGAAGACCTACTAAGTTACTTGGGTAAGGAATCTTTAAAAAAAAACTATTTTGTTCTAGGTATCCTATCTAGAAAGATATATTTTATTTTCTTCATAGTGGTAATCCTGTTTGTACGAAAAGTGAAATCCAACAACACATTTTTAGTCAGATATTTTGTTATGAAAAATACAGCTAATACAGCCAATGTTAAAATGACAGCCAAGATATCATCTATGAGGCTTTAACTGCTGTGAAAATTATAAAGTTACTAATGCAAAGAATATATGTCCCCCAATTCATTTAATATTTAAATATTTTTGAGTCCCTGTTCTTGAGGACTTCCATTATACTGAGGAGAAATGAAAAATAAATTTAAAACCCATACTGGAGGTTAGCTGTTGATCTCTGCTACAGAGAGAAAATCAGCCAGCAAGGTGAAGGGGCACTGTGTGTGTGTGTGTGTGTGTGTGTGTGTGTGTGTGTGTGTGTGTGTAAGCTCTCCAATATAAAGTAATCTGGTGAGGCATAACTGGTGAGATGGAGAGAGCTGTGTGGTATATCTGGGAGACACAGCAAAGGGAAACATCCTTGAACATACAAGGCATATCATGCAGTGTTTTATGGGCCTCAGTAAGGACTGAATTCACTCTAACTAAAAAGAAAGCCATTGAGCAACCAGTGTGAGAACTGCATTTCCTAATTTGGGGGAAAAGTAATTGTAATCAAGCTATTAGAATAGTATATAAGGCACAGTGGCCAGGATTTGGGCATGGAGAATGATATATATGGATAAAAATAATTTCTATTTTTCAATGTCAAAGCTGAAAGACCCTATGTTAATTACTGCATTTCTCAACCTCCACATTAATGGTCATAATATGTATACTGCAGTAATATAAATAATACATAACACAAACAGCACCTAAGATTGTTCCTGGATTATAGTAACCGCTTAATAAATAATAGCTGACATTTAAATAGTGTTGTAAGCAGCTGGAAAATATGTTTGACATGAACTTAGGCAGGAAATACACAAATTTTGAAAGGTCTAAAGAGAAGATGGATGTTAGGACAGGCTTTGAATCTTAAAAAATTCTAAGGGGCTCTTGAAATCTAAATAAATCTCCAAAAGATCCAAGTTCATAAGGAGAGTGTGGTGTACAAGACAAATATCTAAATTGAATAAATAAATTATTATCCCTACAGAGTAAGTGATGAGTAAAGATAGTGGTATTTAACAGTGACAATTAAGCATTTCTTAGGACATGTCTAATTGAAGACTCCCAATCACCTATGAGTAAGAATTAACTTACTTTTAAAATCAGAAATTGAGGTTTGGGGAAGGTAAAGAAAATACTCAAATCACACATCTAACAAGTAAGGTCATGGTCAGTCCATAGTAAGTGCTCAGTTATTGTTTCTTAGATGAATATATGAAGCTTTACTCCAAATTTCATGTCTAAATTATTGATAATGGCTCTATAATTTATTAAACCAGATAAATATTTCCCAATTCTTGAGATGATTAAGAATCATCTGGAATGCTGTGTTTTCTCCTTTTTCTATTGTCAGACCCAGAATCTTTTATGGAAAAGCCTAGAAATCACATTTTTAACAAGTAATTCAGGAGACTCTTATCTGAAAAATACCTCACTGGATATTTACTACATAATGCCTCTTTTCTAATCTAGAACTGCCACCTAGCTCTCTTTTAAAAAAATATGGGACAACTGGGTTGGTTGGCCTGATTACTGGTTTTAGCTCAGGTCATGATCTCATGGTTTCATGAGTTTGAGCCCCATGTAGGGCTCTGTGCTGACAATGTAGAGCCTGCTTCGGATTTTCTTTCTCCCTCTCTCCATACCCCTCCCCCACTCATGCTGTCTCTGTCTCTCTCTCAAAATAAATAAATAAATTTTTAAAAATAAACAAATAAAAATAAGAACATATGACCCTTTCAATCCTCCATCATTTCAAAACCCAATAGATAATCTTCCTACTTCACAAAGACAGAGAGCCCTCAAATACAGATTTTTAAAATGTTGCAAGATATCAACTTTGTCTAAGATCCCTTTGTTGATTTTAGCTAAGTGGGAATAAACACAATATACATGGGAGTTTCAGTTGTGTTTTCCCATGAGAGGCTACCTATCCAAGCAAATGTCTAAGGAAGAATTTTCTAGTATTCAATGTTTTTACATAGACTTAATTATAAAAAGCATTCCTCTCCTAGCCCTCTGTAGGGGGTAGTGATCAAGGTCTCATAGTATCTGGAAACTTTTTTGGTAACACAGTTAAGAGTGTTGCTGAAATGAAATGCCCATTTCTTTCACTTTCCGGGAAGAGTGCAAAAAGAGTCTTCATTTAGAAAGTCTTCACTATGCTTTTAAAAATACGTATTGCTGTATATTCTGGTGACTGCTAAGTGCTATGCAGTACCACTGAGTGCTATGCAGTACTGGTAACTAGGATTAGGTTAGACACATTAAAATGGTGAATACTGTATTTTTTCACAAAGTTTTGTGTTCTAAAAAGAAATTCCATAAAATATTTATTTGACGTGGTACAGAGAACAAACAAGAACAATTTTTTAAACTTCTAATACCATGCTGTAAGGAAAATGACTAATAGGGATTACATTATCCTGCTGTGAATGCCACACTCATGAACTGGGAAAAACTGGGCCACACTCCTTAGTCCCAGGAAGCAAAGTAAAGTGACAGAGTAATTATTCCATTTTCCTTCAACCAAGAAAAAAAGATCTGAACTGTCATCCTCTGGCTCCCAAGCAAATAATGGGAAACTTCCATCTTCCCTTGCTTTGAGATTTCAGTGACTACTAATGATGTGAGTCACTAATCAAGCATGAATACCAGTGTCTGTCATAAATATACAAGATAAAAGCGTCTTCCAGTCCCACTGACCATTAGCTATTGCAAAGCAGCAACACCCTACAGATTTCAAGATGAAGAAGATTCTGAAAATATTTTGACTAAAAAACAGTATTTCCTGGTCAATTGATTTTTCCTTTTAATGATGTTAAAAGAACAGTGTGAAAGTTGCAACTCTTTGACCTAAAACAAACAAGCTCTCAGGAAATATTCATATTCTTCTTTCAGTCCAACCCAAATAAAAGGAAAAATAGAAAGTAATACAATGGAGGTTGGGGCATCCAACAAAAGCAAAACTACAGAGGCTAAAAAAGCATGTGACAAAACTTGAGATTAAAATTATCCAAAATATCTCATAAAGAAATAGTCTTAAAGATTTAATGACAATGAGTGCTACCTGTTTCAAAGCACTGTCAAAGTAAATTACTTTGAAATATCTACTTCCATCTATTGTAACTATCAATTTTAAAGGATTTATAGTTTTATTTTTTCAATTTTTTCAATGTTTTTATTTATTTTTGAGAGAGAAAGACAGCAGTAGGCTGGGAGGGGCAGAGAGAGAGGGAGAGACAAAATCCAAAGCAGGCTCCAGGCTCTGTGATGACAGCATAGACCCCTACAATGGGTTGAAATCATGAACTGTGAGATCATGACCTGAGTTGAAGTTGGATGCTTAACCCACTGAGCCACCAGACACCCCTATACATTCTTTTAAAATGAAAATAGTTGTTTTCTATTGTGGCACAAATACTGTAATTTTACAAGAAAGAAAGAAAGAAACTATCTTCATTCTGAAAAAGAACATAACTTTTTTTTAGCAAATGATTTTCTTTAGCTAAATGATTAGATTTAGCATTTAGAAACTCAGAATGTCTTTTCTATGTTTTCTCAATTAGCATTGCTGTACTCTAGTCTGTCTAGAAAAACTTTAAGAAACATAAATGTGTAAAAACTTAAAACATCTACCTTTAAAATTATGTGGCTGCTTCTGTGTTTAGAACATAAATATCACTCTACGTGGGGCTTTAAGAGAAATAAGACAGAACAATTAAATAGAGTCCTTGGAAAAGATTTAACTCTAATGCATGCCAGGGGCCAGCAGGGGGAGTAAAAGCCCCAAAATCTGGATAAAATGAAAGAAAAATGCTAAATGGAGGTACAGGTGGGACAACCTGGAAAGAATCAGTCACCTGATCAAATGAGAAGATAAAAGATTCTTTAGAGCCTTAACCTAGAGATAAAGTGATTTTAAATTGTATCTCACCTATCTGGTGAAAAACAAGTTTACTTCTTTCTACATATACTCTGGAAAGCAAAATAAGCTAACAGAATTTCTTCATCAGTCCACTCAGACCTCAAAACCCTATCATCTTTTTTTTTTCATCTCCCATTGATTAATAAAGAGAACAAACTGCCCTACTAGACGACAATCATATACTTTTATAAAACAAGAATCCGTTTAACAATTTCTTGTATTTTGCTGTGTGATCAGCTAGGAGAATAATGATTCCTATGTCAGTGACCTCTTAATCAGGCATTTATTCTAGCACATGTGAGAGAATGATGCTTAACATGACCTGCATAAATGAACAACTCGGGTAGTACAGATGAGGGGGAAATTTCTAAAGGCAATAAGGGAGTAAACCAAGAAAAAAATTTCAACAATAGGTGAAAATATATTCCATGTTCATACTGTTTAACTTGAAGACATTTTATGCATAGAAACACAGCATTATCTAGAAGAAAGAAAATTCTGGCCTTTAGAAACACAATAACCCTTTCAGATCACAGAATTACCAATGGATCTGATTAAAATATTACCTGTCTAACCCTTCAGAAGCAGCTACCACTGCCTGACAGATGTTTGCAGGCTGGTTATTTTACTCAGTAAGGCAGTGAAGGGCTACAAACTTCATCCTCTATTTGCATTAAGATGTATGGCCATCAAAAAAAAAAAAAAAAAAGATGTAAGTCCATCAGATTTTAGCAGAGATGCCAGATTATCCAAATTTTGATTATGCAAACTCTCTGTTGAATGACCTCACTGATTACCCTTAATAGAAGAAATTCTTCATCAAAAACCGAATCTTTTTATGGATTTTACTTATCACCCCTCAGAAGTTGGTGAAAAAATTTTTTCAAGTTAAAAAGAGAGTTTGCTAGAAAATCTTCAACTGTGCAGTTAACACTGAATTTGATAAACAGTACATTCCCAGTAACAGCCACCAAAATTCCAAGTTAAATCTGTGCCCTTGGAACAATGCCAAAATGCCACAGCATATTTGCACTTTGAACAAATTGCACATTTTTAACTCCTATTTTTTTCTGCCAAAACAAAGGCTCGAATATGCAGATTCTATCCTCTCTGAAAACTTTACAATGGTAATTTCAGATGCAAAGAAAAATGCTTTCAGTAACAACAGAGTGATAGATTGATTTGCTATTTTAGTTTTAATACTACCTGACCTATCTTTGGAAATCACAAATGAAAACAGATACCCTGAAATTCTCACTATCATCATCTGGCTTTGAAATCAGGCAACTTTATTAGATTTTTCTTTGCTACATGGCCAATATCCTTAACCTCTCAGCTCAATTTCTTTATCTGTCAGATAGTGATAATAATACCTCTTGGCTTATCGAAAGGAGTTAATCAGATAATCAATTGTGTCTAATCTAGTTCCTACCACATAGTAGCTAATCAATAAATGATACCCCTACCAATGCATCCTATTAGACATTGGCACTTACTGGTTTCAAGACACTAATCGTGATTTGCAAAAGGAAAATAATAATTTAAAATAGGATTTCTAAGCTTTCACTTATAATCTGAAAAATGCCCTGATATAGGTCATTATATTAATGAGAAAACTTTGTTAAGAAACTGAACATTTTCTGTCAAATATACCATTCTTTCCCCCAAATAATTACTCACTAAAATCTTACTAAAGGATCTTCCTATTGAATTGTCCACTACAGTAGAAATTCCAATAAAAACAGATATAAGTTGATCAGGACCCAACTGAGTTGAGTTACTGGAAAACAAAGGTTCCCCATATTATTTGACTACTGTATTACTTTAGTGGGTACCCTATAACAAGTATCATCCATTCCTACTTTTTGATAAGAGAATACTATAATTCTTTCTGGTGGAAATAAATATGTATATAAAGGTAAATATATTAAAATAAAAATCTTTCTTAGGGCAATAAAGATTAGTACAGAAAAATTTATGCTAATATGGTTGTTCTTTTACTCAATCCAAATAAAGTAGAGAAGATAAAAGAATCTCCAGCTAGGACCCAAGGTACAAATTTATTTCTTATGTTTTACCTTTTGTTATCTTTTTTTTAAAGAATACACTTTAGTCCTATTCTATTTAAAACAAAAATAATGAAAGTAGGAATTTAGATTTTAGTTTTAATTTTGCTGTAAGGTATTGCTCCTCCTCACTGTCAATATTTCTGCAAATAAGCATAGCTGAGCTGCACACACCATATACACAGGCAATTTTTCTATTGGTAATTTGAATGTTATGATGATTTGAAATGTGCTTAATATTGTTTCCATTAAATTGTGTCTAATGCGTTATAACTGTGAATTAAAAATTTATATACCATAAATTCCTTGGAGGTTTTAAATAGCAACTTACTAATTACCTTCCTTGCAAAAAGTTCATAAGACACAAAGTATTTACTATTAAATAGCTTCAATATTTCACCTTAGGGAATGCGAAAATGTTTCCCAATGGGTAACTTTAGTGACCGAAACATTTACAAAATGATGAGTAAGATACCAGAGAGATATGTAAATCCCAAGATGCTGAGTTTGTTTTGGTTAAACAATTCAGCTTTTTTTGAGAAAGACGGATGAAATGTGCATCTCCCTTTGCAGAAGAAGATAGTATGCAATTAGAGTAGAGTTGATCCAAATCACATGTAAATGACTTGGTGAGTTATTACTAGGAATCTTTTGTCTGGACTTCCATTCTCAGAAGAATATTTTGAGAACCATATTAAGTGTCCTTGACAAAATGTCTCTCAAGAAACTTCACTCAATTGACTCTATTAATGGCTACCATGTGCCTTTCGAGCTGTATAATTTTTCTCACTCATCAGTAGATCCATTTAACCGTTTGTCTATATATAACATAAACATTAAGGTTGTGTAACAGAAGTAAAAAGTGAATCAAATTAAGTGGCCATGCATTTAAAAATGAGAGATTGTTCTGTGTGGTTTGTAACATAACAGAAATGATAATAAGGTGGGTAATTTATTAGAAGCTTTCTATGTGTTTATTAAATGGTTTACAGTTATCTCATTTAAATCTCTCAGCAACCCAGAAAGTGGGCACAACTACAATTCTTATTTTATAAATGAGGAAACTGAGGCAAATAGAGGTTGAGAAACAAGACTTTCCTAGTCCATTTCCTGTCAAGATGTAATAATGGAATCTTCTACCTAAATGAACCAAAAGCAAAGGACAAAATATACGAAACAATGGTTTTAAAACACTAGAACATCAGGCAACAAAGCATAGTGATCCCTGTCAGAGGCAAAACATACAAAGTAGGCCCAAAGATTGCAGAGCTTAAAGCCTTGAAAGTTTCTTTTAATGGTACAGTGAGTGAAAACACAGAAAGAACTCAGCAGACTCCCAGAAAGGAAGAGACAAAGTCAAAAATCTGAGGACAGCACAGTGTTCACAGTGAGCACTAGTAAGAAGAATGTAGCACCAAGAAAAATAAAGAATTCCAGAGCTGCATAGAAGGGCTTCCCTCAAATAATCAGTAATCATTAGTATGTGTATGTAAGAAAACCACCATAAAAGATTAGAAGAAATAGTGCCCAATTGTCACAAAGGGCTGGAAATAGTTCTCGCTTCTATCAATCAGAGAGGAAAGTCTCATGAATAATGGGGTATTAGATACAGTAAACCAAAGGGGCCTCCCTCAGTAGTGAGAAATAATAAACCCTAGATAGCACTCCTCCAGTCATACCTAACTGGAACCAAAAGGATAAAAAAGTTTTTAATAATTTAGCTGCTTCCTTGAATGAAGCTCAAGAATAATTAGAGAAATACAAAAAATATTCAGCATTCAAGAAGGTTAAATATAAAATGTTTGTCACATATTAAAAATTATCAGGTATGCCAGAAAGCAGGTAAATATGACCCAAACTAAGGAGAAAAACCAATCAAAACACTCCAAACTGATAGAGACTTTAGAGTTGACTGAAAAAAAAAGCATATTAAAAAAGTTATGAACTGGTATCCCACATATTTAAAAATTAAGTAATGACATGAAAGATATTAAAGAGAATGAAATGAAGGTTCTAGAAATGGAAGCTACAATACGTCAGGTGAATAATACATTGGCTAGGACTAAGAGCTGACTAGACATTTCAGAAAAAAAACATCAGTTGACTCTAAGACATAGCAAGCAAACTACCAAAATAAAACACAGAAAGAAAAGATACCTTTTTAAAAATTTATTTAGTTTGGGGAGGGGGGAAGAGGCAGAGAGAGGAAGAAAGAAAGAATTCCAAACAGGCTCAATGTTTTTAGCGCAGAGCCTGGCACAGAAATTGAACTCACGAACAGAGAGATCACAACCTGAGTCGAAATAAAGAATTGAACTGTTAACCCACTGAGCCACCCAGGCATCCAAGAAATTTTTTTAAAAAGACCAGAACATCATCAAAACATGGAATTACTTCACATCGGTAAAATACATGCATTTGAGGCCCCCAAATGGTATTTGAAGAAGAAATTGTCACCAAAATGCTTGTATACATACTCACAATAAACACAAAGCAGAAAAAAACATGATAAAACTACTCCAAAGAATATTATAATTAAATTATTCCAAAAGAGTAATAAGGAATAAAAACCTTAAAAATATTCAAGGGGTGGAGGGAGTAGGAGAGTGGGGAGAAGATACATTCTAAGTACAGAAAAATGAAGATGGGCATTATGACAACATACTTCATCCTTGAAGCACTGTAATCAAGATAATGGAGCAATATCTTTAAAGTACTGATAGGGGGCGCCTGGGTGGCTCAGTCAGTTGAGCATCTGATTTCGGCTCAGGTCATGAACTCACGGTTCATGGGTTCGAGGCCCGTGTTGGGCTCTGTGCTGGCAGCTAGCTCAGAGCCTGGAGCCTGCTTCAGATTCTGTGTCTCCCTCTCTCTTTGACCCTCTCCTGCTCATGCTCTCTCTCTCTCAGAAATAAATAAAAACATTACAAAATAATTAAAAAATTAAAAATAAAGTACTAATAGGAAAATATATCAACATAGAATTCTATATCCAGCCAAAATACATTTCAATACTGAAAGTGAAATAAAGACTTCTTCAGACATACAAAAGCTGGAAGAAGTTTGATAACTTCTGTACTTCAGCACATCTGTACTTCAAGAAATTCTAAAGTCCTCTATGTAAAGAGAATGATATCAGATGGAAAAGTCTGATGATCTACAACAAAGAAATGAAATGTACCACAAACGGCAAATTGGTGGAAAAATAGTATTTTTTCTTATTATTTAAATTTCTTTTAAAAATAATCTAATTTTTAAATAAAACTAACAACAATGCAGTGTAGGGTTTATAACTAATGTACAGGTAAAATCTATGGCAATAATATCACAATGGTCAGGAAGGAGTAAATACAAGTATACTTTTGGTACAGTTCTCATACTATAAAAGTAGCAGTATAATATCACAAGGACATAAACTGTTGATAGATTAATGATACGTATTACAAACCATAGAGTTATAAAACAGAACTGTAGATGACAAGCTACAAAATGAGAAAAAAACTGAGTCTTTTTTTAGGATTTAGAGATATTTTTATTTATTATTTTTTTAAAATAGTTTATTGTCAAGTTGGTTTCCATATAACACCCAGTGCAATTGAGTCATTTTTAAAACTATAACAAGTCATTTTTAAAAATATAACAAGTTATATTCTGACTCAAATATAATAAATTAGGAATCAATAACAAATAGATAATTAGGAAAATAATCAAATATTTGGAAAATAAATTAAACACTTATGAATGAACCATGAGGCAAAGAATAAATCAAAAGGGAAATTAGAAAGTATTCTGTGACATCAAAAGCAAAGAGATTACAAACTAAAAAAAAACAAATGTGTCTGCATCATATTAATTAGGTTCTGCTCAGCAAAGGAAACCATTAACAAAACAATAAGGAAACCTATGGGATCTGAGAAAATATTTGCAAATAACATATCTGATAAGGAGTTAATATCCAAAATATACAAGAAACTCATACAACTCAACAGCAAAAAATACAAAGAACCTAATTTTAAAATGGCAAATAACCTGAATAGACATTTTCCCAAAGACATACAAATGGTCAATAGGTACATGAAAAAGTGTTTCACACACTAATTATTAGGGAAATGCAAATCAAAGCTACAATGAGATATCACCTAACACCTGTTTGAATAGTTATGATAAAAAAGACAAGAGATAACAAATGCTGGTGAGTAGGTGGAGAAAGGGCAACCTTGTACTCTTTTGGTGGGAATGTACTCTTTTGGTGGGAATGTAAACTGGTAGAGTCACTATGGAAAACAGTATGGAGTTTCCTCAAGAAATTAAAAATAGAACTACCATATGATCCAGCAAGTGAACCTGAAGGGCATTTTGCTATGTGAAATAAACCAGAGAAAGACAAATACTAAATGGTATTACTTCTATGTAGACATTAAAAGGGGGAAAAAAAAAAGGCAAACTTGTAGTAGTTCCCTGGGACTGAGGTCCAGGAGGAGAAGAAAGAGAAGTTGATAAAAGAGTACAAACTTTTCATTTTAAGATACTGTTGTAAGAATTAATAAGGTGTGAGGATCTAATGTATAGCATGGTGACAATAGTTGATAACACTGTCATACAATTGAAATTTGCTAAGAGATAGAACTTAAATATTTTCAGGATAAAAAAAGGTAAGGATGGAAGGATGTATTATTACCTCAATCGGGGAAATTCCCTCACAATGTATACATATATAAAACCATTATTGCATACACTTAAAAAAGAAACGTTTCTAAGCCAAATGAAAATGAAAACACATCAATATCTGTGAAATGTAGCTAAAGCACTGTTAGTATTTAAGAGAAATGTTGTAACATTAAATACCTATAATTGAAAAGAAAAAAAGTTTCATATCAGTTGCCTCAGCTTCCACATTAAGAAACTAGAAAAAGAGGAGCCAATTAAACCCAAAGCAAGTAGAAGGAAAGTAATAATGAAGATTAGAGTGGAAATCAATGAAACAGAAAAAAGAAGGATAATAGAGAATATCAATGAAACCAAGAGCTGATGATATTTAAGAAGATTTATAATACTGGGAAGCATCTAGTTAGACTAATGAATAAAGGAGAAAAGACATTAGTTACTAATATTAGGAATGAAATTTGTGACAGCACTATGGAGTCTACAGATGTATAGAAGGTAATAAAAGAATATTACCAGCAACTTGCCTGAACAGTTGAAAACTAGATGAAGTGGGCAAAGTTCTTGAAAAATACATACTATCCAGGTCAAGAAGAAACGGGTAATGTAATAGCATTATATCTATTAAAGAGTTTGCATTTGTAACTTAAAAATCTTCCTACAAAAGAACCTCCAGGTCCAGGTGGAATTTACTATTAAATTCTACCAAATATTTAAGGAAAAAACAATGCCAACTCTCTGCAAACTCTTCCAAAAAATTGAAGTGACTCTTTCCAATGTATTATATGAGACAGGCATTACCTTCATACCAAAATCTGACAAATACATTACAGGAAAATAAAATTCCAGACCAATATTCCTCAAATAGAACCTGTCAATATGTAAAAAGTTATATACCTTGACCAAGTGGGATTTATCCCAGTAATGCAATTGCTTTGTAAAGCAATTAATGAAAGACACCGTACTAATAGAATGACAAAAACCACAGAAATATCTCAAAAGAAACAGAAAAATACCAAATCAATTATTGATGAGCTACATGGAAACGTGCAAATTTTGAATGTATCTAACAGTAAGTGCTATTCATATCATCAAACATTTATTAAGTATCTATGCACTTGGCTAAGAAAACCTTAAGAAAAAAGAGACAAACCCTAGCTTCAGTAGACCTTTTTATCTTTGTAATTGTTGTCATTATCTTTGTAACATCATCATCTGTTCAGAACCTCCTAGGCATAGTAATGCACTCTACCACATACGTCTATTTGCCAGTATAGTAAGTTGATGTATCGAATTGATTTTACATACATTCTTTGTCTCATCAGAGGCCTATGCACATTCTGTTTTTTATTTCTTAGACCTGAACTACCTTAAATACAATAGTTTTCTACTTCTCTTATTGTTTAAATAAGATAAAGGTACTTAACTCTACTGTAGTTCTAGATAACAAAACAATAATGAAAAATAATAATCCCCTATATTTGAAGAGTGGTTTACACATTTCAAAGCATTTTCACATTGACTGTATCATGATCTCACTTGAAATCTTCGGTGAGGTCACTAAAGAGAGTAAGCAATATCTTTATTTTATAAATGAGAAAACTGAGGTCCACAGATGTTAAGTGATTTATCCATAATTCACAGCTATATAATTTCTTCACATAGATACTATTCTTCTATCTCCTTCAAGTTTCAGAAAGTGTGGTGGTTTCATAAATATGCACTACCTTTCTTGAATATAGTGGCACATGTCCAAATTCATAAATAGGCTCCTTCAAATAAACTCAGTATGGCTTTTCCAATATGGCTAGTAAGTTTTTTGCCTTGTAGTAATCAAGTTCACTATAGAACATACACACTCCTTGAGTCTTACATTGCTACAAGACAACCATACTGTCCAAAGAGTAAGTGGCCTATGTGAGGAAATTCTAGATCAAGAAACTAAGAATTCACATGACTATAACATTAGAATCCAAAATATAAATAATATTCATCATACTTCCACAAAATTTATCTATGATAATAAATCTCCCTTACTGAAAGAATGTTTTAAAGTTTTATATAGGACTGTTAAAAAAAAAATAACCTGCTTTTTAAGCTCTGTTTCAACTTAACCAGTAAAATAACCATCTTAATTAATTTATTTAACAGAGACTAACTCAAAGTGCTAAAAAGTATTTTGGATATTCTTTTACCCAATTTCAGTAGAAGTGCCTCTGTACAGCTGACAGGAAGAAATGAAGAAAGGTTTCCTCTTCTATAAATAAAATACAGAAGTATGAGAAGGAGGAGGGGACATCTGAAATTGGTTGATTTGCTGTTCCTCTTTTAAAAATCACTAAATTGAATGTGAAAATAATTCAACATACTAAGCTGTTTGTGGATTTTTCCAGATGATTGCAAATCTCTGGGAAACAACCTTACTCTGTCACTATTTCTTCCATAAATTATATACATTACAAAATAATGTCATTGGAGAAAAACCAACAAAAGCATCAAGAGATTATGTTTCTAGGCATATGCAGAGCTCATTTTACTTTAATTATACAGTTCTTTAATTTGGTAATTATAAAATATTCCCTGACAAAATTAGTTTTAGTTACAAATTTAGGCATGTAAATTTCATACAGCCACCATTTTTTCTGACACACTGTCAGAATGTCAGTTTTTAAATAATGACAGTACGTGGTATGGCACTACTTTTTCAAGAAATACATCCACAAGAACGTAAAGTTCAGTTGGCTTTCTCAAAAGAAAACATATAGGGAATAAATAGTGGCAATAATTTTCCTGCTTATGAAATATGAAACATGATAAAATTTCAGATTTCACTCATCAGCCCTACCATTTACACTGAGACCCACCTCAACACGAAGACTGACTTTTTAGAACTATTTCACAGGAAATTAAACTGGCAATAATAACCCACTCTCTCTCAAATGGCTAGAATGGCAACCAAATTTGTACCAGTTTTATTTCTTAAGGTATAGAGAGGATGTTAAATATATTCATAATGAGAAGTGCCTATGTTAAAATTAAGATGTTGTTATTTACATTACAGAGGACAATATGTTGTTCACATCTGTTTACAGAATTCACTGCACAGCCCTTCGTTTGACGAACTGTGCTTATATATGTGGCTACATTTTCATCATTGTTTAAATGTGAAAATTTGAGAAGTAAAAAGAAGTTAAGATACAACAAATGGATAATCATAATTAGATAACATCTCACAGGGAACTTAATATGAGGCTATACCAAAATGTTAATAATAATATTTGATCCTGATACAATATGTGCTATTATTGTTCCCATTTTTCGGATGGAGAAACTGAAGCACAAGAGAATAAAATATTTGTCCAAGGTCCTATAGTTAGCAATCAAGTGAAAATCTGATCTGAGGCATTCTGAGTAGAGAAGATGAATTCCTGACTTTCCAAAGAAAAACAGTTGCTTTGAACTACATATTTTTGTAATTATGTAATTCATTTACCTCATATGAACAATCAACAAGTGAAAAACTTACAAACCAAAAAATGCTTGTGTGGCTGAAAAGCTTTTTTTATTATACTAGTTAGCGATTGGCTGACACTTGCCCCCATGTTTGGATTAGCCTCCCAAACATAAAATTCCCTACCCCACCATTCCATCTGGCATGATCCCTTTCCCACTCTTCTCTTCTGCTGATAGACAGGGAAAGTAATGATTCAGAATCACCCTACATACAGGTTCATAATCCTCCCCTTTTTTTAATTTCTTTTGTAAGGACATTCTAAAGATTCTTAGAGAGACCAGCAGCTCAGCATTTTTACCTCCGCCCCTTACCTAAGAATAAGTCTACTCTCCTCATTAATCTTTTCCATAATGTTCTTCCTACATTCTTTAATTTAACATGTATAATTCTCACTCTTTTCCTCCTCCAGCCTCCAGAATATTGGAGGCTAAGGAACTAAAAACAGGCCCATAGCCCTTTGCACTGGACCAGGCATAGCAGCAAATCCATTTGTATAAAGAATGTCATGGGCCTGGTCTAACCTTGGAACGTGTCCATGAGCAATCCACGATGAAATCAGGAGATGGGATCTCTCACTCTCAGTCCACCTAGCTAAAGAAGACTAGAATCATGATGGAATAAAGACTGGGTAGGACTAAAAAATGGAAAGGGTCAAAATGAAAAGTGTCACCCCACAAGGAAAAAAGGAGAGAAGATTGATTAAGTGTAAGGCAAAGAAAAAGATCTATAGTAGAACAAAGATAGCATCCCTTTCTTGTTAATTGATGTAATATATTGCTTCTCTCTGGACTACTGTTAGATTGTTCTAAATTTTTGTCTATGCCCTGCATTAAATGTATTTCTTCTGAGTCTTTCTTTTCTTTTCTTTTTTTTCTTTCATTCTCTCTCCCTCTCTCTCTCTCTGTCTCTGTCTCTCTCTCTTCTCTCTTTCTCTGGTGTGAGTTTACTTTATTTAAAGTTCAAAGTTCCTCTGAAAGATCAGGACTTCAGATCAGCAGGTAGAAAGTAGGTTGACAATGCTCACAGTCAGTATGTAGACTTTCACTTAATCCCCTATTTATCAATCCTATCCCTCACCCCCAGCTTCCCATGTCCTGGATGTCCCAAAGTCACAAAATTCTATGGATTAATTTCTTCAAATAATCAACTTCCCTAACCCTACTGGGCAAGAAGAAGAGTAGTATCCTAACTGTGTAGGGTGGTGGGGAGAGGTGCCAGGTCTGGTGACCTGACTGCTACTTAAATAAACTGTCAACCAACCATTATATTCTGTCACTAGTCTTCTCCACCTACAATCCCTGGATCCATTTGAGTTTAGGGGAACAAAATATCTTGCTTGTAAATGTCATTCTCTCTGTAGACACTGAGTTTGAATTTCTTTCGTGGTTCTAAGTTAGCCACCTTCCCATGTTCCAGAAATATGTTGGTAACGCTTCTATACAATTATCTCCTCTCCTACTGTCTCTCTACTATGAGTTTATACTTTCAAATGTTTATTGTTATTTTAATAGAGTTTCTGGAAATAGTGGAGATAAATACATGTTTTCATTAATATACTTGAAAAACTCTTTGATATTTTGACAAAGTAATCACCACCAATAATCTTTAATATTCCATCAAATATAAGAATACCCTGGGTGGCTCTGTGGGTTAGGCGTCCCATTCCTGGTTTCAGCTCAGGTCATGATCTCAGGGTCATGATCTTGCAGTTGTGAGATCGAGTCCTGAGTCACGCTTAGCACAGAGAGTGGAGGCTCCTTGGGATCTTCTCCTCTCTCCCAATTCCCAGCTCATGCACGTGTGTGTACTCTCTCTCTCTCTTTTCACAATGGATGTTTCATCAAAGGGTCTTTCAACTTCTGAAATAAAGCTTTTCTCAGTGTTTTTTAAGGTAGTTGTTGATTTCTTTGCCCCTTACAAAATTATTAGCTCACAGTCTATTGTACATGAAAAGGAATAACTTCTTCTAATTTCAACACAAAAGACAGGCCAAAATGAGAAGTGGGGTTTTTCAATCACTTAAATAACTACCATCTTGAATTTTTTTAAAAAAACTATTTTACAGATGATGGGGCACCTGAGTGGCTCAGTTGGTTAAGCGCCCGACTTTGGCTCTGGTCATGATCTTGGAGTTCATGGGTTTGAGCCACATGGGGCTCCATGCTGACAGCTCAGAGCCTGAAGCCTCTGCCCCTCCCCAGCTCGCAGTCTGTCTCTCTCTTTCTCTCTCAAAAATAAATAAGCATTAAAAAAATTTATTTTACAGATGCAATAATTGAAATGTATAGAGGCTTAATGACTTGCCTACCATCTTACATCTAGTGCATAGTAGCCAGAGCAGAACAATTTCTTCTTCGGGGGGGTGGTTTGGATTTTCCTGACATAGTCCCCTTCCAATGGGCTCTCTCTTTTTATTGGCCCAACTATAGAATGTATTCACTAATTTTATATATTTCTCATTGATCTGATTAGAACAATTATATGCTGGAAGAGAAGCAAAAATCAAGCTGAAGTGACTACGGGGATAATTTTTAGAAAATATCACACATACACATGCACACATACACACATACTTAAACACAGTGACAAACTGCAGACTTGTGAAAAAAATGAAAAGTCATATTTGAAATGGGATAGGAAGCCTCTCAGGGGAACTCTGGTTATATACGCCATATTATATTATTTACTGGTCAATTTTGTCTCTACCAGAATATTTTACTTGTTAGTTTGAAATGTTTAAGTGAGGAAATAATGAGGAAAAATTATTTCATACCTATATAAAGTTCCCAGTCCTCTTCTAGAAAGAATTTTAAATAGAACTACAAATAATAATAATAATAATAATAATAATAACTGGCACTATTTTTAAACATGCTTAAACTTCTGAATGCTTAGCAAATGTGGTCATGGAAGGTGTACTAGCCTGAAAGAAGTTTAATGTGTGGGTTCCAATCCAGGATCTATGACCTTAGCACCTGTGACTAAGCTCTGTGATTCCAGATGTTTCTTTAGACCTCCCTTTCCTGAGAGGCTTTGCACAGATAGTCTCTACCATGGCCTTGGACTCAATTTTCGTGAAACCTAAGTTTGCAAATAATATTGTTCTTTATTTCAGGTAATATTTATTCAGAATGTATCCAGCATCAGAAAACAGTGCTAGATAATGGATAGTATGAAAAAGGGTAGTTACAGTCCTGACCTACAACAAATGTACAACTGTCCATACTCTTTCTTCACCTCAAAAAGGATGACTACATTATCATATTTAAAATAGTCATGATTCTAATATGTTTTTCTTGTGCACACAGCAGCCATTTTGTTAACTTCTTTGAGAATTGCTTAAAGGTGATAAAAAGAAAGAAAAAGCTAAACATCTCTGTTCCAGCTGGCAAGCCATAGCATAGGTTAAAAAGTTCCATTTTACTGCACAAACAAACAAAAGGTGGTGCTATATTCCTCAGCTCCGTTTTTGTCTGTGGTTGCTAGAGCTATTTCAAGTTTTAATTGAAAATATGTATTTCCTAAAAATAAGTTAACTGAACATATTGCCTTCTCTTTTTATTTAAAAAAAAAACAACTTTCTATTATGCCAATAATATCAGAGATTAAAAACAAAAGTAAAAGATAATTAAGCAGGGACATTTAAAATAAATGGAAATCAAAATGCATTGCATCCTTGATTGTTTGACTAAAATTAAACAACTAATCTGAATATGACTGATGGGAATGTTGGGAAGGAACAATTAAAACTGTGTAACTCTGATAACTTCAATCAGGGTACATCTCTTCTCGTTTTCCATTTGTCTTTTGTTATTTATACCTGAAATGCAAAAAACATATAATCGGTTTCTCATCTCTGCCTGTGGTTGCGATGATAGGGAAATCAATCATTAACTGGTCAGCTCAAACTGTACTCATTTACTTATTATGTCTGTGTCTCTCCCACCTTGATCTTAAATTTCCTTAGGATTCTCCTCAGGATTATTTATGTGAGTAAACCTCGGATGCAACAGTGCTAAACTTACTGTTTTGCAATTTGTTTCAGATTATTCTTCCTACATGCTTCAATTTGCATAACTTTATTGTTTTGTGGATTCTAAGCTTGTGAATTTATTACCAAGGCACCTGCCAGTGTTACTGTATTTAAGGAACTGTCAGCAGTTTCTATTTTGGGGTTCTAAGTTGGCTACAAAAATTCACTCTCCGCTGAATTTTGGTGTGTTATAGGGTAGCAAACCAAGAGGAAATTATTTTTAGAAAACGGTGAGAGAATGGTGGGGAAATAGTTTTTTGGGGTTTTTTTTTGAAGTACAGAAATATAAAATAGAAAACAGAAGTTGGTAGTTTCAGAAGTATTCTGCAAGATTAATTCTCTTTGGTTTTTCTGAAGTCAGTACCTTTCCAATCCATTACTCTACATTGCAGACTCATGCCTTGAGGGATTATGGTAAAACATTAAAATTATTATTCTATTTATAGGCAAAATATCTTGTATATGCATTAATTTTAATAATGGGACAGGAGTTTTAGGAGAAAAAATCATCAATTTAGTAAAGACTAGACTAGAACCAACAATAAATTGAAGATTCCTGGCGTCAACAAGATTGCAAGATTCAAACGACTAAGCATCTGAAGTATGACCTTCAAGTGTGTCAAAAAGAGGTTCTTCTACTCTAGATGCTGGCGAGGATGTGGAGAAACAGGCACCCTCCTACACTGTCGGTGGGAATGTAAACTGGTGCAGCCCCTCTGGAAAAGTGTGGAGGTTCCTCAAAAAATTAACAATAGAACTCCCCTAGGACCCAGCAACAGCACTGCTAGGAATTTACCCAAGGGATACAGGAGTGCTGATGCATAGGAGCACATGGACCCCAATGTTCATAGCAGCACTCTCAACAATAGCCAAAACATGGAAAGAGCCTAAGTGTCCATCAATGGACGAATGGATCAAGAAGATGTGGTTTATCTATACAATGGAATACTACATGGCAATGAGAAAGAATGAAATCTGGCCATGTGTAGCCACATGGATGGACCTTGAGGGTATTATGCTTAGCGAAATAAGTCAGGCAGAGAAGGACAAATATCATATGTTTGCACGTATAAGAGGATTAAGAAGAACTTAACGGAGGACCATGAGGGAGAAGAAGGGGGGAATAGTTGGGGAGAGGGAGAAAGGTAAACCATGAGAGACTCTTGAATGCTGAGAACAAAGTGAGGACTGATGGGTGTGGGGGGCGAGGGGGGAGATGGACATGGAGGAGGGCACTTGTGGGGATGAGCACTGGGTGTTATATGGAAACCAACTTGACAGTAAACTATTTGTAAAAAAAAAAAAAAAAAGGTTCTTCTCACCCCTCTCCCCTTCTGCAACACACAGCTTCACTAAATTGGGAAGAACGAGGGATGCTCTGAGTTTCATTTGGTTTTGAAGCTTTGTCTCTGAGAAAGAGTCTTCACAATCTATAAACTTTTATTTTAACCCAAAAATAAAAATCCAGGATTCATAAGCATATCTAGAACTTTTGCAAAACAGTATAATTGGAAACTTTTATTTTTCAAAAGCATCAAGGCATGGGTGTGTCATGCCCTTCCCATTATCCATACATGTGTAAGAGACTATATACATATACATCTTAGAATGAAGCAATAAACTATGGTTTATACTTTATACCTAATCTATCCTAGAAGTAAAAAAAATACTATTTCTAAGGTAAAACTAATAAGAGTCTTATTATACACTGATAAACATTTCTTGAGCACCATTTAGGAGCTAGAGAGTTGGGTTAGTAAGATATATAAAATTCTGGGGCAGAGATGAAAGTATAATATGAAATGAAGAAAAGAAAGGGAAGTCTACCATAGACATAACCTGCATCCAAACACTGTCTATGGGAAGTATCCTCTGGTCCATAGTTTCAAAAAAGGTGGTCCTTCTGGCAGGTACATCACTATTGTGAAAATGAGATGTCAATATCAGAGACTAATAATAATCAGAGACTAATATCAAACACTGACTCATCCAATCCATTCCATCCTCTCTTAACACCTTTCTCACCAATTGGCCTTTCAGCTATAATTTGATTTTCCTTACAGAATAACTTTAAGTGAGCCACCAATGAGTAGGCTCAGATGTGCATTCTAAATCATTTGGAGCAAAGAATTCTTTTAGACACCAATATATTTGCATTTGGGTTTATACATTAATATCTTGTGAGTTTGTTTAATGCAAGCCTGTCTCTCTATGAGAGCTCTAGTCTCAATATGCTAACCAAATAAGTGCCTAGACCCTCATTTCTAAGGTCCACACCTTGCAGCCCACGAATCCAGTCCTGACGCATGACAGGAGCCTAATGAATGAGTAAAGGCAGTGCCACACTGTAAAGGCCCCTGGAGGGTAGCATGGCCACTCCTGGTAGCCCACTTAAGTTACTACGTAGTTTTCTCTCCAATTTCAACAGGAACTAAACAGTTCAAAGAGAAAAATAGTCATGGTTTGAATTTTTACAATTTCATTTGATTTTAATGAACTCCAAAAATAAATGAGCTAAAGCAAAGAGGCTTCCAAACCATACCTCATTTCCACTCTGATGTTTTTCAGTCTCATAATTACTGCTTAAATAAATATCCTTTAAACCATGTTAGATTTTTTTTCCTATTTCTATGGCAGTCTATTGCTGAAAGATGCCTTAGAATACTTCTAGCACAACCTCCTTTTTCACAAAGGACTAAACTGATATTATTATTTCATCCAATCCCATAACAATAAAAAAAGGAAATAAGTAGCAAAAGTAGATTAAAATAACCAAGAAGTTGTTCCTCACTAATTAAAATCAGGAAGTTTGGTTAGTTTGATGTTGTTAGGAAACAAAAAATTATTTTGGAGTAGCTCATATGTATTTTTTGCTGTTCATCCAACTTTAGTTGGTATAGGCTCTTCAAGTTTATCCTCAATTTTCTGGTTATTAATAGTTTTAATTAGCTTTTTCACATTTATGGGATGATAATAAAAACAGCAAGTTCCTCAGAAATATGTGTTTTTCTTTTCGTTTTTGTTTCCTTAAACATAAAAATTTGCACCCCAAGAGTGAGGTGTTACCCACTTCATGTTTTGTTTTGTTATTGTTTTAATTAGTATAACGTTTCATGTTTTGGCTTTTAGTATCAAGTTTAACCATATGCAACTGCCGTATCTGTAGGACAGCAGTGGTCAAAGTCACCAATTTCATATGACTCAAACTAATATTCACTTAAAAATGTAGCTTTTACTGCTAATTAGCTATATGGTAACATTATATTTTCTGGCCTATTATATCTAGTTTCTGATATGTAAGCCAAAAATAAAACATTTTAGTAAGCAGACTAAATTTAATTTATAGCAAATAACTCTGTTTATCCTAAGAAATAACTTGATTTCCTTAAAAACAACTACTTGTAATCATATAAACCCTCTACATACTAATCAAAAATGAAAGAGACGTTTCCTTACTAAATGAAGGAAGTCCAGTAAATAGTAAGTCAAACACAGAATGAGTTCAAATAAAAACCAATGTAAGATTTCATTTAAAGATATCTTGTCACATATTCTCGTGGCATTTAATGGGTCATCAGCACATGGTAAAAGTGGAGGTAAAAGTCCCTCCACTCTTAATTGCTTTTATGTTTTGAGGTACCCCAAATCATTAAAAATGGTGAAATGATGGAAAATAGGGCACAGAGAAGGAAGATCTACATTTACCTCAATGACCTGTATTACTTAATCATTCAGTTAACAACCTAGTATCAGCTTTCTCTGGATTCCAACTGGGAAGACCTCAGATTTCTACAAACTTCCCATACTCTATAAAAGGGAATATAGTTAGGGGCGCCTGGGTGGCTCATTCAGTTAAGCATCTGACTTTGGCTCAGGTCATGATCTTGCAGATCCTGAGTTCGAGCCCCGCATCAATCAGCTGACAGCTCAGAGCCTGGAGTCTGCTTCGTATTCTGTGTCTCCTTCTCTCTCTGACCCTGCTCCACTCCTGCTCTGTCTCTCAAAAATAAGCAAATATTAATTTTTTTAAAAAAGGGAATATAACCAGAAATAAATGACTTTCAAAGATGGACTTACGTAAAAGAACATAGCCTATACGGTATACAACTCTTAACCAGACCTTCTAATAGAGATTTAAAAACCTAAACAATTTAAAAGTACTGAGAAATCCAAAATATATATTCATTTTGGTGACAGACCACATGCATTGTGACCTAACTTCTCTTCCTAATCAGATTCTTTACTCCAGGTACCAAAAATATGCCAGCATGTTCTACTGTTTGGGACAAAATCAGAAATATATAAATGGTTAAGAGAAATTAAGAACTGATAGTTAGCTCCTAAAGAGAAAGTGACATAGCCACTGTATTTGCATAAAGTAGCCAAGAAAATAATATAACTATTGCTCAACATTAGTTATCTAACTTATACTTCCTTCAAGCTTCCTTTCTCCAAAACAATGCTTTGAGAAATCCTAAGAATATGGTCACTGTAAGACAAAAATATTCTTTCAGGTAATTTTATTCAAATATGCATTATTTGAAGAATGTAAGTAGGATTTTTCAATTTGAAGTCCTAAAAAGTAAAAGCTCAAATGATTCCCAGACAAAACTATAATTTTTGGGGGGCAACTCAGGCAACAGGTCTTTAGCTTTACTAACAGCAAGAACAATATTAAATAAAATTTACCATGTCAGAATCTTTTGTCCGATTTGTCACCTAAAAGTTGTTTTCACTCTTTACAACACCTATGTATGGCAAATAAAACCTAGCTGAGTTTATTTACTTTTGTCAAATACCGTTAGTTATAGCCAATAACAAAATGAGTTAAATATTTCTTTCAAATGGTTATTTCTGCCTATATTACGTGCATTAGGCCATGTGATTTTACCACTAATTAAAATGAAATATCTCAAGACTTAAAAAGTTTTATGTGGTCATTTTATATTTTCTTTCAAGTTTTTTTAAAAAAATGTTTATTTATTTTTGAGCGAGAGTGGGGAAGGGACAGAGAGAGGGGGACAGAACATCTGAAGTGGGCTCTGTGCTAGTAGCAGAGAGCCAGGTTCGAGGCTCAAACTCACAAAGTGTGAGATCATGACATGAGCGGAAGTTGGACACCTAACCGACTGAGCCACCCAGGTACCCATCTTTTATTAAGTTTTCTAATTTCAGTATAGTTAACAGTGTTATTTTAGTTTCAGGTGTACAAATATACTGATTCAACAATTCTATACATCATTACTCAGTGCTCATCATGACAAGTATACTCTTAGTTCCCTCATCCCACAAACTAGGATATCGTGACCTGAGCTGAAGTCAGATGGTCAACCGACTGAGCCACTCAGGTGCCCTCTGTATCTCCTTTAGAAAATTTCTGGTTTTGGGGTTTTTTGCAATGTGGAAACAGTGGAAGCATTAAAGGATAGTAATAATCCTACACACATATACATCTCTGTCTCAGATACACTAAATGATGCTAGTCTCCTATATTTTAATTATTTTTAAAATTAATTTTGCCGATAATACTTCCAACAGTAACAAGTACATTGTAATGATTATACAGAGTTTAATGATGTTCCTTCACTAAACTGTAACTTTTGGCTGTTCTGGTAACTTGCAATGATGAACTTGACAAGATGAAATCAGTACTACCTAATGAAAAGTAATTGATAAATCAATGTTTTGTTCATAATGTCAACAGGGGCAACTTTAGGCCATTTCTTTGTTTTATTCATTGATTTTTAACTCAAAAAAATAGGATTTTATTTTCAAAAGCACTGAACATCCAAAATTAAGGTAACTGTACTATTTCCATTCATGGTTTGTTTTCATCTTGATCTTTCTCTGAATAGTATATTTCATCTCATAGACTGAATATTAATGGGTCATTTTTATTATCTTTTGGTATTTTTTTGTACCCTTATCCATTAGGCAATGATTCAACTTGTACCTGTGGGTCAATTTTCCCTAATTTAGCTCTGCACTTTCATACATGTTAGGCTCTGTATTTTATAGCATTTGGAGGATAGCAGAAAAGGAAATGTGTTCATTGTAGCTTTAAAAACTTTCAGACTTTATCAGTCAGAAAAGAAGTTTTATACTATTTTCAATTTGAGCTTAAAACAATCTGTGGTATTTTAGCATTTGGTGTAGATGTCTCATGTCACTTATCACATTATACCCCACATTATAATTATTTCTGTAAATACTCAAGTTGTTTTAGGGACCTCTAAGTACCATAAGGCCAAGAACTATTTCTTATTCATCTTTTTATGTTTCAAAAAATGCTCCTCAAATTTAATGTGCAAATCACCTATAAATCTTGTTAGAATGCAGAGTCTGTTCAGCAGTTCTGGGATGAGACCTGAAGGATTGCATTTCTGACCAGCTACCAGGTTTGCAAATTCTGGTCGTCGGAAAACCACATCGTGAGTAGGTAGGGTATACAGCACCCAATACAAGCCATGAACCACTTAAAGGCATTTCTTTCAATTTTGACAAATACCTAGTTAGCTTTGGTATAAAGTCAACATTATTG
Source organism: Crocuta crocuta (assembly GCF_008692635.1). Lineage (NCBI taxonomy): Eukaryota > Metazoa > Chordata > Mammalia > Carnivora > Hyaenidae > Crocuta > Crocuta crocuta. The sequence goes on from NW_027529173.1 coordinate 4,056,129, forward strand.
AGTGCCTACAATGTACCAAATACAGTCCATAACTTTAATGTACCAAAGAGGCAAGTACTATTTTACATCCATTTCACAGACAGGGAAAGAGGAGAAGTAATTTGTCTAAGTAATTGAACCCAGGTTTGCCAGTTTCAACAGCTTTAGGATTCAATCACATCAACATTTTTCCTCTCAGGATCTCTTAGCCATAATAAATAAGGTTGCCTGGGATGTACTTTCTTCCCTTCTCTCACAGAGAAAATCTCCCATCCTTCAGGGCCCAGCAGGACCCCACTTCAACTCCCCTCCATTGTATGTAATTTCCTTACTTACCTTGAAGTGTCCCAGAAATTTTTACCTTGCTAGTGTAGTACTTGCAAAAGAGTGGGGTCTTCTGATCTTCCTTTTCAGGTGTCAAAAGCTTTGGGAGTTGGAATTTGGTCTTACTAAAAATTTGGTGATACTCCAATACTTAGATCATGAGAGCTTTTAAAAGGAACAGTGTCCACACACCACTCCCAGGGATTCAAATTTGTCTGGTCCGGGTTAGAGCCTGGGCATCAGCATGTTTATAAAAATCCCCAGGGATTCTAATGGGCTGTCAGGTGAGAATCCGTGATGGTGAGGCTCAAAAGACATAATGAGGGCTAGGATGTTCACTCTCGGGAAGGTGGGTATACTTTAGAGGGTTGTGACAAGCTCCCTCTGGCTGATGTGCTAGGAATAGTCAACAGGGGGACAGGACCAACACCAAGAGCTGGGTATCAAGTAAGAGGCCACTGTAATAATCTGGCTAAGAGGAAACAATGGTCCAGACCAGGGGAGTGGCAATGGAGGTGATGAAAAATAGTCATAGGTCTAGATATTCTTCCAAGGTAGAGCCAATATAAATTGAAGACAAATTGTATGCGGGTCTGGAAGATAGAAATGGGTGAAGGATAACTCCAAAGTTTTTGGCCTGAACAACTAGGAGACTTATCTGCTATTTACTAAGCAAATTTCAAAGGGATAAGTAAAAGGTAGGTGTACATTTGACACTATTCATTCCAGAAAGGGATCAACCATCTCTGAGGTCAGTGTTATTTACAATGGAGCCTGTTCTTCAGTAATGAAGTTCTTTCCCCCAGTCGTCATATACTCAGTCTCCTCCCTGAGGTCCTTCACTAAGCCAGGCTCCTTCTCTTCCCCCAAACTCCCAGTTCTTCTCAGAGTCCTTCTTTGCTTTCATCCTCTTCCAAGTTTTCCACTATGTTTACTGGGTGATTTTTCTCCAGAATGGGCACCAGAGACTAGGTGCTATTTTTCTCTCCCACAGTGACCACCCATTTTACCCTCAATCCTGTTGTTAAATCTTGCATACTATTTTTGTCTCCTGTACCCCAAACTAGAAAAACACATTGGATGCCCCTACTGAGTCAGCAATCAGCATGCTTCACATCAGCATACTGTCAAGGTAGAAATAAACAAACACTCTGCCCCTGTCTATAGAATTAAACCTTTTCAGTATGAAAATATAATCTCTTGGTAATTAGGAGATAAGAGCTGCAGTGTATAAAAAGTTATAAGCGTGAATTACGTAAACTCTGAAAATTATTTTCCTTGAAGACCAGAGATGCATCTAACTATATTCCTGGAGGGAAATTGTACTCTGCAGTATCTACTATGGTAATCCACAAAAATTAGATATTCTGTAATAGTCTATGATCATGAAAATTGCACTCAATACCCCTTCTTTGATATCTGAAAACACATTTTCCTATGCCCAAAGTTTCCTATGCGAAAAAGAAACAAACTGAATAATCTAAATTGTGTTGCTCACATTCAAATGCTAAAGTACTAGACTAGAAAAAAAAAAATAATGCTCTGATTATGCCATTACTTTATAGTTGAATAGTGTTTAATGCTGCTAAATCGACCAAAAAGATGGGATCATTTCAATGTTATCTTTACCTATAGATGAGATTTTTCTACGTGTAGATGTCAGAAGATGTTTTAAATCAAAGAGAAAGGACCTTGGGAAGCTTAGGGAGGTAGAAGCTATGTATTTCTTCCACTAGAAATCTTAAAGGAATTCTCACCTAAAAGAAGAGTAAAATAAATTTAGCTAGTTTGAAATGTTAAGTATCTCTTTGAAATTGAGGCTAATACATAATGGAAAGCAGAAATACTTCAATTTTGCCTTGCTTTTCATAAAAATTCCAACTGAAATATTCAAAGTTAACAGCTCTCCAAGTTAAAAGAATTGGATAACATTTATGTGGTTCTATTGTGCATCAGGGTGAGCAATTTGATTGAAACTTGGCGTAGTTGAGGAGAGAGAAGTTAATTAGGCAATTATTCATGTGCTACCTAAAATCAGACAGGAATGTGAGCCTTCCACAAGACACACTATACGGAGTTATTCGCAAAAGGACTAATCTATCCAAAATTCACCAGTACATACCATTTTGATAGTGCTCTCTAAACCAAATCAAGCAACCACCCAATTTAATTTTATTATTCCTATAATTCTCTCTCTCTCACACACACACACACACACACACACACACTTTCTTAAAGCTTACAAAATAATTGTGTGATTAAAATGGAATTGATCTTTAGCAACATTAAAGGCATCACCCCTATTAAGTGTCACCTGTTCTTGAGTTTACCATCAATTCTGAGCTCTTCTTCACTTGCCCACTTTTATCCCACATACAGCATGGAATGTGTGTTGAGAACATGTGAGACAGGTAAGAAGATGAATAAGGCAGGAGGACAGATGATGAAAGGAAAGGATGAGAATATCATGAAGGTTCTGAGGCCTGGATTTAGTCAGAAGGAAAGAAAATGCTATAAAAGTGAGGAGACAGGAAAAAAAATAGTTGTAGACACTAAGAATGCTGTTCATTTGCCCTACTATTTAGACTCAAGTCAGGCGTGACTATAACAGTAAGAAAATCTCATAGGAGATCTGTATAGCCTCCGCAGGCCTTAGAGTATGGATAGTAGGATTAGTTTGAACCATATGAAATTGCCTGACCTACAAAAATCCCCATTCCATATGGTTCAGCCTAAGGTAAATATTTGCATAGTCAATGCTAATTATCTCTGCTCTCTTCTCCTCCCAAGTATGACTTAGATAAATATGCTGAAAAATGAGCAATTATTAAGTTCTTGTAAGGAGGCTATGGGACTGCCTGAGCACATACTGCTAGCCATAGATGGAGCAGGAACCAAAAATCAGAGTTTGCCCAGTGCCCCTTCCACATCTCCACTGCAATAGAGGGAAGGTCCTCTATATAAAGAGAGAAACAATGTGAAAGGAAGAACAAATGTCAGACTTAACTGCACACTCAGAATTTCACTGAGGGACAAAATCGTATCTACCAAAATAGAGCTCCCTTTATCCTCATGTTACCAGAGAAACAATGAATAAAAAATGAGTCAGCTGAAAGAATGACATTTCCCCCAAGTGCCATGATTTAGTGGCATTTTTTAAGAGTAAATCCCAAGTTTGTCAAATTCAAGAGTCCTTTGCTGGTGATTAGTTGACATGATTGACAACAAGGGATACTTTAAAGAGCTACCCAATCCAATGATGACACATCTTTCAGGGCTGAATAGGAGAGCCAGTGCAAAGGATTTTATGCCCTCAGTCATTATCACTGTCCTGAAAAATAAGAACTCATCCTATTCACAGCACAGTTTCTCCTTTAGCTGAAAGTTAATGACAGATTTCCAAATCTCATGAAAGCATCACTAGTGGATGTAATCAGAGATCAACCATGGAGCATAGGAAAGAGACGAAGATAAAGAATATAATCAAGTATCTGACCAACCCAAATTACTCACCTCAGCAGATAATGTGGGCCAGGGAAGAAAAATGCTCAAAGATGATTTGAAAGATCTTCAGAGATCTCTTACTGGCCTCAAACTTGTTGAAAGAATTTAATTTAATTTGATGGTCATTGGGCACCTCACCATGGTTCAATGTCCTCAAACTTTTTCTCCCACAGGTTTGCTGATGAGCTTGTTAAAAGCTGGGCAGCTTACAGTGAGCAAGCAGCAAGTGCTCAAAGAACTTGGTCGAGAGAGAGAGAGAGAGAGAGAGAGAGAAAGAACTTTTTGTTCCCACCATTGTAGTTATTCTGGTTATAAAATTCGGAACTTAAAGTTGGTCAACAACAGCAACAACAACCTGCTGCACTAACTAAAACAGACTATATATATGTGAAAAAAGAAAACTCCTTTTCTCACTCAATTTGGGCTCCAAGAAAAGAAAATCAAACTATTGGGTGAATGCTGTGATTGTCTACTGTTAAAGGTAAGGCTATTTTTATAAACGTTTTAATTTTATTTTTGAGGGAGAGAGATAGAGTGTGGGTAGGGGTAGAGGCAGAGAGAGGGAGACACAGACTCCGAAGTAGGCTCCAGACTCTGAGCTGTCAGCACAGAGCTCAAAGTGAAGCTCAAACACAGTCAGTGAAATCATTACTTGAGCTGAAGTCAGAGGCCTAAACGACTCAGCCACCCAGGTGCCCCAAGGCTTCTATTCTAAATAATTGTAAAGAAACTTTTCAAAGGCCCTAAATAATCGTTTCAGTAATATTTAGGCCTTGATCTAGATGGTAAATATATCTTTACCTTTTTTTTTTCTTTCAAAATTGGGTGGCTAAAACCTTTTCTGAGGGGCACCGTAAGATGCCTTGTAAATTTAGTTTTCTATATTTTTGCTGGAGCTAAATTAAAAGCATTATATTGGTGAGTTGTAAAAGTCAAATAAAGAAATTAAATTTAGCACAGTGTTTACAACGGTGATTTCTCATTCCAATAATTATGGGAACTCATAAAATTTAGGCTTTGCGAGAACAGCAGATTTGTTAGACTTATTTTTAAATTTATGGGCATCAACAAATAGGATAGTTTCCAAATATTTTATTTGATCTGATTTTTAAAATCTGGCTGGCAGTTTACTTAAAGCATTCACAAGTTTCCATTTTATTGGTGACTAGATGAGCTTTTATTTGTAAATACACTGTGCCTACTTTTAAAATGCTTCTTTGGCTTTAGAGTTTATGTTTAAATGCATAAACAGAAAAAATAAAGAGATAAGTAAAATCTATTTTAAGATCTGAGAGGCAATTTTGCAAGTTTTACTAAACCCCAAACTAATCTGCATAAGCCACAGAAACCACTCTTGCTAGCAACAAATAATAAAGAGAAAGTACCAACAACTGAATACCATAAAACGTTTTCGTTTCAACCATCAAGTGTGTTTATCAACTTAGAACTGTAAAGCAAACAACAATCATGACAAACACTACGGGACTAACAAACATTTAATGTTTATCTAAATCAGCGCTTGTCACACTTTTATGGACAGAGGTAACTCCTCCCTACCACCCGTGTGCATTCTGGTTGAGGAGGTGTGGCAGGGGCCTGAGAATCTGCATTTCTAGCATCTTCCTGTGTGATGCGATGTTGCATATATTTTTACATGTAACCTTCTTAACCACCCTAAGATACACATGCTGTATCTCCACCTACCAAATAATGAAATGGAGGAAAAAAGAAATTTCATACAACTCACAAGAGATAGAACCTAACAATAAATGCAAGTCTCTTTGAAACCAAGGCTCCCGGTCTACAAATTTTCACTGCCTTTACCTCTCAAGAAGAATCTCTCATCATCAGTAGTTAATGCTACATACAAGTAACCTATTAATCCAAGATAAATGGATTCAACTCCATTTTAGAGCAGTTACAAAAATCCAGATGATCAGGCTTTACCACCTCTCCCCATCCCCCATAGGTTTCCTTTTTGATAAATATGGCAGGAACTGAGAAGTCTAAGTAGTTTCATCACCTCCACAGGTGACTTTGGTAATCACCAAAGTTACTTATTTATTATGCTGTCCGAAGAGAAAACCCACTGCCATCAAGGCCGTCTGCATTCCATTTGTTACTGAAAATGGCAAATATGAGGTGTGGATGCTGATCCTCTATGTGGGCTTGAGGAAAAACACTTATCTATTTAAAAAAAAAAAAAGGTAGACATTTATTTAGCATTTCCAATGGATGCAACACACAAAATGTAATCTTTCAGTTCATCTCTAGTCCTGAGCCTGAGTTCTTGTGTAATTCTCCCTTATTTCATGAAAGACTCTAATCCAACAGATGCTGGTATATCCAGCAGGTGTATGCAGAAAACCAGTCCATTCTTAGACCTCCCTCAGAGGCCAGAACATCAGATGAAGCTGGCTCTGATATGTTTCTTTTACTCTCTACTTTCATGCTGTTGCAACAGCAAGCATGTGTCATCAAAAAATATAATTAGAGCCCCTCCTGATGACCATTATATTTTCTGGAGGTTAGGTAGGGCAGACTTCTCTGCCATTTCCACTTTTACAGGCAAATTTTTCAGTAGATCCAATGATTTCAAAAGTATTTTTTTTTATTTTTTACTGGGCCATTTGTGCAAGACGAAAAAATAAAATGTAAGAACTCTCTTCCACCATCAGTTCCTCGCAAAGTGGGAAGTTCTCTCAGCCTTAACAACAATTCCACAGATTTCCACAAGCTTTTCACTTCTTACTTTTAGACAGCAGTTGACTCAATGATTATCAGAGAAAACAGATTCAAGACCAGGGTAGTCTGTCATCAGTGACAAGCTGGAATCAGTCACTCAGCCCATGTTTAGGAAAGTTACATGTAAGCAAGATACTACCATTTTTGTCAACATTAGAATAATCGAATATTCATATATAGTTTTCTCTTCTCATGTCTTCAAAGATCTACTTTAAGATTCAAGTTTATCAGACAGAGGTACAGCATACGTTATCAGTAATTCCTTATTCAGAGTATATAAAAAGCAATGGTCTCAAGAAAAGATAACAAAGTTACTTTGTAGAATAATCAGAAACCCATGAACTATTAATGCTTCAGTTAAGAAAATCTGGCTATCAGAAGTAAACATCTGACACAAAGTTACCAGATCACATCCTTTCATTCACTATTACAAACACAGGAATATTTTTTAAATGGGTTATATTTCTAATGTAGTCTTATTCCAAAGAAGACTTAATATTGACTTTGAGGCAGGGGTGTACAGTGCAGGTACATACAAAAACCTGTATATAATGTATTACTTCCCAATGTGAAGATTCTAAATGACATACTCTCAATACTTATGTTGTTATGTGCATATTTTGGAGGATAACCCGAAACTGTGTGCAAAGTTATCAATAAAACTATTTTGTTAATGTGACATTTAAGAGTATTTGCTAATAGAAACATTATATATATTGTGTAGCAAGCACCCTGCAATTCAGTGTGGACCCCCAACCAGCAGCAGCAGAAGCAGCAGCATCCAAGAACTTGTTAGAAATACAAAATCTCAGCCTCACCCCAGACCTACTGAATCAGTGTCTGCATTTTAACAAGATCCCTAGGTGACTCACAGGCCCTTTACAGTTTGAGAAACACTCGTGTAGCAGTTACCAAGCTAGGCACTTTGTATTTGTTTTTTAACTTAATCTTCACAACATCCCTATTAGCTAGGTATTTTTCTTTTCATCATTACCACTTAATGGGCGAAGAAACAAGATATGGTAATAACTTTTCCAAAGGTCATATAAACAGGAAGGGACAAATCCAAACCCAGGGCCATCAGATACAAAAGCCCTGTCTGTTTCTCTCTGCTTTGTTATCTTTAAGACAGAATGTTTTCCTTCAGAACCCACAAATAAATGTTGGATAGTATGCAAAGTTGAGTGCACCTTTCTCATGAGAAGATTTATGGTCTTCAACTGATTTTTCAAAGAAGTCTAAGATCCAAAAATGTTTAACAATTACTTCTTGAAACCCTTGCTGTGNGTGAAAACCAAGCTGCAAAAATTAATTTTCTTAAGATTAGTACTTTAATCCTTGAAATTTGAAGAGGACCACCACTAAAAAGAAAAAAGTCATATTCCACGCATCAATTTACATTTATACATTTCCTTTTAAAACTGTGTGGTCATGCAACTGTTCTCCCCTTTTTTTTTTTTTTTGGATGTTTAAGAACTTACATAAAAGGAGAAATGAAAATGAGGGACACTTTGTGCTGAAACTTTTAAGTCTAATTGAAATTGGCTTCATCACTACAAATTAAAATTTTTTAAATGTTTTCTTATTTATTTCTGAGAGAGCGAGAGACAGCATGAGCAGGGGAGGGTCAGAGAGAGAGGGAGATATGGAATCTAAAATAGGCTCCAGGCTCTGAGTTGGCTGTCAGCACAGAGCCTGACATGGGGCTTGTACCCACAAACTGTGAGATCATGACCCGAGCCGAAGTCAGACGCTTAACCAACTGAGCCACCCAGGCACCCCCATCACTACGGATTTTAAAAAACATGGTGGTCGGGGCACTTGGGTGGCTCAATCAGTTGAGCACCCAGCTCTTGATTTCAGCTCAGGTTATGATCCCAGGGTCATGGGATCAAGCCCTGTGTCAGGCTCACTGGTGAGCGTACAGACTGCTTAAGATTCTCCCTTTCCTTCTGCCTCTCTCTCTCTCTCTCAAATACACTAAGAAAAAATAAACTTAAAAAAAAAAAACCATGGTGGTCCAAAGCACAGCTATTGGAATTCATCTGTTATCTGGGTTTGAATTTTAGCTCTGCCATGTGTTGTATATATAATCATGAGCAAGTCATGTAGCTTTCTAAACCTTAGTTTTCTAATAGAAAATGAAGACAACAATACCACCAACCCCTATCCTTGTTGTTTTGTTATATAAGATAATATAGTCAATGGGCCTAGTGAATTGTCTGGCAATGTAGAAAGCACTCAAATTTGCAGTCAATTATTAGTAAAAGTGCTGCATCTTATCGGTGATGATGATATTATACACTTCCTGGAGTTTTTCCAGGGTCCAAGAAAGCTGTTCATCAGATTTTCTAATCCTTGTAAATAAAACGATGGCCATTTAAGGAGTGAGTACTGGCCTAAAAGCAAAGGGAAGGAAGAGGAGGGGAAACTTAAACTCCTTTCAGTTACATTTTTATTATGAATCAGTGGTTCTCAAAGTGTTGTCTCCACACTAGCAATATCATCTTCACCTGGGTCCTTCTTAGAAAAAACAATTCTTAGGCCTTTCCCCAAACCCACTAAACCAAAACCTCTGGGGCTGGGACTAGTAACTTGCATTATTTTACAAGTCTTCCGGCTGAGTCTGATGCACAATAAAGTTTGAGATCTTCCAGTATTAAAGAAAAAGAGCACTGGGCAAGGACCATCTGAAAACCAGTATACCTTCACACAGTCTCTAAATGTCCATCTTTGGTGTGTGGACACCAGAAACTGCGATTAAATCTCTTGTGATCTGTGACATACGTCACCTTACTTCCCAGGAAGAAAGACAAGACTAGGAAGGCAGAAGAAACGCACATCTGCATAAATATGTAGCTCTCAACTTCCTAAAGTAGGGTGTTATCCTCCCAGAAACTTCCCTACCTCACCAAAGGGGACTAATGTCATCATTAAGTTATGCGGGGTTGTGAACATTTGCATCAAAAGAACAGATCCTCATTTTCTACAGAAATAAATGTCAAGTCTCTGATCCTAGCTTACAGCCTGTATTTAACGAGGGCAAAATGGACATCTACTTGGGTTTAAAGCAGAGAGGTGTTAACTAGTGGGAAGGAAAATGAGAGAGTATAAAACACAGAGGTTAAGAGTGTTGATTGCAAGTCCTGCTTGCCTGTTCTCCTGACCCAGCTCCTAGTTAGGAGCTCTGTGATATTGAGCGACTAATGAATCATGCTTTGCCCCAGTTTATGTAGTCCAAGGTGATAAAAACAATAGTATTAATGCCAAGGATTAAAGGACTTCACATACATAGAACACATAGAACAGTGCCTGCCATCTAGTAAATGCTCAATAAATTGTTCATTTTTCAAAAGGTAGATGAAACAGAACCAAAAAAATGTTGGTTTCCTCTTTATTAGTAGTATAATAAAAAGGAATCCATTCCCTTTAACATGGGGGTTTAGACAAAGGCCTTATGTTTTCATATTCTACATGATATTCACAATAAGGTCACAACCTTTATGTGGTTACTGTTAATTACTTACTTTATGTACCTTTGCCAGGTTTTTTTTAAGATTGCTGAGAAACACTGAAAACAAAGACACTACGTCTCCTCATGTCCCCCACTATGCCTTCCTAGAAACTGCTAACCATATATTTATCTGTGATGATACAACACGAAAAATAAAAATCTGTATTACAAAATACAAATTTCAGAGTTCATTTATTTTTAAAAAGACAGCCACAAAATTAAAAATATATTTATGTAATGTTAGGTATTACTAGACTTCTTTTAAATTTTTAGCTAAAAATGCATTGACACAGCAAATTATTTCTGTAGTATCAATCATAGCAACTCAACCCCAACTGTTTCATGGAACTAGAGTCAAATCACCTTCTTAAAACATTGTAAAAAACCTACTCTTCAATAACATAAAAATGTGTTTATGACATTGAACATAAAGACTGATGAAGGTTATCCTATATAGCCCTTCTAAAACTCCTTTAGGTTGTTTTACTGATGCTCCAACAGAGATAAAAGAAAGTTATTACCTGAAATAAAACCTCAGCCTCAATTTATTGCCACATTTCCAGGCATCCCATATCAAACATAGCTATAAATAGTAGGATCCTCAAACTGCAAGTCCAGTCTAATTTATAATTTATTTCCCCACTATTCCTGTATTTCTGTCCTGGAATGCATCAGCCTCAAAGAAATACCATCATGTTTTACAAGTTTGGTTTAGAAACAGTCACGGCAGATCCACTACAAATGGGACATTGTTTCCATGGCTGGACTGTGATGTGAAGATAGGCCAGGCACATAACTATCTCTAGTATACAATGGCTTCCTTGCCCACTTTTCCTCCCCTCTGCTGGAAACAGTACAGCTGTTCCTCCACATTGGAAACAGTACAGCTATGAGTTCTATAGGACCTGTCACCAGGGAACTGTCCAACATACTTTGGCAAAGAAAAGATCTCACCATGTAAGAACGGAGGATAGGAAGATACTAAAAAGAATAATCTCTTGCTTGGATGCTGGCCATCTAATTAAATTCAGAAGGGTATTGATTCTGTCCACTTAAATTAACTTTAATTTTATATATAACCAAATTATAGATTCAAATTAACCAGTATAGATCCCTGAAACTCTTCCAAAAATGTATCACATGTCCCTAAGTATAATTTTTAAAGTGAATGTGATTGAAGTCTCACTTGGATTGTTGATTATTTCCTATTTTAACATAAATTCCCAGCACAAAATGATAAATTGAGGCAGTGTATTACATATAGTGAAGGGACAACTTGGCAACAAAGAAAGCAAAAACTTTCCAAAGCTCCGTAAAGGTGTGTTATTATTCCAGAGATTTATAAAATATCTAAGAGTAGCATTTTAAGTTAAATTTATAACATGTGTAATAATTTCTTATCTAACTTGTCATACATTATAAAAGCATTTACATATATTAAAATCTAAATATTCCAAAGTTCACATGTGGTGACAAGAATATCAAATCTTGAATCCTAAGTTTGGCTAACCAATATCTAGTTAGAATGTCCCACATCTTTACTAAATGCTGAGCAAGAGAAAATGAACTAAGTATTTGGATCTGAGCCTTAGTAATTTTCAGTGTCAGGTCATAAATCTCCTTACAGAAAAATATTAAATTCTAAAATCACTTCTCAAAGAGTTTGCACCATTGTTTTCTTCAGATTATTTGCTACATAGCACCAATTTTATTATCTCTGAGTTAGTGTGGATATAATGGAGTCAGAAAAAAATACAGGATAGACCAAATCACTTATCCATACATTACTACCAACTTTCCACTTGACTGCCTTCTGATCTTTTTCTGTAATTATCATTCACTAGTATTAAATATTTGTTCCTGAAACTGGATAAAACATTCTCACAATGCAGAAATGACAGAAAATGCAGACGATGAAGAAATGTTTTCTTTGTAAAACTGAACTAACAGTTCCCAGAATTGTTTTCAAAAATTTAGGACAGGGAAGTAGGTAACTAACCACTTAAGAAACTACATATCTTCCTCTCTGACCCTCCCCTGCTCACGCTGTCTCTCTCTCTCTCAGAAATAAAAACATTAAAAGAAAAAAGAAAAAGAAAATACATACCTTCCATATAATTTTCCAAATCTCCAAGAATTACAGGAAAGTAAATCTGAAAAAGTTCTAATGGCTGTGGAGAACAAATCAGATAGAACTTTCAAAGCACAAATATTTTGTCCTTCATAAACATTCACCATCCCTAATCAACTCGCTAAATTGTTAGTAAATCGTGTTTCTTGAACTCTTTTAAGGGGACCACTTTAATCTTCCCAGAGAAGATTGTCTAGGGCAAAACAAAGATTTCTTACCATGACTACCATTCAGAATCTAAAATTAGACATCCAAGAAAAGTGAAATCAAGCAACCTCCTGACATAAACCTGACCTAATTCAACCACCTGATCTTTATCAGTACTTGCTGAAGATCTAGAGGGCTATGAAGCTTCTACTACGAATAAAAGACCCCACAGAGGACACAGAGCCCCATGGGCAGTTTACATGTAAAATAATAAGGCTTGCAAAAAGATTAGAAATTACCTAACATCTCTTAATAGAAGACCTATTAAGTAAATTTTAGAAAATCCATACAGTGAAATACTATGTAGCTGTGAAAAAGAAAGAAGCAAGACTTCCATATAATGGAACTCTGAGAAGTATGTAAGGGGAATAAAACACAAGGCACAGAGAATGTGTTATAACATGCTAATATTTAATACACACACACACACACATAGCACAACATTCTGGAGGACTACACAAGAAACAGGGAGCAGCAAGTGATTCTAGAACAGGGAAAGGAACAATCAAGGAAAAGGGGGAGACATACAAACTTTTCACACTGTGACTTTCCTATCTTTGAATTTGGTAGCTGTATATTTCATATATAATACCATAGTTACTATCACTGGTGAGAAAGCAATCTGTATTGAAAAATATTCAGCCAAGGGAGCCAGGTTCACTTGTGTAGAGCATTTGTATGACCTACAGGGAGCCAGGACAAAAAGCCCTCCAGTATTCAAATGGTTTCCATTTCATCTTTTCCTCACTCACCAAGAAGTTCCACATAACAAAGGCTGTTTTAACTTTGGATAAACATCTTTTCCACCTACTGTTCCTTGGATTGTTTCAAATAAATTTCCCGTGGTAGCACAAGGAAGGTAGCTTAGTGGCAAAAGCCATTTCCCTTCCATATTAATCTTTATCAATCTCTTTTCCGAAACCTTCTGAGAACAAGCATGCTTTCTAATTAGAAAAGGTGCCTGCATTGAAAAGGCAGCTCCAAAGCCAGTCCCTAGCCCTTTCTATAAAGAAATTCTGAGGCCAACATTACACTGTCCCCATACTGGAGAGAAAAATTCCCCATTTGGTACATCCCTCCTTGACAGTACTACCATCCGAAGGTACTTAGTAGATGAAACAGAACATAATGTTACAAGTGAGGGCTTTGAAGAGAGACTACCCAAGTTTGAACCCTGAGTTTTCCAGTTACTAAGTAAACCTGGGCAACTTCAATAACCTCTGTGTGCCTATTTCCACATCTGAAAAATATAAGTAATAATACTACTTAATCTGATAGCACAACTTTTCATTCTTTAAGTCGCAACCCATTAGTGTGAATAATAAAATTAATTTGTTGAGTCACAAATAGCATTTCTTTAATTAAATGAAACAGAAAAAAAATGGAATAGAATAAAAAAGAAAATATGAGTTTTAAACACCATGAAAGTTGGTCATCAACTTTTTTCCATTCATATATAACATAGAGACTGGGGGATCTATGTATACTGTGTCTCAATTTTTCATTGGTGGGTCATTTAAAAAACTTAGAAGTCTACTATAGCTAACAATGAGGAAAAAATGTATTAATAAATTCCAAGTACTTAATACACTGCCTAGTACTTAGTAAGCACTCTAAGGATGAGCTGTTGTGATCCTTATTACAATAAAAGTAACCAGTTTTGGTCATCATCATCATCATCTATAGAGTTCAGAGGTAAAAAAGTAAACTCAATATACAATTGGTGGCAGCAAAATAATTACATAAAAATACAAATCTTATTGAAATATAATGATATTAAAATACCTATAGATTTAATTATGAATGATCACTTGGAAAATTTAAAAAAACAGAAAATGGAATGAAGTAATACAGCAGGTTTATGTAACATAGTTCAGACGTGAAAAATATTGAATTTAGGGGACTTCAACCATTTGGTGAAAATAAACTCTGTGTGTGTGTGTGTGTGTGTGTGTGTGTGTGTGTGTGTGTACACATGTGAAGGGGAATCATATAGGTTCATGATGACCTAGAGAAAATATCAACTTCTTATTCTTCTGATTCTATCTTTGCAAAGGGACAATCCATTATTACTTCTACATCTGACCTGCAGCTATGTGCAGAAGGTAGGGCACTGAATCCAAATGCTGGACAGGGATCCCTCCAGCTCTACATGTTAACTAGTGTGCAGTGAGAATCAATGGCACGGATTAAACACGAGTATCATATATGTTTTGCTTTTATGCTTCTCATTGAGATTTGAAAAATAAAAGTGCATTCTGACTTATACATATGGTCCTTGGGAGTCTGGTGAGCATGAAGCTGTTGCCAAGACACTGACCACTTCTTTCTTTACTGACTGAACCCAGTTTCAAGATCACATGACTAGAATGATATGGACACAGTAAGAAATGTGGTCACCCTGAGAGGACTTTCTGACCCACCAAACATTCTCCTCCAAAGCAAGTTGTATCCCAGTGGTTTTCAAAACTGTGTTGAGTGACAGAACCCAATCTAAAACCTTGTGTTATGTGAAACAGAAAACCGAGCTTCCCCTAGTTGATACAGAGAGGGGAGCCTGGGAAATTTTCCCTGATTATTCCCCCACTAATGTCTTTTCCTCCCAGATGGCACACCTTAACAGAGTTCTGCTGGAAATTTGAAAGCCTCTATTCTATCTCGGTAGCTATCAAACTATAGCATGCATCAGAATAATCAGGAAGGCTTGTTAGAATCCAGATGGCTGAAGTCCACCAGTGGTCTGGAAGCTCAGGGTTGAGGCCTGAGAATGTGCATTTCTTACAAGTTTTCCAGGTGATGCTGATGCTCCTGGGTCCAGTGACTACACTCTGAGAACCACAGCCCTACCATCTCTTCAACACATTTGCTTAATATAACTAGAACAAGGATCACCTATATTTTATACCTTTGTAACTAATTTGAAAGTTTAAAAAATTTTTATTCCAACAGCATTCTAAAAATTCAATATATAAAAGTATTTAGATTTGAGGATTTTTTTTTCAACAAAGCAGTGTTTAAATCCTAGTGATTTAGCCTCATTAGTTGAGAACACACTCACTAGGGCATGAGAAGGTTCTGATAAGGTGCTATAGAAACAAATTTTCCTAAAAGTTCTTTAGGTTCTGTTTGCCTACAGAACAATAAATGTTCCCTGTGTGGAAATAATCCCCAAATGTTCCCTCTCATTTAAATTGCATGAATTCTTAACATACGTGGCACACATATTGTAATCTATGACTGAATGGAGGCCTTTCTGTTCTCAGGGAGAATAGGATGTTATTTTCAGGAACAGTGAGGCTACCTTTCCCATTTTTTTCTGACTGGCAAAATACTGCAATAAAGTATTGCTCAACTCAGACTGAAACAATTTTCCCATCTGTCAAAATATTTTAAATAGTATCAAGCTGGTATTACTTTGTCAAAACATTTCATCAGAAACAGTATCTAAATTTAAACAAGCAGTTCCTCGAACTATGTAAGTAAGGTGAATAAACTGTCACTGACACAATATATTTTTTGGAAAACCTGCAGTCTTGTTAGAAAGACCTTGAAGGAAATGGGTGTTTAAACCAAGGATAAATGTACACTGGGTAGAGAAAAATGAACACTGTGTAAAGGGCTGAACATTTCATTGTCCTAGAAATGACATTCTTTAATTCTCCCCAAACAGTATAAAATAACCCCAGCTTTACAAAGAATTCTGGTCAGTCTCAGTAAACCTAAAAGTTTGCCATAAAATATGAATGCTATAGGTTAATGTAATGACCTCCACAAGCATAAGGACCTTGGGATTTGGAGTTGATGCTATTTTCCTCTCAGCATCCATATGATTTCGCACAGATTACCTGATGTTTCCGGACCTCAGTTTCTACATCTGCACACATAGGTAAAACCTGCCTTAGACCGTGGATTTAAGATATGGTACTAAGAAGGCATCTAATAGACTCAATTTTACTGCCTTCACATCCATTCATAAAAAGTCAGATTAATCCCCATGATTTGCTTTCAATTTGAGAGACAGTATGAATAAGAGAAAAAATAATGTCTACTGACCTTTCATGTCAATTATTTACACAACGTAAATCCTGGCTTTATATAGTCTCTACTTCTTCTTGTTATAAACCTAGTGCAAGAAAAGCACTAACAGAACATTCTGTTCAGGTCAGATCTACCTAACATTTTCCCCCATAAATGAGTATATCCCCAAATATCTACAGATGTTACCAAAACTTTTACATCTTTAAGGAACTTAAAATTAACTATTATGTCCTAAATATACCACTTTAAGAGGAAGTATAGTATATTTGTAGCAAACCTTATTATTTGCTGTGAGCTCTCCAAAGGTTAAATAACTATAGACTCACACTGAACTTTTTTCTCATAGGAAAATTTTTCCTTTCTTGAACCTGGTCAAACAAACCTACATGAATGACCATGAATGAAAAAGGTAAATTAGTGAGATTATTTTCTCTTTGATGTTTAAAATATTCTACGTAGGCATGGTTTTGCAAATTTCACATTCTAAGTAATCTAGATTGCCAGAACCAAGTTCATTACAGGACTTAAGAAGCCTCTAACAATCAAAATAGGTTCACAACACTGTTAAAACGTTTAAATATAAACATTGGGGGATCTAAACAGAAACTAAAACGAAGGGCTGAAAATTTTATTTACACTGAGGAAACTGTTTATGCATACATAAAGTTTGTTTTTATCATTCTTCAGAATCAAAGGAAAACTTTTAACAAAGACACTAATTATTCATAATATTTTCATATATATGTATGTTTGCCAGCTTCAGAAATATTTCTCTACTTGTATGTTTGCATGACCTCAAGTATTTTAACTATCTAGAGAGTATATCTAGCCAGGTGGAGAATCACATACCATTCTTTTCACACAGTGATTTTTGGTGTTAGTGAGAGGAACCTGGCTGGCTCAGTCAGTGGAGCATGCAACTCTTGATGTTGGGGTTGTGAGTTCAAGCCCCATATTGGGTGTAGAGATTACTTAAAAATAAAATCTTTAAAAAAAAACTGCATTAATGATATATGTTGTTTTTATGTATGGGATTGCTGTTTCGAAAATATCACTATGATTCTGATTATTATGATTGTATCATGTCAGAAACTAATTTTGGAATCTAAGGATAGCTAAGCACTTTGAGAAAATGACATAGTATCTATAACAAGAAGAGTTCTGACTTAAAAAAATGACCCTAAACAATTATCATTATTTTCACAAAAGTCAATGTTCAAGAAAACTGTTATATCAAGAGTGTTTTTTAATATGAATCAGGTAAAAATTTTATTTATTGCATTCCTTTTTACACTTGGATTGATGACTATAAATGTCCATGCAGTCTGAGGTGTCAATTACTTGCCATGGACACAAAACTCACAAATGGGTGAAGCCAGGAAGGATGGCTTCCAGGTAGGTAGTGTTACCTTACCACCAAAAGAAAGGGGTAGAACTGTCTCACTCAAAGAGTATACAATCTAGCTGGGGAGCCAAGACGTAAGCCTACAACAGATTTAATAATAAAAGTGAGAAATAATTAAACTAATTAAGGCAAAACATGTCACAATGTGAACTCTGCTGTGAAGACAAGGAGTGAGGTCACTGTGGCTCAAAAGAGTGTAAAGAGAAGTCCTGAAGTAGACACATAGAACAAGAAACATTTAAGTGGAGACGTGTTTTGTGTGTCCAGAATAACAGGAGCAAAAAGAGCAGTGCGAGTAAACAATCTGGTTGGAGTGAAGCATTTTTATTAAAAAAAAATATTGATAAAACTAGACAAACAGTTGAAAAGATTGTGAAGGTCTTGAATTAAGGTCTGGTTATGAATGACAGAAATTAATCCTACTATCATTGGTGTCCATCCAAAAACTGTGAGTAGAAAAGTGCCATGATTAAAAGGTGTCTGAGAAAAATATTCAGCAAAAGCGTGAAAAAGCAGCAGGTGAGGAAACCCCCAGAGCTACGTATGAAAGGCTTTAGAATCTACAGGTCAATTTCAAAGACCCATAAATGACTCAATAGTAGTTAAATATATCTTACTGTTATCTTTTTTATTTTCTTACAAATGCTACAACTTCAGAACTACATACACACAGTTTTGGAGCATGTCTAAAGCTGCTTCACTAAGACTTACTTCTGAAAACATGCTGTAGAAGAGGCTACTGATGGATCTTCCATATCTACCTGCCTTGACCACTGTAGAACACCCTGGCCAGACTTTGATTTCCAACCTACAGCACCTGTATTTCTTTTCCAGAAGCCAGAGGTGCTGGGGACATAACCCCCCACACTGAGTCCTGCCCAACAGTCCTCAACCAATGGCTAGAATCAAGATTCCCATATAAATATCTCACCTCCCTCCCCTGTATGGAATATTTCTTTTTTTTCTTTTCTTTTTTTTTTGGGGGGGGAGGTGCGGGGGTAGAGAGAGACTGAGTACAAGTGGAGAAGGGGCAGACAGAGAGGGAAACACAGAATCTGAAGCAGGCTCCAGAATCTGAGCTGTCAGCACAGACCCTGATGTGAGGCTCAAACCCACAAACAGTGAAGTCATGACCTGAGCCCAAGTCACACACTAACCGACTGTGCCACCCAGGCACCGCTGGATGGAATATTTCTAATGTGCATGTTGTACATTTATTCCCTTACTTCCCAGTAGAATAAAGTGTTAGTTATCCAGCATAATAACTTCCTTGCTACCTTCCCCCACACATTCCAACCCCCACAGTCTTCTACTCTCTTTCACATTTTCCCTATTACAGACTCTTTCCCTAGAGAGTCCCTAGATTTTTCCAAACTACTTAAACTGAAATCCTTGACTTGGGTTGGGGATGAACCCAAGCTAAAATACACCATGGTGTTTCAGCCTGCTCACCTTGGTTCAAGTTACCTCCCTTGTTCTAATAACCTCTCAGGACCCAGGAAGTACCTCCTTTCATCCCTACACTGAGTTTTCCTGATCAGCCCAGCTCACTGCACAGGCTCCTTTTCCTAAAACTTTAAACAAACATAGCCTTTACTTTATATGTGTTCTATGTCACATGGTGTGTTATGTATATACCTTATCTTCTCATCTACTAGGCACTCACCTTAAAGATCAGAAACTCCTAGTTCTTTGTATCTGCCACAAGCAGAGAACAGAGATTTGCCACAAGCAGAGAACAGAGATTTGTGTCATTCAAGTATTGATTACTACTTCTCCCTGTTGACTTAAAGACCAGAAAACCTGCTGACAAAAGGGGAGTCATACTTTATTTAGCCTAAGATTTAGATATGGTTCTTTGTATATATATGGTTTGGCAGAATGAAAGAAGGTAAAGGGATCAGCAAATTTGAATCTTGCTTTCTGGTTTCTAACTAAAAGCCCACTGTTCCAAAACATGGTTCCAGTTTCCTAATTTTTCAGGGCTGGTATAGAATGTAGAGGAAACTAAAAAGATTCATTTCTCTTTTATTCAAACCTAGTATCACTCATCCATTTTCTTACTCAACAATTGTTTATTGATGACCTATTGTTGTCAGGCACTAGCACAGCAGACCTGTACAGATTAGAGGGAAAATACGGGTTTTGCTGTGTGACACTTATAGTTGAGGGGACAAATGAAAGAAGACAGATAATATACAAGTAAAAACGAATATACACAAAACAATAAAATAAGAATTATAAAAAGTGAGGCTATGAAATAAAAATACAGAGTCTAGCAGAAAAGAATGACCAGGAGAAAAGGGGGATACTCAGATGGGGTTGACAAGGGGAAGATCCTCCAGTCCTAAAGGATAAGCAGATAAGCCAGAAACATTATTTTTCCTACCAAGAAACACCATTTAGAAATTCAAGCTCAGGATGTCTGGGTGGCTCACTCAGTTAAGCGTCTGACTTCAGCTCAGGTCATGATATCGTGGTTTGTGGGTTCAAGCCCTGCATCGGGCTCTGTGCTGACAGTTCAGAGTCTGGATCCTGCTTGAGATTCTGTGTGTCCCTCTCTCACTGTTCCCCTCTCTCTCTCTCTCTCTCAAAAATAAATGAAGATTGAAAAAAAGTTTAAAAAAAATAAATTTAAACTCATAAACATTTTACCCCAGTCTAATAAAGTTGAGGACTATGGTATCCTGTTTTATGAGGGTAGATTACCTAATGGGAGAATATGGAGGAGGGAGTGGGGAGCATATACAAACACCCAGAACAGCATGCTTGATTCTGACACATCTTCCATTCAGCATACCACCCTTCCATTATGTTTGAGAATGCCTCCCAGGGAAATCACAAGACTTAGATAAGTAAAAATAATTACCACTCTGTGTCCATTGTATAGGAGGTGATATATTCTATAGTTTCATGGTAAATAATCTAAGATTCAATGACCCATATTTCTTTTTTTTTTTTTCCCCCACAGAAAAGCTACTTCTCTTCCACCTCATGGAGCATTTACACTGTACTGACTTGTCTATGTGTCTGCTAGACTATTAACTTGTTTGATTTGAAAAAAAAAAAAAAAAAAAGCCAGCCTTGAGATACTCACAGTATGATCCATAATATCTTACCTATACAAGGCACTCAATCAATATTTGCTAAATGAATTAATAGCATTATTAGCGTTTACTAAACACTTAATATTTTCCTGGCACTGTGCTAATTGTGGCTGGTACTGCTCAAGATTGTGAGCTCCGGAATCAAATAGTCTGAGCTTAACACCTGAATATGTCATTACTAGCTCTAGACCTTTGGGAAACTAATTTACAATGATTCCTCATAGTTCCCATTCATAAAATCCAGATAATAATCCCTTGCTCATAAATTGGCCATGAACATTAAATGACAGAATACAGTTAGCACAGTGCCTAGCATATTATAAATGCTGATGTTTTTTAAGTTTTATTTAAGTAATCTCTATACCCAACATGTGACTTGAACTCACAACTCTGAGATCAAATTGCACACTCTCTTGACTGAGGCAGCCAGACACCCCTAAATGCTGAACTTCTAAACTCTTACATAATCCCACAATAGCAGACCATGTAACACATGAGGGCATTCAATCTTTCAGTCTCAAATTACATTACTCATGACGGGCAGAGCTCAGATCAATCAAAATCCATGAAACTCTCTATCAGTTAACCTGCTGTAACAAAGAAACCAAATAACAGTCGTTTAAACAATAGAGAAGTTTATTTCTCTCTTGTTAGCATTCCAGACTGGCAATCCTTCGGTGACCAATACTCATTATTTCTTTTGCCCTGACGTCTCCTAGAACACTTGTGTCAATGTATAGTGGAAGCAGGATCCAAACCATCTTAAGTTCCAGACAGCAGGAGAGGAAAGGAACAGAGTGTAATGAACAAATAAATGTCTTAAAGCATAGATGGAGAAGTGACACACATCACTCACATTCTGTTCATAAGAACTTAGTCACATGGCCACATCTACCTGAAAGAGGGACTGAGAATTATAAGGCCTTGCTGGTCAGCCATGTCCTCAGCTACAATTTTATTTCCATGGAACTAAGGGAAATGGATTTTGGTAGACAGCCAACAATCTCTACCATGGACTATAACCCTATGCTTTTCAATATAAAGAATCTAATGTCTCATTCTGTAACAACACTGTTGCCATCTCTGAAAATTTAACAGCTTATGCTAGTTACTTGACCAGTAGGGACGAATTTACTACGAACTTAAAAATTACATGAGCTCGTATTTTGCACTTTCTGTCAAAAACCATCAATTTCCTAATGGCTATTTTATGCTATTGCATCCAATTAAATTATATGCTTTTAGGAAAAGGCATTAACGACCAATTGACAAAAATCAAAGTTCATATTATATACGTGGAAAATTAGGAACCAAAAAAGTTATTTAACTGAAGTCTTAACTAGTCTTAGACAGTAAATCAAGCAGATATAGAACCCCCAAAACAGAAGAGAATGGAACTAAGACTTGTCAAAAACCTACCAGTATTCTAGGTGCCTTAATTAATTCAAATAATTCCTGAACAATCATTATGCCACAAACACTGTGCATTACTACAGACCAGACACTATCTATGCCTTCTAGAAGGTTAGGTCCAAACTTTACATACATTATATTTAATTTTACTTCCACTACTGTCTTACAAAGTAGATATCATAAATGAGGAAACGGAGGCTCAGAAATAGAGTCCATTTGCAAATGTCACTTGCTAGTTAATGGTATCACGTTAAAATCCAAATCCTCTCGGCTTCAAGACCAATGCTTTTTCCATGATGTCCCGACTCCCAACTCTAACCACAACAGACATATTAGAAATGACTTAACCAACAAAGAACATATCACATGCTTAATATCATTATCTGAATTTTTTCTCATTTTCTGACTGAAATGATGCATAAAAACTACATATGCCAAGTGAGTCCCCATTGGAAACATGATTAGAGAACTGTGCACATGGGCATACGTCACAAGTGGCAATTAAGTGCATAAAATCAGCAGCACTGACCCAAGAGTGTAAACAAGCAAGCAGACTGGGGAGTATTATTAATCACATGCACACTGTCTACTTAATTGCAACTCGGGCTCTTAAAAGTTAGAAGAGAAGTTTCCACTTAAGGAAATTTCCAACTGGGGGTGAGACCTCTGCTTATAAATGTAAGTATCTTAGATACACACATGATAGTACATATGACTTCAAAACCAGTAAAGTCACTAAATATTTAAATGAATTACTTTGTCAAATACATAAGCAAAAACCACTAAGTTATAAGATTGATACAAAATCCATTTTCTTATATATTGAATTTTGTGATAGTTGAGAAGGAACAGGAAGACATAGGTGTGTTAAAACCTTATCATCTGAACATCTAAATAACAAGTTAGACTTTTTCCCATTGTATCATTCAATTGCTCTCACTATTAAAAATAAGGACCTACCTGAGATATAGAAAGGGCTGACACTACTCATTTGAGGGCAGATTTATTTTGACCTCTGCGTCTCTTTCTCTGTAGCATTGTTACAAATAAAAATATATAGTGATACATTCTATACACATGTTTATTGTAGATTTTATCTATAAATGCACAGGTAAATTCATATATTCAAATACAGTGGCAGTCAAAGTTTTGGTCTCTTTCTACATTTAAATGCTTAGATAGTAATAAGAAAGAAAATATTAAGCTATTTATTATTCCCAGTGGGATACTAAATGAAAACTAAATAAGTCTCCAGAATAAAATAGAGGATTAAATCAATTTGTGCAAAAAAAAAAATCTATGTGTCTAGATTGTTTTTTGCTGTAACTACGTTTGGTATAAGGCTTAAAAAAAGACAACTTCACACTCTATTATAAAATTCCACTTCAACTACCATATTTAAATTAACTTGCTCCATCTGAGAATATAGACATTAAATTATATCTTCAAATCACTTACACAATAGCTCACAATATTATTACCTTAAAATGTAATTCTGATACTTATACTGAGAAGCTGGAAAGTTCCAAATGAATGAGTTAACTTGAAGGAATATTCTTTTAAGCAATTTTACACAAAATGGGCATTATATGGTAATCTAAATACATATGCAATAAACACTGTATTTTTAAAAATTGCATTGCAGGAAAAAGTGGTTTCATCTAAATAACAAAAATGTTTGCATTTCTTAACCTCAGTTTAAAGAGACAAATTAATTTCCTTTACTATACTTAATTCTCTCTTTTTTTAAGTTTATTTATTTTGAGAGAGAGAGAGAGAACATAGAAGTGAGCAGGGGAAGGGGACAAAGAGAGGGAGAGAGAGAATCCCAAGCAGGCTCTGCATTATCGCCTCAGAGCCCAATACGGGGCTCCATCTCATTAACCACAAGACAATGACCTGAGCCTAAATCAAGAGTCAGATGTTCAACCAGCTGAGCCACCCACGCGTTTCTACTTAATTCTCTTTTTGACAGTATTTTTCTCAGTACAGTTCATGAAGAGTTATGTGAATGCTTCTTTATTAACTAGAATCCATGATGTCAGAGTTTTCAACTGCAGTATCACAACCATTAATGAAATGATTGTTTCTGCTAAAGGTAATTTTTTGTCAATTACATACCTAAAATCATATTTGTCTTCCAAAATATGCAAGATTTTTTTTCTAGCAAGCACACATAAGGTTCGGCCTAGCCTTAATGTAACCTACCTGTTCACTTGGAATAGTTATTTTGAATATAGTTGAAGAACTTTAAAACTTATATTTATCGGGGCACCTGTGTGGCTCTGTCAGTTGAGTGATTCTTGATTTCAGCTCAGATCATGATCTCACAGGTTCATGAATTCAAGCCCTGCATCAGGTTGTGTGGGGACAGCATGGATTCGTTCATGGATTCATGGATTCTCTCTCTCCCTGTCTCCCTACCTCTCTACCACTCGTGCTCTTTCTTGCTCTCTCTCTCAAAAATAAATAAACATCTTCTAAAAATGTAACTTAAAAAAATAACATGTATGTTTAAAATTTTTCTGTTATTAAGATATTTACTTAAGATATTTGCAAACTGAAAAACAATTTGCTCTTGTGGTATGCCTTACTCTTATTTTGATTTAAAAAAAATACTACATATAATGAACATATTGCTTTATAATCTTTTTTCTACTTAACATACAGAAAATACCGTATATGTCATTACATATACTTTTGTAGTGGCTTACAGAGCCTTCTTTTAAAACATCCTTTGGTTCATTGTATGTTTTCATTAAAGTATTGGTAAGTCAAAGGAAACCTGATATTTATAGAAGTATGCCTTCCACCAGTTAAAATCAGATCTGACCTTGACATTCCATCTAGAGACACAGCTCTAGAGGGAGGAAGACTTGAATTTTAGGGTGGTGATATCTGTGTTCTTGGGAAGTTATTTTCAATCTCTTGGGACCTAAAGTATTTCATTGGTAAAAGTCTAGATAATAAAGAATATTTTACTTGTCAAGAGAGCCTCTTGAGAAGCCTTCAGAATTTTACATCTATGACTGAAATAACCAGTTCACTGCGATCAAGCCGGAGAAAGTGTGCGCCAAGGCAAAGGTGAATTGAGAAGGTCTGCTCTGTGTAGCTTCACTTGTCATCGTAGGGCCCCGAATGACTCATCCCAGAGATTTTCCTTTACTGCAGGCCAATCACATTTTTCAACCACATAGGAGTTTATTCCTGCCTTCTTGAGCTGGAACCAACCCATTTTTCAAATTGTGTCAAGCCTTGCATTTTATTCAGTGACAACCTTTCTTTAAATATCTGAAGACGAACACTGCTTTTTTTCCTGACTGTAAAAAATCAGATTATGTCACCTAATTTCAAGGAAAAGATCTGCAATGGCAGGCAGACCAAAAACACCATTTGTATGCAAAGAGAGTTAAAGTACTGGAAAAGTACCCTTGCCAGTAGAGTGTGGAATCATTAAACACACAACTAAATTTGAAGCAGAAATAGTAGAAAAAAATATATCTTGAAATGTGATAGGGTCCATTACGCTTCTTGATGAGATTACTTGCGTCTCCAATACATTACCCAAAGGCGCTTACAAAACTGAGGGAATATATTACACTGGAATTATCAGGACTTTCTAAGTAGGTCAAATTTTGAAGCAAAAAAAAATGCTTCAAATTTTATTCAGTGTTAAAAAAAATGGTAGGAACTGTACAGCAAAGGTGCTAATCACTTTTTAAAGTAAATTTTTAAAAAAAGTCTTACTCTTGCATAAACATTAAATGTATCACTTTAAAATGCAGAGCCACACACCTGAGGGCTGTTCTTCCACTGTCATCTTAATTCAGTTTTTAATAATAAACTGAATTTTAATTATATAAATATCTTTATTCATTTGAAACTCTTAGAAAAGTTAGGCTTGAAAAAAGTTCAAAATCTAACTCTTATCATTTTGAACCAAACAGATTCAGTCCTTACGACATATATATGAAACACTTTTTCTTCTCCCTACTGGGTTTCCATTCATGGTGTTATTACAAAACAACAAAGTTCTGGTATAATATTTTTAATAACATTATAGTTTTCTTAGAGGTAATTCTAAAATAGCAGGTTTACTATTTGTGTAACCTTTCATATGGGAATATTGAAATATCTAACAACTGCAGCATATGCTTCAAGCGCCCTAGGCAGCAACATGATTACATAAAAATTGACTTAAGAACCTATTTAATTAATTCAAGTACAAGTTGAATAAAAGAATGTTAATGGCTTTCAGAGTAAAAATCTCTTTTGAAAAATCATACAAAGAAAGAAAAATGTAAAAGTATAGGACTTTTACTTTCTAATGTCATGTTGACAAAGGTTAGATAAACATGGACCAAAGAAGTATTTGTGGATACAAATAACGCTAACATAGACCTGTGTGACTTGCACCTGCCATACCTGAACAGTCCACCAAGAAGCATCACTTCAGTTGTAAGGAATGAAGCCCCCAGTGAACATACCATCTGGGAGTGAATACATTACGCCAATAATAACGTATTGTGAATTACTGTGAATAATACAGACCTGACACATTAGCATTAGTAACTAGTGGGCCTCTGAGAAAAGAGAATGCAGAACTGTAACATTTAAATTGTGTGGGAGGGAGGAAGGAAGAGTGAAATCCCTCAGGTTTAGGCCCAAAAGGTAGGAAGAAGGTTCATAAAGATTAAAAGAGAGAAAAGCTCAAAAGGCAAAGAAAATGTCTTTAAAGGATTTTACATGTCATCTAGACCAACTTTTTATTTTGAAGAGGAGGAGATTTAGGATCAAGGAGACCTACCAAAAGGGGAATGGTGAATGACAGCCCTAGAACCCAGCTCTGCCAATGTTATAATCTACTTAGCCCTGATGCCACTTCTGGTTCTTTGGGGAATTACATTCTTTCAACATTCTTACAAAGTTGTTCCAAGTGATATAAAAATTCTAAATCATATCATATTTATTGTCACAAGAATGCAACCTAGTTTTTAATGTTAAGCCACTACAATGATGCATATTGTAAAGAGAGACAGAGAAATTACATGGAATGGAAAAAACCTGATAAGAGGATTTTAAAATAAAAATAAAAACAACAGGAAAAGCTCATGATGTTTTCTTTCTTTCTTTTCTTTTTTTGTCTTCAGCTAACCATTATTTGTGGCATTTCCCAAACTTCATATCCCTTTTGTCCCTACTTTACTTCCTTTCAATGCAGCCTCAACTTGCAGGCCACACTGAAGACTCTCAAATAACCATCTCTAGTTCTTCCATCTTGAAAGTGATTAAACCCTCTCTAGAACTGCCCTGAGAAACTCTTCAATGTCCTGCTGCCAGAGCAAGGATAAGTCCAGATAATAAACCTGGTACTTCACTCTTCCTTAAGGAAAGCAGAGCACATAAAATCAATCTCACTCTGTTTATTTCTTGTCCTGTCTCCTTCTGTGTGTCTGTTAACAAAACTTACACTGAATCACTGTGTTTAAAACACTGTCATTTAGGGGGTTCCTGGGTGGTTCAGTTGGTTAAGCATCTGAATTTGGCTCAGGTCATGATCTTTCAGTTTGTGGGTTTGAGCCCCACATCGAGTTCTGTGCTGACAGCTCAGAGCCTGGAGCCTGCTTCAGATTCCGTGTCTCCTTCTCTCTCTGCCCCTTGCCTGATCACACTCTGTCTTTTTCTTTCTCTCAAAAATAAACATACATTTTTTTAAAAAAATTAAAATAAAAAACTGTCATTTTGATCTTAGCCTCATATTTTACCCAGGGATGCAAACAGTCATAAAAGATGTCTCCTTTCTAATGATGCCACTGCCCTCACCCATGGTGCCTCACAGCCACAAGTCTTTATTTCTCAGTCACTGAGCTTGTTTTACTCCTTCCACCCTTCTCTTTGATGATCCATCCTAAAGGCAAAGATATATTTTTTAATTGTGGTAACAAAAACCACACAGCATGAGATCTATTCTCATAACAATTTTTAAGTGTAGTGTACAGTATTATTAACTATCACTACATTGTTGTACATCAAATATCTAGAACGTTTTCATCTTGCTTGACTGAAATATTATACTCACTGAATAACAACTTCCCATTTTTCCCTCCCTCTGGCTCTTGGTAGCCACCATTACTGCTTTCTTTCCTTATGCATTTAACTACTTTACATATATAAGGAACCATGTTGAATTTTTTCTTTCTGTAACTGGCTTGTTACACTTAGCATTAGTTACTTAAAGTTAATCTCTGTTGTAGCATATGACAGAATACTTTTCTTATGGCTAAATAATACTCCGTTGCATATATGCCACATTTTCTTTATCCCATTGTCTGTGGATGAACATTTAGGTTGTTTCCAGATCTTGGCTATAGTGAACTAAATATCGCAATAAATACAGGAGTGCTACTATTTCTTCAAGACCCTGACTGCAACTCTTTTGGATAAATATCCAGAAGTATGATTGGTGGATCATATGGTAATTCTATTTTTAATCTTTAAACAGTAACTCCATATTGTTTCCATAGCAGCTGAATCATTTTACACACTCACCAACAGTGTATAAGGGTTCCAATTTCTCAAAATCCTCACCAACACTTGTTATTTTGTTTGTTTTTTTTTAAGGTCCACCTAACAGTTGTGAGGTGATACATCACTGTCTGTGTTTATATTTCCCTGATAATTAGAAACACTGAACGTTAGTTTTTCATATAACTGTTAGACATCTGTATTGTCTTCTTTGGAGATTGTCCATTTAAATCAGGTTATTTGTTTGTTTATTTTTGCATTGAGTTGTAGGATGTCCTTACATTTCTTGGATTTTAACTCTTCATAAGATACATAGTTTGTAAATATTTTCTTGCCTTTTCAGCCCATTTATGGTTTCCATTGCTGTGCAAAACTTACTTATTTTTGCTTTTGTTGTCTGTGATTTTTGTGTCATATATAAAAAGTCATTGCCAAGACCACTGTTATGAAGCTTTTCTTCTGTATTTTTTCCTGGGCATTTCATAGTTTAAGGTATTAAAGTCTTTAATCCATTTTGAGTTGATTTTTCTGGATGGTGTAAAATAATGATCTAATTTCATATACACAGGCATTTAAAAAGGTAAAACTGTACACCTTTTAAAGCTATACATATACATATATGTAGTAAGACATCTAACATGAATTTTAAAACAAACAAAAATGCAGAACTGTGTTTATCCTTTGGAGGTGGGGCGTCATAGAGGAGACAATGCTGATAATGATCATATTCAATTCCTAAGTTGGTTATATGTATGTACCTAGTATTTCATTATATTTGTATATATACATATACACAATTTTAGATACATGAACTATTTTATAATAAAGTTAAATTACAATTGTTTATTTTTAAACAGGTAAAGCCTTATACATTAAAAAAACAAATTTAAGGGGCGCCTGGGTGGCTTAGTCGGTTAAGCGTCCGACTTTCGCTTAGGTCATGATCTCGCAGTTCTTGTGATCAAGCCCCGCATCGGGCTCTGTGCTGACTGCCAGCTCAGAGCCTGGAGCCTATTTCAGAGTCTGTGTCTCCCTCTCTCTGACCCTCCCCTGCTCACGCTGTCTCTCTCTCTCTCTCCTAGAAATAAATAAAAATATTTAAAAAAACAAATTTAGTAACTTTTAAAATGTTTTTTTTTATTTCCAGAACTTCCCCATATAGCTGTTAGCATAAAGAGCTTACCTCTAGAGGTGCCTGGGTGGCTCAATCAGTAAAGTGTCTAACTCTTGATCTCGGCTCTGATTATGATCTCATGATTCCTGAAATGGAGTCCCAAGTCAGGCTCTGCATTGACAGTGCACAGCCTGCTTGGGATTCTCTCTCTCTCTCTCTCTCTCTCTCTCTGCACGTCCTCTGCAATCACATGCATGCAGACTTTCTCTGAGAACTCTACTTAAAAGTTTCCAACTCTAAGGTAAAAAGTCTAACATCCATTGGGTGGAGCACTGCTCTCTATTTCTAATCATATAGATAGATTCTACTGAAAATTAATTCTACAGAGGCAGTTCATAAAATGCACTTTATTTTTATTTATGCAATCCTTTCTACCAAATCTCATGATGAAAACAAAGCTCAAAGATTACTTGCTATACCAACTTACTGAAAAAAAATCATGAACAGAGATCTTTACTCACTTGCAGAAAAACTCTAGTCAAGAACTACTTTTGCCAATGCTTTATGGTAGTCACTGAATAGGTCTGCATGATAGTTTATGTCAAGATTTCTCAACCTCAGCACTACTGACATTTTGGGTCAAATATTTTTTGTTGTGTGAGGTTGTCCAATACATTGTTGGATATTTAACAGCATCCCTGGACTCTTCACACTAGAAGCCAGTAGTGACATTCAAAATATTGCCTACTATTTCCGTAGGAGAAAACTGCCCTCCAGTTTAAAACCACTGTTCTTTGTGAATGACATATCCGAAAGGTGCCCTCAGCAACAAGACCCAGAAGCCTTGACAACAGAAATACAAATAGGAAGACAGTGCTAAATTAAAGCAAATTACACATTAGAGGAAATCAATTTAGACTAGCCTAAATAACATTATTATTTCCTTGAATACTATACAGCTACATGAAAATAGAATAAGGAAATTTATAAATATAGTGCCACTTAAAATGACTCTTAAATGGAATTAATCTTCATTGATGTATTCAATTAGTCAGTAGTATATTGATTAGTCAACATGTCAAAATGCAGTATCATTTTAAAGAAATTAAATTTTCTGCCTATTTATTGTGTGCCAGAAAGCTCCATATTACTAAACCCCATGGCATTATTGATAATTAATTAGCTCTTTAATTAGCACTGGATATGAGTAACCACTCATTTATCCTAAATATTTTGTAATTTGTTTTCCATTTTCTCTGGCAACTACTTATCCACCCCCTTTACTGACCAACTCCCCTCTGTCTTCTAAATTTTGGAGTTTCCCTTGGTTGAGTACCGAGCCCTTAGCTTTTCTCACTTCATACCATACCTGCAGATCTATTTCCACAGCTTCATATACCATATGCCATCTATGTGCCATGAACTGCCTCCTTGATGTAGTCCCTGAGAGTTCTAAGAACATTTCAGTTGAGATGTCCAAGCCCCATCCTCATATATGACATCTCCCTTGATCCAGCTGCTCATGCCATCAGGTCAGAATTGACATTTTCCTCACTCTTATTTTCCCATCTAATTAGTTATGAAATACTATTTATTTTACTGGATGTCTTAGTTATGCCTACTGTTCTCATCCCCTGTGGTACTACTTACTGCAGGCTACCATCATTGCTGGACAAGGCTACTCAAAAGACTTTTTTAACCTCTTTCCATATGTCTACTCTTGCTTCCTGAGAACTATTCTCCACTCAGCAATTTACAAATACTATTCAGATGTATTTACATGTAACATCCAGGGTAAACTTTCAATCACTTCTGATTGCACTTAGAACAATATGCAACCCCCTGCCATGACCTAGTAGGCTCTGAACAATCTGAACTCTGTTGCTTACATCTCCACGCAACTTTCCCCTTTGTACATGTTTCAACCATGCTGGCCTTAGCTCTCTTTCTCAGAGAAGCCAGACTCCTTACCACTTGGCACATGTAGGTCCCTGTGACTTAGAAAGGTCTTTCTATGTCATTTAAGCTCATCCTAAGTGAGCATTTTTAGAGAGAGACCTCCTGTGACCCCTCAAACCATATATGGCATGCTATATAAACATTTAACATGTATCATAGCATATAATTGATACAAAGCCCATATGAACTCGACATCATGTTACAGGCAAAGAAATCAAGGCTTAGGAAGGTGAGTAAGACACTTTCAAATCACATGGGGCGCCTGGGTGGCTTAGTCGGTTAAGCGTCCGACTTTCGCTTAGGTCATGATCTNTCCAAGCTTGGTCTCTTACTAACACATACAAGACCTTTCCCAATGTAGGTTGTCTAAACAAGATGGGAGACGTTTTATGAACTACAGCTTCATTCACTTCATCCAATATTGTCTGTAGTAACAATAACTAGTCACAATAACTAGTAACTAGTTAGTAGTAACAATGACTAGTAACAATAACTAGTAACTAGTAACAATATTGTTACTAGTCTGTAAGATTTCTGAGATAGAAGCTGCAATTATTAATCTCTAAATCTCAAGGGCAGGTGATGCTTAAAATTTGTGATGAAAGGATCAAAAGAACAACAACAACAACAACTAATAATAATAATAATAATAATAATAAAACAGAAAGAGAACTTGTGTCTGGGAAAAACAAGGCTTTATTTATTCAAGACTTTTAATAAAATATTTAATCCCCAAAACAGTAGTGGCAAATATTGAAGATTAGGACAGGAAAAAGTGGATTTGGAAGCGTGAGGTCATTCCTATTCAGTCTTCCAACAGCAGTGACCAAAGCCATTAGAAATTACATTAAGTGCATAAAGAAGGTCACCAGGACCAGCAAAATGGCACTTTTGAATCTGTTTCTAGCCACAGACAGATATGGAAATGTCCAACTTTGGATCCCTTACAAGTTATGAATGATGTGTTCTTACGAGATAAAGACATTAGAGAAAAAAAAACACCAGTGATGGAACAGTTCTGCAAACTGTTTACAGTCACCAGCACTAAATAGCGTCTTTGCTTTCTCAAAAATTGAAGAATCCAAGAATGCTTTATAACCATAATCTTTCTGACTTTACTCCCTCCCCCACCAGCAGTCTCAACTCCATTTATCCCCTATTTTCTCTGCAAAAAGATAGCAGGATTTCAAATCTCTTCCTATGTCTTTATAAGTAAAGCTTGGCTGATCCTATCAAGATGACAAAAGTTCTGTAGCCAATGAAGGAAAAATAAAGATGAGATTTTGCTGAATGCAACTGATTGCCTGGTAAGAGAAGTCAATTATTTTCTATCTGATGTTTTCATTTTTAGCTGGAAATTCCAGACAATGGCCCTCTTGGTGAAGGAAAAATTTTTTAAAACACCATTACTCCACTGGAGGGAAGAAAAAGTTCTCCAAAATTGTGAACTGAACCTCTTCTTTCATTCACACATACCAGTAGTCTAAAAGAAAAGGCACTGAAAGTCAATTCCAGGTTTCTAAAATGTCTGACTGTGCATGACCCAGTTCTCTTCAGCACCTCCCAGAAGATTCAGCCAATTTTTATTTCTGCAGTGCATCAGTGTTTATCATTTGTTTTACAACAGTGCTGCATGTTCTTGAAAATTGACGCAGATGAATTTCACCCCTCGTTTACAAAAACTCAAGAGAAACAAACGGTCTTAAAAACTAAATCCACCACTGAGGCATGGTTAATTTACTAAAAGAGCATTTCTTTTTTCTTTTTTTTTTTCTTTGCTCTCAGTTCACTATTTACTTGCTTACAGTGGTAACTCCACCCCCACCTGCCTCTTTATTTGTCAAGATTTCTGACAATTTTCCAGCTTATAATTAGGCAGTATGAAAATTCACTGTGGGAAATCTATTGCTAGACAAAAGCTTTTCCATTCGCTTTGCTTTAAAGAAACACTGATGACTTTCACCTAGGGAAGGCTAAGAGCAAAATCATGGATGCATTTTGACTACATATGTATGAATAAACTGATTTATTAAGGACAAATGCTCTAAGAAGTGACAGTCAGACAGAATCATAGCTGTCTGGAACAGAATCCTAGCTGTTTCGTATTAGCTGGGTAATCAAAGGTAAGTTGCTTCATCTGTCTGTGTCTCGGTTTCCCTAACTATAAAATGAAGATAGTAACTCTAAGTGTCACATAGGAATAGTAGGAGTATTAAATGAGAAAAACACCCAGTGCAGTGCCAGGCACATAGTAAATGCTTAGTAAATAGCAGTCAGTAGTGTTTTTATTAATAACAGAGAGAGAACAGAGTAGGGAGGGTCCTCACTTCCCCACTTAATACTATCTTCAGAATTCCACCATCCTTGTTACTAATGAAAAAAGGGATCTAGGCAACTTGCAGCCCTGGAAAGCCTCAGCATGTCTAGAGAGTCCTGTGTCTTAGAGAAAAGACAAGTGTTCAGATGAGAGGCAGTTTCTCAGGCCCTGTAGCATTGCCTAAACCCAATGACAACACACCCCCCTCTCTGGGATGAGAGGAGCTCATGCCTCTCTCCCCTGACTGACTTTTCCTTGTTCTGTCAGCTGAAGCAAATTTCTCTTCCCTCATCCTCAAGGAAAAAGAATGGGCCAGACAAGTTCTGGCACTCTTTTCAGAGAGAAGTAATTCAGAGCTGGTGGGGAAGAACAAGACCAAGAGTTTTCAGGAGCCCAGGAGCAAGTAAGACATCTCCATGGTAACTTTTCCTGTCCTCACATCATCAAATAATCAAAAGAAAACAATGGTCAGAAAACAGCCAAGTATGCCCAGACACATGTTTAGCTTTCGATCTGAACAGAGCTCATGCATCCTAAATTCTTATCAATTCAACAAACAGTTGGGGAGCTAACACAGAGTGAGCACTCTATTCTCAGCACTTTGCCAAGGCTTTACATGCACAGATGGTCTAATTGTCTCCTAGCTTCAAAAAAATAAGTACTATCATTTTTTTTTCATTATTCAGGTAAGAAACCAAGGCATAGAAAGATTAGGAAACTTCCTTGGGGCACCTGGGTGACCCAGTTGGTTGAGTGTCTGACTTTGACTCAAGTCATAATCTTGTGGTTGGTGAGTTTGAGCTCCACATCGGGCTCTCTGCTGTCAGTGTGGAGCCCACTTCAGATTCTGTTTCCCTCTTTCTCTACTCCTCTCCCACTCACACGCTTTCTCTCCCTCTCTCTCTCTCTGAAATAAATAGACATTTTTTTAAAAAAGAAAAATTAGGAAACTTCCTCAAAAATACTGGGTTACATGGAACCAAA
Source organism: Crocuta crocuta (assembly GCF_008692635.1). NCBI lineage: Eukaryota > Metazoa > Chordata > Mammalia > Carnivora > Hyaenidae > Crocuta > Crocuta crocuta. The sequence goes on from NW_027529173.1 coordinate 4,091,395, forward strand.
ATTTGACCCCGTCGAGCTCCAAGTCCACAATCTTCACAACTCTCCTCTATGCCCCCCTCCTGTTAGCCAACTGGAAACAACTGGAAAGTTTCCAAACAACTGGAAAGTTGGTCTTGCTTTCTCTGACTCATAATTCAATTTTCTATAATGATATTCCCATAAAACTTATGTTACTGAACTGGCAGGAGCCTTGAACAGATTCTATGCCTCTTTAACATTCAGAACAAGCGCCTTTAAAATATTGCAATTCTACTATGACTGAAATGGGAAGCATGCCACAGAGGTGTGGAGGAAACAAACTGGACCTTGAGTCCTGCACTCTTGAAGCTTTGTGATAAGGCACAGGTAATCTATGCACTGTGCACTCTACTTCTGCTTGTATTTGAGATTCTCCATAATAAAAAGTTAAAAGCAGTAACAATTTAAACCACAAACAAGATAACTGAAGATCTTAAGCCATTTTGGGATCCAGAAAGACACTTAGGTTCAGTAACTCAATGTCTCTACTGACCATGTTTCTACTGGATAGCAGGAACTAACAGTGCAGGAACTTAGTTATAAAACATTTTACTAATACAAGAATCCACCCCCATGAATATTTTACTCTCATCTATCTTGAACAATGAAGATATTCTCAGAGTTGAATCTTCTGCTCACTCTAATATTTGCTGTTCCTGGAGCTACTGCTGCTGATAGGAAAACCTTTGCTTCCTTCCTCATAGCAGGTTTGTCATTCCACAGCCTACAAATGACTAAAGACTATTTGCATAATCAAACTTAAAAACTTCCACCCTATATCCTTTTCACAGTTCTCTTAAAAGGTGAAAAGAAAGAAACTTACCCGTTATGTTGTACATTCCCTCTTTGCCAAAGTGTGCTGTGGTTTCAAAAACTAGCCCAGTACTTCTGAACTTTTCTGTATCCGTTATAATATTAAAGAGCCACAAGGAAGGGAAGTGGTTAGTCAACTTGCTAATTTTATCAGTCCCTCCCACTGGTTAAATAGTACCTGATGCTGCAGACGCAAAATCAGTTTTCCAGCTCACTTCTCTGCTACAGCACGCCTTTATAAAAACAGCCTAACTTGAGGGGAAAGAGAGTGATAGTCAGTATCTAGTTCATAGGCATGAGACAGTTAATGAATGAACATTTTATTACTATTAATAAGAAGCCTAACAGACTACAGAAACCAGTGATTTTACAAAATGAGGAGGAGGAGGAGAAAGAGAGTCTGTCAGCTCCATACTCTAAGCATACTCTCAGTTGGATGTGTAAGGGAGTGATTTTAATGCAATCAGAGGACGTGTGGGAAGTAGCTGGTGTTTCATTTGTTGATAAATTTTCTTCCCTGGAACGGAGCCAGTATACCGGAAACACAAACTTCCACAACTTGGGGCCCTGCCTTAGATGATTCTCTTCCTCTGGAGTTTATCAATTAAAACACAGGACCAAGTAGCAGATATATGCCTCTGGATGAGGGAAAATTAAATGTCCTCAGCAGAAATCATGAACTGCTTTCTAGTTGTAAATATCTTTAGTAAATGAAAAGAAAATACAAAACCTAAAGACTGATTTTAATAAAATAATTCTGATGTGTCAACCCAACTAAAAAAATAGCAACATAGAAAACACTGGCACTCCAGAACCTTCTATCACAGGATTTTCCAAGTTGTTTAAATGTGTGGCATTTTAATTAAATATGGAGTACTCATTTTGAAGGGTATTCCCCACCATATCATTAAGGCAGTAGGATAAGAAATATCTGAAAATCAAATCATTTACTGACACTCACTAACCCCTGTCTTTGACTGGCTGAGAAATTGAAAACAGTCCCTTCAAAGAAATTCTGGCACTTTTTATATAATTGCATATGGTGACGGTGTTGTAAAAAGAGTTAAATTTGGTAAACTAAAGGAAGCTAGTAATTCATTACTGTCACTTTTCCTTTCTTAGTATTCCCACTACTCACCTAATCAAATGAGGAAAGGAAACACATGGTGGAACTACTGAATTTGTTTTCCATCTCCTTAAGTTTGTTTTCTAATTAGATCTAAGAAAATGTCCTGTCCTGAAGTGAAATGCCAGCCATACCTTGTTCTGAGATCCCAGCTCCAATTTGCCTTGAAGAGAAACAAGTGCACATTTCTAAACTCTCAAGGTCATGTCTGCCTATCTGAGTTTAAGAGGAGGAGCACATATGTAAAACCAACATTTCACACCCATGACCCTCCCACTGACATTGGTAGCTTCTGTATCTTCACAGTAAGGAAGAGGGAAACACACAGGGCTCTAGAGCAAAAAGAAGGGAAGGAAAGATGAAAAAGACTCACTGTCTCTCCTCTAAAATTCTTTGCAGCCTCCCCAAGCTTCTACATTCAGAGGTACCTCCTTTGCCTCTTCCATAAGCCTCCTCCTCCTCTATTCAAACATACCAACTTGCACCTTTTCCAAAATCCTATAGCATATTTCATCATTCTCACAGTCTAGCCACATATTATTTCTACAAAATGCCTTTCTAGAAGACTGTTAGCCTCTTCAGGACTCAGATACATCCTCGATGCCCACCTAGAACATTAGGCCTATTGATCAAAAAGCCCCACTTTTAAGACAAGTTCTTTGCAAGGCTCTTTTGCTAGCCTAAAATGAAACTCAGAGATTCTGAATCCAACCTCTATACAGTATATTCTTTCAAAATCAATCAAGTGCTGGGGCACCTGGGCAGCTCAGGAGGTTAAGCATCTGACTCTTGATATCGATTCAGATCATGATCTCATAGTTTGTGAGACTGAGCCCATGTCTGTCAGTACAGAGTCTGCTTGGTATTCTCTCTCCCTCCTCTTTCTCCCCTCCTCCCACTCATGCGCGCTCTCTCTCTCTTTCTCCCTCTTTCTCTCTCTCAAAATAAATAAACCTAAGAAATAATCAAGTGCTCCCATGCATGAGTATTTACACACTTAAGAAGTCCTCCAAAGCATAAATCAAGATTGAAGAGATATAAGAAGAAGGCAGTCTTTATGAGAAAGATAGGAATGTGAAAGACTGGACAGCTGAATGGACATGAGAATAAAATCTAGTACTGAAATAAGAAACAATAAACCAGATTTAACAGCACATAATAAAGTAAAAGGAAAATAAGATTAAGTGAACTCCAGATAACATGCTAAGGCAAATTACAGACTGTAGACCCAAAGAAAATGTGAAAAATGATTAATATTCTCTTATAGGAGCTGAGAATTATTCCTTATTCATAAAAAATTTTAAAGAAGCACGAACTTTTCCTTCTCTTAATACTGAACAAGGGAGCTATAGATGCATACTGATAGAGCTGCATGTGTTGGTTAAAATCCCATGAGCCACGCTGTTGCCAGTGACATGGTTCTCCAAATGGTGAATAATTCATTATAAAGCTTCTAACAATAAAATCTGAAATTATACGATGTAGTCCTAGAAAATTCAGTGTACAATAAAATTGAATAAAACAGTTTTATGTATGAAGCAGATTTTGTTTTTAGGTTCAAATAATTATAAACAGGTGTTTTATGCATATGACTATCCAAAGAAAAATTTGAAATGCATGAAGCAAGAAAAATTTTTCCAAGTGTACCAATGTCCCTTGCATTATTAGACCCCTCACGTCCATGAGACTGGCCCACTAAATACTAGAAACGCCCCACGAACATTGTGGCATTCAGAAAACATTCCCATAATTTTCCAATCCTTGCCTTACAGGTCAGTACAGCGTCTTTAGGAGCCACTACCCTAGACAATCCACTACCCATGACAAATTCAGCTGCTTCAGAAGTCAGGCAGGAACATCAAGTAGTGAAGGAAACCAGGGGAAAGTTATGTTAAATAAAGAACACAGGTCTCAGCTAAGGTGAGCCACTATCACCAGCTACTATGGGCCCCTATCCACTGTAACCTACAAATGACGAGCAGTGCAGAGCCTGCCATCTTTCAAAAGAAAGAAGGGGACATCTAGATTTTTATGTGAAATTTCATTTTTCAAAAGATTGGCAAATGCTCTTGAGATCATACATAATTTTTCTGTAGGCTAACATTATATCTAACATGAACTACTTGTTCATTTAAAAAAAGAAGCTGTAATAACATTTATAAAATATGTAATGTGAAAATATGATCTTTAGTGTAACAAGCAGGTGACCGTGTGCTTCTATCTCATTTTGTAAAAACAATTATATATAAATTATATATTATATATATATAACTCCGGGATCAATTCCGGAGTTTCTGCCAACATGTTCACAGGAATTCTCTACTGATAAATGTTTATTTTTTCTTTTCAGCATTTTCTAATCTTTCTAAAATGAGCACATAAGGTTTTACAATAAGAAAAAAGCAACAGAAAGTATATTTGGTTTTAAAACATTAGAGGATGGTAGCTATGCTCTGAACACAGTCAGAAAGGACCACCATTAAAATATATAAACAAAAGAAATTCAAATACCAAATCCTGCTCCATGTCAAGCACTGGCTAAAGACCAGATATAAAAATCAAGCAGTCTGCAAATCCAAAGAAGGGTGGGCCCAAATAACATGATTCACTACCTTGTGTTCCACATAATGGGTCATTATTTTACCTCCTTCATTAGCCAGCTAGAGGCCATGTGGGCAGAATTGAAGATTGAGTGCATGACAAAGAAAGTACTCAAGTAACTGTTGATTTAAAAAGATCTAGGGCCTTAAAAAGGTGAAAAAGAAGTTTTCCTATGAGCTTCATAATAACAATAGTAATAATAATAATAAATTAACCTTTAAGATAAAAATGCCTTAATAATTTAATTGCCATTTTCCTAGTTATAAAATTAATAGTAGAAGCTGAATGAAAGTTTGAACTCAATAAATTATTTTATGAACTTCTTCTAAGGCTTAAGAAATACTTCATAAAACCCCTCTTCTTTGCAAGCCAGTTTTATCCATCAATCTGCTGAAGACTTGGAACACATTTTACTCCTATAAAAGCTTATTTTTTCCCAAATAAGAAATATTTAATTAGAAACCTTTCAGAGCTGATCCTCCTAGGGACCAAACATGACATCCTAGAGAAATAAGCTAAGATCTTGAAAAATCATACATAATAAGCCCATTTACAATACCCAGGTACACACATTAAAAATTCTGCAATCACTACTGATTTTTTTGGAATTAATAAAAACATACTATCAGATTGTATAGAAAGGAACTTTAGAATCATAGAAATTGATGTGGAAATGATGTTACAATTTCTGGAGATGTTACTTTTTCTCCTTAGAGAGTACATCATCACAGTAAGCCAGTGCTTACTGTGAAAGGAATTCACCCTTTCTCCAGTCTTCAGCTATATGCTGACTAGAGCTTCAGTCCCTAAATATGTTTTCAAGCGTATTCATTTTCCATTCTGCAGAATCAGAAGATTATACAGTCTGTGAACTAAAACTTTCCTTTCAGTTATGTCTTCCAATTTTGATGACAAAAGCAGATGTTTGCAGGTTTGAAAGTTGCTAGTTCAACATTGTTGAGGAACCTAGGGGAAATGCAACAAAGTCACCAATTGCCCAGCATAAAATGTGATATGAAAATCTCATAAGCACAGTATCAGGCAGCATGTCTTTCTGAGCAAAGCATCCCAAATGTAGTTTCTTTAAAATGCTTTAAGCATTTGGATTAAATTTGCTGCTACGGTGATTATTTTTAGGCAAGATCCTGCTCATTGCCATATATCCCAATAAGACTTTTAAAATTGCCATTGAATACAACACATCTAACACGTGCTGAAAGGAAAGGAATATTATTGTGTGTGTGTGTGTGTGTGTGTGTGTGTGTGTGTTTATGTATTCCTCAGTAAACGCAACACATAGTATTCAACTTCACTAGTAATCAAATAAGTGTAAATTATGAAAGATTAACATTTTTAATATCAACTGAGGCTAATATAAGATGATGATAACCATATGATGTGAAAAGCATTCTCATATACTACTGATAGGAGTGTAAATTGGTACACCTTTCCTAGAGAAAGAATTGTCACAGTATATCAAGAATCTCTTTTAAAAGGTCATGCTCTTTGAGAGTGACTTTTTCTAGGCATCATTTCTAAATGGAAAAAAAAGATGTAAAACGATAATTCATGTAAATGAATTTCCATTACACTGTTATTTCAAAATGTTGTTAAACACCTTCAAATCATCTATATGCCCAACATAAGGGTGATAATAAAAGAAACTGTGGTATAATTATATGACAGAATATAAAACAACTTCTACAAATCATGATATTGAAAATATTTAATGACACTAAAAATGTTTATAATACAACGTTAGGTAAAAAAGATACAAAACGTATATGTACTATTATCCATATCTTGGTACACAAATATACTCCATTCACAACCTTTCATCTCACAAATAAAATGTATCCACATATTCAACAGAAAAAGCCCAAAAGCCCAGAATGTAAAGAACAATTAACTCTGGAGGGTACAATTATAGATAAATTTCATGTTCTTCTTTTTACCTTTTCTATTTGACCAACTTTTCTACTTTGAAAGCATCAGAGAAAAAATACTTCATAAATCTGAAGACATCAAAACGTTGTGCAGCACTCTTCATGAATGTCAGAATCTTCTTCATTATCACAGCATCCTATACTTGGTCTTTAGGCTTCAAAAAGTATATTTTATTGTTACTTTGGCTTTTGAGGATTTTTCATTTTACTCCTTGATAAAGTGAAGCTTGCCTGGCAATGCAGACAATTTAGGGTGAAATCAACCCTAAGTCCATGTGCTATGTTATGTTAATATGATAGCTGGTCATCTTAGTTATCCCTAAGATTTAGTTACTCTTGAAAACAGACTGCTAAAATCTACACCTAATTTATTGCAAAATAAGCATATTTTTACCTGGGACAAGAGTAACAGTGAGTGTTAGATATAAATCAAGTCAAGAAGAAAGAAATTCATCTTTATCTAGTTTCCATAACACCAAACATTTGAAAATTGTAACTCATTTAATTATCTCAATAGTCCTGAGAGTTTTCTTCCATCTATTTTACAAGATGAGGGGGCTAATTTTTCCAAAGACTAGATAAATTGACCAAGGTCTCATATTTCATAAATGGAGAACCAGAAATGACTACAGATAATTCTGACTACAAAACCAACATCTAGCATATAAAAAGAGGTGTTTCTTTGGAATCCAAGTAGTACAACTATGTTGATCACAGAATTACAGACAACTTAAAGAATAAAGTCTCTGAAGATTATGAAACAAATTAGATTACAAATAAGAACAAAACATACTTCTTTCCTCTGGAGTCACTATTGGGAAACATGAAATAACTAACAGAAAATTGGGAGGAAAAACACACGGTTGAGTTAATCATTGAGGCCATGTTTTCTGAGCCCAAACTCAGAACACATGATCTGGACACATGACATAGTCATGGTTCCAGAGTCTCCTGTTCTGTGTAGCCATCCTATCTAGTGTTTAATGGGGGGTTGGGGGGGGGGAGGGTTAAGATGGCATCTTACATATTATTTGTAAATACCAAATAAAATTTACATTTTTACCTCAAAAGGAAACCTTCAATTACTATACAAGTAATATGTATTCATCAAATCAAATAACTGAAAAAATGCATGAGGGCAGAAGTAAAAACTATCTCATCATCCTACTACAAAAAGTAGCCATTGTTGATGTGTTAACCTCCCAGACTTTTATTCACATACATAACAGCACAGTAGGATGTAAGAAAATGAAAGCTGGTTAAACTGGCGAAGTAGTATAGTTGGTTACGCGAGGCAAGGTTTGAACAGAGATATGTCTAACTCCCACAGGAATGTTTTTTCTACCTCCCTTTTGCCGAAGGTAGGGGGATGGGTGGAATATTCCACAAATACAGAAGCTGAAGGGGGGGGGCACTGAATTGTCTGCTTTTAATGCTTTTCTAAGATGCAAAGATTTTAGATGGTTGACTCTGCCACTTACTACTATTTCTCTTTGAGCAAATCACTGAATTTCCCCAGGCTGAATGTTCTCACCTATAAATAATGGTGATAACTTCCAAGACTTCTGAAAGAGTCAATGACTCAGTAACTAAATGAAATTAAAGTTTAGTACTTAAGAATCCCTGTTTTAGAACAACACAACACTCTTGGGCATAAAAATGCAATGCTAAACTTTAGAATTCTAAATAAATTAATTAAGATACCATTTGGGCCATGTGTACCGACAACGCATTCTGCAAAGAGGGATGATAATCACTTCAACAAATAATAGCCGCTGTTCTATTTTCTGTGACATAACTTGGTATTCCACCAAGTTTAAAAATAAATCTTTTACTCACCTTTGATCGACTCTCTCTCTCCTTACATTATTACTATGCCCTACTATGGAATCCTTCCCTCTGCTGGGTTAAAGTGTGCTTTGAGTAGTAGAACACAGAGGATCAGAAAATGGTCAGAGTTCCTTGTATCCTTTCTTTCTCTCCAAACAGTGCCTAAAAATCACCCAAAATTTCCAACATTTCTTTCAGGTCCCAGTTCCAAAGGTGAGAAACTTCGATCACTAAAACAGTTCTGGCTTCCAGCTGTTCACATAGAGAGACTGGGTTGTTCTAAGTGAAGATCATACCCTGAACCAGCAGCAAGGCGGAAGGAGTACCCAGACCTATTTAGTTATGGGTCCATTGTGAAATGCAATGACAACATCCTTTCGCCTCCTGGGATACAAAGGGATAAGTTCCTCAACAAGTCACACAGAATCTAAATGTGCTGCATTCTTGTAAAGCAGTTTCCATCAAGTGATAATCACTTTCACTTGGTGAAAATATGTGACTTCCATTTCTAGAAAACGTCCTGGGACCTTGCAATGTCTTGTTTAACAATAATAAGCATGTTGTTTCACTGTCATCTATTCCCCTAAGAATTAAAATGTTTTTATTTCTCAATACTAGGGATTCTCAGGGACCATTTTGAGATTTTCCTAAAAAATTTCCATAATATACTACCACTCACTAACTAGACAGTCTTAGAAATGTTATTAAATGCTCTGGCCTTTATTTTCTCATTTATAAAACGGGGCTAATAATGTCTATTTCATAGAATTGCTATAAATATTAAATAAGATCAATTATACAAAAGGCCCTCACACAATGACCAGCACATTATAAATGGTTAATAATTGATAACTACAATTTCTACATATAATCATAAACAATATTTATATAGTTTTCTCCTCTCCACTCTGAAAAGGATATTATAATGAATGTGTGTGTGTATGTATATTCTTTCCATATTTTTTAAGGTAGTTGAAGGCTCATTTAGGCCCTTTTTCTATAAGCTTTACTATACAGTTTTTTTAAATCCTTTTAAGATACATAATACTATTGAATCAGGAATAAAATGTATACTTAGTTTCAGGCAAACAATAGTTCAACAGAAGCCCCTTCAATTTTTAATTATTCCCTCTTCCTTCTTCAAGTTCACTGCTATTCTCTATTTTTTAATCTTGAAAGCCAGTCATGGTACATTATTTATGTTATATTCAATAGGGAGGAAAAGAAGAAAAGGAATTTTATTCAGGACACTAACTCTAACCTTGAAATGTTATTTTCTGAACATTTGTTCTGCTCACTGAGCAATTTTTGTCTTCAAGTCAGATGTCTAAATACAGTGCTTGAGCTCTGCTTAAAGGCTAAAAATATAGACTTCTGCACAAGGTGACGGTTACAAAAGAAGGTGTTTAGAATATGGTTCAATAGAAGCTAAGGTAATTGAGCATTAGCTAGCTATATAGTTCAGCCTGAAGAATTTCTGATCTACATTGAAGCTTTGGAGTCAACTCTTAGGCCATTATCCTTTGAAATACATTTTACTTGAAAAGAGAATCAATTAAGTAAGTGGTTTCCTGAAATCCTTCACAAGGTCCTCAATTTTCATCATTTGAAGACTGGAAGTCCTGGAAGCCTTTGTTGGCCTTTTTCTCTCTCTAAGTAGATTACTTATAAAAACACGTTAAAAAAAAAAAAGTATACTGAGTATGAACAGGAAGAATGGCCACAAAGTGGCCATGAAACAGTTCCCTCCTCTTGAGAAAAAGCTACGAATAGAAGTCAATGAATACTTACAATGCTCACTAGTACCATGTAAAACATAGCCATCGTACAGAAAGTTTATTGTCTTCCAGGACACATAGATCATTGCTGGCTCTGTTTCATACTCAAAGCTCTGCTCTCGAAACTCACACTTGGTCTTCTTCAGGCACACTTTCCTAAAAGTTAAGTTTCAAGGTTGGGATGCAAAACAGAAAAATAAAACAAAGGATTATCCTAGAATGGATAACCTTCAATTTATTTTCCAATGACAGTGAAGTCTGCTTAATATTTAAATTTTTATTCCTTTTAAGAAAATGGGAAAAAATAACAATGGATGAAGAAAGGGAGACAGGGTACATAATAAAAATTTTGATGTGCTCACGAGGCAAATATTGCCTGAATGAGTGAATGAATGGAAGGAGTCATAACAACAGGGGAAAATCTCAATAGGCTATATTATTATCAGATCCCTCTTTAAATATTTATTATAAGTAAATTGCATGAGGCTATCCTGTGTTTTTTAATACTTTATCTCCAGTGCCTAGAAACATACCCAACAGAGGTAGCTCCTTAAGTATTTGCTGAATGGATAAATACATTTTCTTTTTCCTTTTATTTCCATTTTTACTTTTCCATCATTTTAAAGGCTAAGGCACAATTATTTTCTTAAACCTCTGAGAATTCCCCTTTCAATACTAGACAGAAGAGATAAGTAAAATGGCATCACAATTCCTTAATAAAATTTTCATGTAAAAAATAATATTTTGCCAATTTACACATAGTATGTGAATTAAACCTTTGAGAAAAGTAGTTATAGGCAACATCTGTCCTTATTAAATGGGTAAAATGCAAACACACATACATATTGGATATACATTTGATCAATTTTTTTGCATCGTCCTCATTATGAAGTCACTGGGTAGAAAACATCAGAACAGAAAAATTCCCCTAATCATTTTATTTATTCTTCTCCCATAACAATCAAAAGTGCCTAAACACTACATTTTACTAATAATAAGTGTAACATTGGTGGTATGAAAGCGAGGTAGAAAGTAGTAAGATAAAGTGACACAGGGACAACAAAAACTGCCTTCTAAAGGAGATTTCTATCTGTACTATGTTGTGTTTATGTTTAATAAAATGTAGTGGGACACCTGAGTGGCTCAGTCGGTTAAGCGTATGACTTCAGCTCAGGTCATGATCTCACAGTCCGTGGTTCAAGCCCCATGTCGGGCTCTGTGCTGAGAGCTCACAGCCTGGAGCCTGAGCTGTGTTTCCCTCTCTCTCTGCCCCTCCCACTCTCATACTCTGTTTCTCTCTGGCTCTCAAAAATGAATAAACATTTAAAAAATAAATAATAAAAAATAAAATAAAATGTAGTTTGCAACACTCCAACATTTTTTTGTAAATATGTTTTTATTGTGTATTAGAACATTTTGATGGAGGTTTAGTTGTGCTTTATTTTACAGTGAATTAAATTTTATACATATCTGAGATTGGAGTTCAAGATCTTTCAAATTTATTTCTAAAATCACATAAAGTTTACTTTAAAACTTCCAGACTTGCACATCCATGTTTTTGAATTTCCAGATTGGGACTCTCAGAATAGAATAACACACATTTTTGTAGCACACATTTCCCTTGTTCAACAGGAAAAAATCATTTTTCTTTCTGGGGTTACCAAACACCCCCTCATACCTTTTAAAAAGTGACCTTTTAAAACTGAATGTGAAATGCATAAAAGATTCTGTCTCTCTCCATATGCACATATTCACAATGTCCTAAGGCATTTATTTCAGCAGGAAATTTCCTGATGTTTTAAAGTTGATTTAAAAACAAAAATATTTAAGAAATAACTGCATCTTATAGCATTTCAAGAACTTTTCTTTCACCATGTTATACATAAAAGGCATATCTAAATTTAGATATATGTAGATAAACATGCCAATCCCTGAAAAACCTAGACCACAGAAGTTTTAGGGAAAAGTCTGTATTATATTAAACATGAGGCTCCATTTCCTTGTTTTGAATTATTGGTGCTGCTGTGGCAACAGCACAATAGAGAACTGTGTTGCACTCTCAGCAGAGCTATTTATATTATTTAACCTCTTCCCTGGGAGTTCTTCCTCTACTGAGTTCTTGCATTATTTTAATAAAGTAGCCCATTAAAAGATTTTTTTTAAATCATTGCTATATGTGAACAAACAACACTTACCTTTAAGCTGTTTAGGGCAAACATCCTGGACATGAAGCTAATCTTTTAATGTGGTTTAAGACTGAATACCCATTTAACAGATCATTTTGCCAAAATATGTTTTTTTTTAATTTTACCAAAATTTTACCCAATTTTACCAAATTTTACAATATCCAAAAATGAGAAATAGCTAGTTAAGTCATAACTAAAACACTTCATAGGAGAAGAGATTTCTACAAAACAAAAGTTCAAGGTGGTGTTCCTTCCTGAGCATAGGATGTTGCAAATGGACGGTGAAGTATGTGCAGTAACACAGACCAGGAAAAAGACAGACAGTAAACTAGTTCCATAAAGTACACATCATCAAAGTTTCTTTAATACTTACCCTCTAGAACATTATATTAACCAAACAAAAAGAAAATTAATCAATTAGATCTATACTGGTGACTTGTTAAACTATGCACATTTCCTTTAGTTAGGATAAATAGACTAACCATTTAGTTGTATCAAAGGTAGGACCTTTTAATAAAATCTTTTGAACACAGTAACTGAAATTAATTCCCATATTTGGAAATCAACCAAGACAGCTGGAAGAAGTTGTTAGGAAATGAGAAAATGAGGTAGGAAAAATAACAAACAGCAAGTTCTCTCCCATGACTAAGAAATGTTTGGGGTAGGGAGTAGTGCAAGGCAAGATATTAAGGCTCAGGCAGAAACTATCAAAATGGAAGCAAAGGACTATAAATACTTTGTGTAAATGAAAATAGTACCTCTCTGGATTTATCAGTCATTTCCCCCACCAACCTGCTCTCCATGTACAAGGAAGTTCTCGTTTTTCATTCAACTGGCCAACACCTTTTCCTCTTCTATCCACTTAGGCTTGCTATTCCACCTGCCTGCCCTTCTCCCCTCTTTTGCTGGCATGCACTTGTTAAACTCAGATCAGTTGTCTTGTCTGTCAGCTTGCTCAGTGACCTCCACTCAATCAGAGCTTGCCTCTGCCTCTTCAATGTCACAGGCCATCATCCCTACTTCTGCCTGAGTGCTCACATCTTCTCATTATGAAGGTGTTTTTATCTATTTCTCTCACTAAACTGCAATCTCCTCAAGGGCAGAGTCCACAGAAAACTCACTTATTCATCGTTTTGCCACTTAAAAAAACTGTGCTATGATTACTGAATGACTGAAATAATAGTATCAAAATGGATTTAAAATTAGTAATAAAAAACCATAAGATGTTTTTAAGAATTACAATATTCCAACATGTTTTAAAATATGTTTACGCACGTAATAGGATGCAAGAGGATATGCAGGGTATAGAAGAAAATAATAAAGATACAAAAAGACAAAATTAGGAGGAATAGACAAAGCTGCCATGTTTGTCACTGTCTTCTATGACTATGAGCAAACTTAGTAAATATTCTATTAAAAATTTTTGAAGCGAATATTATAAAGGCTAAAATGAATAAGCATTATTTCTAGTTTTATATTTGGCTCACAAAAAAACTAAATTGGATAAGCTGTCATTCCAACTATTCTTTATTTATTTATATAACGTAACACCACCACTTTCTATGGAAGAAAATAAAATCACATATTCTTTCTTATTAAAACCTATGCCCTCTAGAGGTGCTCTGTCAAGCTGAGAAATAGCATGTCAGGGGACAAAATATTCTGCAGAGACAGATGTCCCTATTCAAAATGCATGTACAGTGATCAATCACAACTCAGAACAGTCCTGAAAACTCAAAGCACCACACTTAAAAAACAATTACAGAAAGACATGTTAAAATAACATCAAGAAGCTTAATACACGCTGAATGCATTACCCAAGAAATTCAAAAGAGTATTTGTAGAACTTGAGAGGATTTTGTGTTTTGTTAAGGCTGCATATAAGAAGTTTAAAAGTACTGTTAGAGGAAATACTGTGCCAAGGTCCACACCTGCTCTTGGGTGAACTCACTCTTGCCTTCTATACAAGCTAGCCATTCAATATCCATACCTGGCCTATCATTAATTCCATTCCAAGTTTCATAAAGAATTTATATTTGTTGCTCTTAAACACGCCTTTGATTTCATGTGTGTAACCTTAAACAATATATAGCAGTGTGAACATATTTCTGAGATTTCATATATGATTATATATGCCTAGCTCACTCACTATCAAAGCCACATACTATTCCATTGCATGAAAATATCTCAAATTGTTTATCCATTTTACTAGTAATGGATATTTGATTTGTGAATAATGCTGAAATAAACATTTCTGTATGTGTCACTTTGTGTACATATCTCCATGGGATTACACCTCCCAGTGGAATTGCTGACTGGCCCCTTACAAAGTGCACAACTTGACTACATATGTATGAATACATTGCTCTCTTCAGTGGTACTAATTTACACTCTCCAGTATGGTGAAATTTCCCACTGCTCCATATCTTCACCACCACTTGGTATTGTTGAACTTTATTATTTTGTCAAACTGACAGCTGATGGGTGTATGCAATTGTATAACATTGTAGCTTTAATTTACATTTCCCCGATCTTGATTTTAGTTGTTTAGTGGCCATTTAGATTTCATTTTATCAAAATTGACTACTCTTATTTGTCCTGTTTTTCATGGGTTATTTTCTTTCTTTTTGATATCCTGAATGCTAATACTTGATCATATTTATGTCACACATATCATTCCCCAGTCTTTGACTTGTTTCTTTTTTCTCTTTTATTTTATAAATTTTAAATTTAATAGTAATTATTATTCATAATTATCAATCCCTTCAAGTTAGTGTTTTTGTATTTTGCTTAGAAAATTCTTCCACGCTCTATACCATATTCTCCAATTTGCATTTCAAATTTAAATCCTTAATTCATCTGAAGTTGCTTTCGTGCTTTTACGAAGTAGGGATACAAATCCAATTTTTTGTCTCAGTGCCATATATTTAATAATTCATCCATCTGATGATAAGCAATGCCACATCTGTCAAATATCTAGTTTCCATGTATAAATTGGTACTTTCTGTGTGATGCAGTCTAATACATTTGGCTTTGCATAATGTACAATATTATGGTTTTATAAGAAGTCTAGGTATGTTAGAATGCCATTCTTCCCACTTTGTTCTTTTAATTCAAGATTGCCTTTTCTTTCTTTTCACATAAATTTGACAGTTAGCTTGCTGAATTCCATAAAAAATTTCTGTTGGGTACTTGATTTGAACTTCATTGAATCCATAGCTCAGTTTGAGAATTAACAACTTAATAACAATATTTTTTTTAAAAAAAATTTTAAATGTTTTTTATTTATTTCTGAGAGAGAGAGAGAGACAGCGTGAGCAGGGGAAAGTCAGAGAGAGAGGGAGACAGAATCTGAAGAGGCTTCAGGCTCTGAGCTAGCTGTCAGCACAGAGCCCGACCCGGGGCTCGAATGCACAAACCATGAGATCATGACCTGAGCTGAAGTTGGATGCTCAACTGAATGAGCCACCCAGGTGCCCCAACAATGAATATTTCAATTCATGAGAAGAGTATCTTTCTCTATTTACCTGAATATTTTTTAAATGACTTTCATTAAAGATCATCTTTGTACATGAAGGTAATTTGTATCTTTTATTAGGTTTATTCCTAGGTTCCTTTTGTGTGTGTGGCAAATGTTACAGATATCTTCAGTTGTATTTTCTAACCATGAAAACATATCTTCTTGATCTTTGTATCCAGAGCTCATTATACATTTAGGGCTCCTTATATGTATTTTGATTATGAAAATATGAATGACAAAATGTTGTGACATTTATGTGAGAAATAAAATTCTATAATGATGGTAAACCATAAACATATTATTGGGCATTATTTTGTTTTAATTTCAAATAAGGTAAGATTAACATAGGAGAAAAATTCAAGCCAGAATTAACCAAAATTTTAGAAATCAATTTTTTAAAAAACTAAGGAAGGACAGAAAATGTTGAAGAAGGCAACTTTTCAAGGAGAGAGCTAAAACCAAGGAAGAAAAATTTTAAATAATTTTTTAAAAAATGATTCATAATGAAAAGGATCTAGAATTATTTATTGTCAAAAAATTATCCTTAGATCTTATTGACCCTGGAGGGGTTTTACTATAACACACATACACTTTATATTTAATATTTTAAATATATTTCATATGTATTAAATGTTTATATATATATATATATATATATACTAATTTACATTATCTGAGAACTGTTTCTCATGCATCTTACTCTTTCCTCCCATGTAGTTTGGAATTAAGACTTCTTCCTTCATGCAGTCACACAATGATTTATCAAGTATTTGTTAAGTTCAGTCCATATGCTGGGCGCTTTAATAGATGGTAAATGGAATGTGTCTGACTTCCACCCTCACAGAAGCTTATAGGCTCCTGCAGAAGACAGATATGAAATAAGGACTCATCATTCTGTATTAAAATGTTGTGATAAGGGAAATACAGAGCACTATGAGCACAGTTGGGAACCCGAGAGAGAAGGCATCATGGAATGCCCATCTTGAGGAAGTGCTGTTAAAACTAATACTTGAAGAATACTTAGGAACTAAAAGAAAAAAAGGTGTTCAGCCTGAAGGAAAGTCATGGGGTGCACAAAATGTAAGATCACAGCATTTTGAAGATCCAGGAAACAAAGGGGAAAATACCAAATATTTGGTCTTTGACTTCTTACTCAAACATACGGCAGCCTGAAATACATGGACTTTCTGAAGGAAGGCAGAAATGAGAACTTCTAATGTTCTAAGCTGTGGATCTTCTCTAAGAGAATATGTATGTACCTAAAATGTACTTAGACAAAACACCGGGACTAATTCACAAATAGCTCCTCTATAATTTCACTTCAATATACATATCTACACAGAGGTAGGTATACAGTTACATGCAGGTATACAGTCACATATATGAAACTAATAACTCAAAACGTACCATTCTGTAAAAGCATACACTGTATACTTACAGCATCTACATTTCCTTCCCTAATTATAATTTCTACAAGAAAATTTTACCATAAGATATTGACAAGCAACAATGGTGAGGGATGGTAAGTATTACATTGGGATATTTGTAATTCAGAAAAACTTTGTAGAAATTATTTGTTAAACATTTTAAAGAATTTCCATATAATTATTAAATATACTAAATATTATTTCCAGAATGTGTTTAGTATACCAAATCAATGTTAATGCTACATTAGTTCTTGCCAAATAACAATATACAAGGGAAATCAAATGATATAATTAGAAGAAAATTTGGGTAACTGAAATTCAAAAATAGTAAAGCTTGGAATTTATTTTTGTCTTTTCATTAAAAATTGAACAAAATGCCAGTTTGAATCATGATATAAAATCCATGCAGATTTAGCTATTTTCTATTTTATTTGGCTTTTCTAAAGACCAAAGAAAAAGAAGGCACTTTTCAGTAATGATTCAGAAGGTAAACAGAAAATCTAATCGTATTTCCAGAAGCAACCATGACTGATATTTTAGCATTTCCCTTCTTGTTCTTTTTACCTAAAAATAATGCATTTACATATGTGTGTGTATTCAAAACAAATCATTCTTTAGGTTTATAACCTACTTTTTACAAAAACAGTATCATTTAAAAGACTTATTTTATGACTGTGTAATATTCCACAGAAAAAAATGTGCCATATTAACTTGGCTGTTTTCTATCATTGGTAGGCATTCAGGTATTTTTCTGACTTTATTTTCTCTTTATAAATAAAGAGCATAGTCTTTTCATTTTATGCCTGTTCTACTAACAACATGTGAACTTAATGGCAGAAAAAGTGATAGGAAAATAAACCACCGTTCTTCCCTAAGTCACTTGTTTTAAAAAATGTATGCAAACACTTACTGAAAACCAGCTCTATTCCAGGCCCTTTCAGAGGCACAGAGGATAGAGATGAATGTATCCAAAAACACTTGCCAGGAGCTCAGTGTGTGTCACAGTCATTTTCAACTGGGACAGTTTTGCTTTGCAGAGGACATCCAGCAATGCTTGGAGACATTTTTGGTTGTTAGAGTGTGGGGGGATAGCGTTACTGGCCTGCAGAGGCCACAGATGTTGGTAAACATCCTGAAGTGCACATAACTAGCCACCACAATTATGGAACCCAAAAGTTCAATAACAAAATTGCCAAGGTTCAGACCCCCTGGTCTAGCCCTTTTGTGCAGTTTGTCCAGCTCCATCACCCTCAAGAGCTCATCTCTCCTAATGATAACATTTAATAAGTTATAAAAAAATGAACAGGTATACCAAAAGTCTCCATGAAGTACATATTTAGGTCAAGATAATTGCCAAACTAGAATGAGCCAATCTCAGTTTCCATACTCATATTTCAAACACAGTTACTCCATATACTGATCAATGAACTCTAAAGCCTGGCAGGATTTTATATCTTGGGGCACAGATTTCAGACCCTCTTCAATGTGGCTTCTTCTACTCTCTTTCAGACTGTTAGAGATTAGGATTGTCTCAGGCAAGAAAATGAAAACAAGGTATTTTTAACTACTTGCTCAATTGCTTGGAAAATTACCTCTTAAAACATTGAAACACCCACTTCTCATTTTTTCCAAAGCCCTTGAGTAGCCAAATGACATTAATCACTGGAATTCCTCAATAAAAGATGTAATTTTTCAGAGTTTAGAGGGTTCATTTTATTTTTCAAACTATTTATTTTGGAATATATGTATATGTATGTGTGTATATGTAGTATGTGTATACATAATTACTATAAACATACTATATATGTTATATAGAATATGTACATACATATAATACAGTATATATTTATGTTATATATACTATGTATAGATATATACATACATCTACAAGACAATCATATAGTTGCTACAATCCCTGCAGCAGTACTTTCTCTGAAATTCTAGAAGATTCAATTTTGATAGACCCACATGGGCCTTCAAAGAGCAGCAAGCTCATCATAGCAATTGAAATCCTCGTAATTATAAGTTCTTCAACTACAAATGCAATATTTATTAGGCAAAAGAATCCTTATTTTGTGCAATGCTGTATATAATGAGATTGTACATTTCCTTTAATCTTCCATTTGTTCGAATAACCATAGCACAGCTGGTGGCAACAAAAGCTATTCAATTGTTTTTTCACTGTCTAAACTTGGAATAAATGGTCCAGCTCTAGAAAAGAAGTTGTCCTTTTGTCTGATAAGTTCCTTTCAAGTGGTTATCAATTTAAGTAGAGAAGTCAAAGCAGCCCATCAGTAAATACCTCATCAGATAAAACATCAAATACTAACCACCCCCATTACTGAAAACACTGGTTTGGAAAATAAACAAGGGCAAAATGGCTCACTGCTTTTAATCAGTGTAATGAATACCATTAACTCAAACTGCAAACTCCCTATTCACCAGAAGTGAATTATTTAGTTCCAATATCTTTCCAATGGTTTCTTTTTCTCTTTAAACTTTAATTAAAATCAACCACATTTGAAAACTGCAGAGCCTGAGACTAATAAAAGATTTTCACCAACAAAAGTGTTTTTAAAACTTTGGTTCTGGGAACCTCTCTGACATTTAAAAATTCTTTAACTTAGCTGGAAATGCAATTTGTATAACATAAACATTGATAAAGTGAGATATAAAATTAAAGCTATTCAAGCAACTTTTGTGAAGAAAATACTATCTACTGAATACCATGAGTAGATGACAAATAGGGCATCATCAAATAAAGTATTTTATGGCTCAATCAATTTATGTATCAATTGGATGTTTGTCAAACAGCAGGGATACTGAAAAGATTTTATAAACTATACAACAATTAATATTTTGGAAGTATCTTATAAAAGCTTTCCGAATGTTCTCTTTGATTTCTGAATATTCTAATAGGTTTACTGGTTTTATTAGCTCAATTAAATATCTCAGTTCTCATGAAAATCTTAATTGATCAAAAATGTACATTTTAAATTGTTCCAATAGCTGTGAGAAAGATCTACATCAATTAAGATTAGCTGTGTTCAGGGTGCCTGGGTGGCTCAGTGGGTTGAGCATCAGACTTGGGCTCAGGTACTGATCTCAAGGTTTGTGAGTTGGAGCCCCACATTGGGGTCTGTACTGACAGCTCAGAGCCTGGAGCCTGTCTGTGTCTCCTGATTCTGATTCTGTGTCTCCTCTCTCTGTCCCTCCCATGTTCATGCTCGCTCGCTCTCTCTCTTTCTCTCTCTCTCAAAAATAAATAAATATTAAAATAATTTAAAAAGAAGATTAGCTATGTTGATTCCTGGTGTTCAGCATTCTACCAAGTACTAAGAAAAGGAACAGTAGCATTGGAAATATACTATAAGAATGGTTTCATGGGTTTCTGTCAATCATGGTATTTATGTATCCACCCAATATTTATTGTCTACCACATACAAAGCTATGTAAATGATAAGAACAGAAGCATAAAATATTCCCAATTGAAGAAACATGACAGAAAACACTTTATGGTAATATATTGAATACCACAGGGGAAATAAGCCCCCAGACTAAAGGAATGTGCATAGATTCTCTTTCTTTCCTTTTTTGAAAATAATTTTTTAATGTTTACTTATTTTTGAGAGACAGACAGAAACAGAGCAAAAGCATGGGAGGAGCAGAGAGAGAGGAAATACATACAATCCTAAGCAGGATCCAGGCTCTGAGCTGTCAGCACAGAGCCCGATGCAGGCCTCGAACCCATAAACTGTGAGATAATGACCTGAGCTGAAGTCAGATGCTTAATCAACTGAGCCACCCATACACCCTGATTCTCTTTCTGACCCAACTCCCACCCCTATGTGTTGACTAACCACAATACAATACTTGAGAAAACAACTACTGGTGAACTGATACAATATTCTTCCTCGGTGGGTATTTTGATTTTTTAAAAATAAATGTCTGATTTCCAAACCTAAAATTTTGTGAAAGAAAATACCATGAACAGGGGTGCCTGGGTGACTCAGTCAGTTAAGCTCAGAGCCTGGAGCCTTATGAAGTCAGTCCAACTTCAGCTCAGGTCATGATCTTGCAGTCCATAAGTTGGAGCCTCATGTCAGACTCTGTACTGACAGCTCTGAGCCTGGAGCCTGCTTCAAATTCTCTTTCTTTCACCCTTGAATACCAAGAACAAACTGAGGGCAGATGGGGGTGGAGGAGAGGGGAAGAGGGGGTGATGGGCATGGAGGAAGGCACTTTTTGGGATAAGCACTGGGTGTTTTATAGAAACCAACTTGACAATAAACTATATAAAAAAATCAATACAACCTCTTGTAAAAAAAAAAAAAAGAAGAAAGAAAAAGAAAAAAAACAAATTCTCTCTCTCTCTCAAAAATAAACATTAAAAAAAAAAAGAAAATAGCATAAACAGATAGCTCATAAGATACTGCTCCTAGCAACATTTTTTGTGCATATCAAGATTTTTTTGCTTTGGTCTCCCTTCAACTTTCATGGATATTATTATAAGCAAAATTGCATCCATTCATTTGAAACACCCAGTATTGACTCCTTCTTGATCTGAAGAAAAGGACAAATTTTCTCCAAATGTTTTCAGGATCTATTTTTTCACCACCTAACATAGAGTGAAATTAAATCAAATTCATCATTTATAGTAAAAGCCCTCATTAAGGTGCATGGGTAGCTCAGTCGGTTGAGCCTCTAACTCTTGATTTTGGTTCACATCATGATCCCAGGGTCATAGGATCCAGCCCCATGCTGTGCTCAGTGCTGAGTTTGGAGCCTGCTGAAGATTCTCTCTCTCTTCCTCTACCCCTCTTCCCCATTTGTGCTCTCTCTCTCTTCTAAAATAATTTTTTTTAAAGTCTTTGCTGTTCTTCAATAAGCACCATCTCTTAAATTTTTTTAATGTTTTTTATTTATTTCTGAGAGAGAGAGAGAGAGAGAGGCAGCGTGAGCAGGGGAGGGTCAGAGAGAGAGGGAGACAAAGAACCAGAAGCAGCCTCCAGGCTCTGAGCTAGCTGTCAGCACAGAGCCCAACACGGGGCTCGAACCCACAAACTGTGAGATCATGACCTGAGCCAAAGTCGGACGCTTAGCCGACTGAGCCACCCAGGCGTCCCTATAAGCACCATCTCTTAAACATATTTGCTCTAAACTCAGTACATTGTGAGAGACATACACAGACACTCCTGGGCACAATGTGTAAATACCCCTATAGTAGTAATGAAATAGTTTTCTCTTAATGGCACTAAAGTATATAACAAAAAGCAAGTGAAAAATTGTGGCCTAACACCATCTAGATGTCATCAATATTTTTAAAGTATAGCTAAATTTCTAAATTCACTTATATAAACAACTTTCTCTTATAACTTGAAATTCTTTTTTTTTTTAATTTTTTTTTAATGTTTTATTTATTTCTAGGAGAGAGAGAGAGACAGCATGAGCAGGGGAGGGTCAGAGAGAGGGAGTCACAGACTGAAACAGGCTCCAGGCTCTGAGCTGGCAGTCAGCACAGAGCCTGACGCGGGGCTCGAACCCACGAACCGCGAGATCATGACCTAAGCGAAAGTCGGACGCTTAACCGACTAAGCCACCCAGGCGCCCCTAACTTGAAATTCTAATAAGCCTAAATTTGAAGAAGGGCTTCGAGATGTCAATAAAACAGTAAATTAATTAATCTTCCCCAGAAGAACTAAAATTCATATAATAGGAATAAACAGATAAGACTGTCTTAACAAGAATCATCCTTTCTAAAAGAGGAATGTGTTAATCCTTCAAAACAAATTGCTGGCCTCTTTATCCATGTCTCTCTTACATAATGAGTATATACACAATGATTTTTAGCTTGCTAAAAACCTTCCATACCTAATATTCCATGGCTATAAAGAAAGTCCTCTGCTTGTATAATTGCACAGTAAATTTTTTTAAATGATGATGTCTATGACTTCCTTAAAGTAAATCATTAGTAGTTATATATGTATGTAAACTCTGTTTTGTTCTTCCTTGACACATTGGTTATTTAAGAGAATGTGGTTTAATTCTTATATAACCTGTGAATTTACCAAATTCCCTTTTGTTTTTGATTTCTAATTTCATTCTATTGTGACTGGACAATATACTTTGCATAATTTCAATCCTTTCAAATTTACTGAAATTTGTTCTATGATCTAGCATATATGGTTTATCCTAGGGAATAGACCTTATACCCTTGAGAACAATGTATATTACAAGATGCTATTGGTTGGCATGTTCTACAGATATTTTTTTAGGTCTAGTTGGTTTAGAGTGTTATTGCTATTAAAGTCAGCTGTTTTCTTGTGTATCATCTGTCTAGTTTTTCTATCCATTTTTAAAAGTGAAGTGGTAAAGTCTCCAACTGTTATTGGTGAATTTTCTAATTCTCCCTTTACTGTGTCAGTGTTTGTTTCATATATTTTGTCCTTCTGTTATTAAGTGTATTTGTGTTTATAACTACTGTGTCTTCTTCATTGGTTAATCGCTTGACCATTACAAAAAGCCCTGTTTTGCCTCTAGCAAGAATTTTCGTCTTAAGGTCTATTGTGTCTGATATTAGTATCTTTGTTGGTTATTACTAGCATGGTATATATATCTTTTTCTATCCTTTTACTTTCAAACTTCTCATGTCTTTGAATGTAACATGTGTTTTTGTATATAGGACATAGATGTTTTCTTATCCATTCTGCCAGTATCTGCCTTTGATTAGGTTATTCAATGCATTTATATTAAATAGATTACTGATAAGAAAGAATTTATGTCTGCCATTTCTATGTCATGTCTGTTTGGTTCCTCTATTCTTCTTACTGACTTATGTTGTATTACACCAATATTTTATAGTACACAATTTTAATTCCTTTGTCATTTTTGTTAATATGTTTTAATTATTTTATTGATCCATGGAGATTAGAATTATCTTAATTTGCAACAATTTAGTTCAGATTAATAGTAACTTAATTTCAATAAGATACAAAATGTTGCTACTATACAGTTTTGTTGCCTTTTCTCTCCTTTGTGTTATTATTGTCATACAAAATTACTTTTAATATGCCATTATCTTATTAACATAGTTTTGTAGTTATTGCTTTATGTAGTTGTCTTTTAAATCAAGGGAATAAAAGAGTTATAAACGAAAATGCATTTATGCTGTCTTTTGTATTTACCTATGTACTTACCTCTACCAGTATTCTTTATCTCTTCATGTGAGGTTGAATTGTGGTCTTGTATTCCTTCATATAAGACAAGTTTGCTACTGAAAAATTCTGTCTTTATCTTTCAATATCTTATTTTTTTTCTTAAAATTTGAAGGACTGCTTTGTTGGATATAACACTTTCGGTTGACAATTTTGCAGTACTTTGAATATGTCATCTCACTACCTTCTGGCCTTCATGGTTTCTGAAGAGTAATCATCTGTCAATCATATTGAGGATTGCTTGATTTGATAAGTTTCTTTTTGCTGCTTTCAAGATTCTCTTTGTTCTTTGCATCACCAGTCTGACAATGAGGTGTCTGGGTGTGGTTCTCTTTGAGTCTGTACTACCCAGGATTTACTGAGCTTCTTTGACACATAGATTTACACTTATTTCAAATATGGGGAGTTTTCAGCCATGATTTCTTGAAAATATTCTTTTCAGTTCTTTCCTTCTGGAACTTCCATTATGCACATATTGGTACACTTGATGATGTCTCACATTTTTCCTCCTTCTTTTATATCTCTGTTCTTCAGATGAAATAATTTCAATTGAACGATCTTCAAGTTCACTAAATTTTTTTCCTTCAGGAGGCTTAAATCTATTAAGCTCCCCTAGTAAATTTTTTATTTCATTTATTGTGCTTTTCAACTCCAGAATTTCTATTTCTTTTTTTTAATAATGTCCAATTCTTCATTTACATTGTATATTTAGTTGAGAAGTCACTATTCTCATATTTTCCTTTAGTCCTGAAAACATGGTTTCTTTTATATTTTTGAAGATATTTATCATAACTGATTTAATTCCTTTGTCTAGGTCTTATGTCTGGGCTTCCTCAGGGACAGTTTTTATTGACTTTGTTTTTCCTATGTATGATCAATACTTTTCTTTCTTCATTCTATTTTTGGCATATATTGTACATTTTTGTTGAAAACTAGACATGTTAAACAATATAATGTAGCAATTCTGGAAAACAGATTACTTTCTCATCCCCAAAGTGTGCAGTTTGTCTGTTTGACATTGTTATTGCTTCTGCTGCTTCTTTTGCTGTTGTTTGCTTAGTGACTTTTCTGAATTCTCTAAAGTTTGTATTTTTTTCATGTGTAGCCACTAAAGCCTCTGCTCAGTTAAGTCTGTGATGAGCTAATGATTAGACAAAGATTTCCTTAAATACATTGAACCAATATGTCTCCCAGACTTTGCCAAGGGGCCCTAAATGAATGTTGGGGGGAAAATACATTGTTCTGGTGAATAGTTTACAACTCTGACTTAGCCTTGATTTCCTTCTTGTGAAGAAGCTCAAAGTCAGCCAAAGGTAAAGGTTAGGGCTCTCTCAGGTCTTTCCTGAGCATATGCACATCTCTGCACATATCTCCTAAGCAGAAACTGAAAAAAGTTCCTCTGTTATATAAAGCAAGATACTAAAGCATTATCAGTATAAATTCTTACATGACCCAGAACTTAATTTACTATGGATATTCCCTTTACCATTAGCTAATATTTCTCTGCTTGCCTCTGAATAAATCATGGTTTTATGCTCATCAAAACAAACTTCTCTCTACGTATTTTGTAGATGATTTAAAGACAGAACCTGATCCAATATTAAAAGTCAAAATATTATAAAGCCTGCATATTTCAATAAAACCTTGAAGATGATAGGGTCCAAGAGGTGCCAAAGTGCTTCCATCTTCAAATTAAAATTCTGAACTGTTGTACAGAAGCTCCTGAGTTCAGCAGCTTCTGCAGCCCACTTCCTAGACAGAGGTTTCATGGATTTCACACATATGTTCAGCACATATAGCTCACTTAGAGAAGGACTTATACAACTAAACATTTTGACTTCATAGGCTTGTTCAGGGACCTTTCTGTGAGATGATAATAGAATCTTTCCAGTGCTGCTTTTGTGTGTGTGTGTGCAGAGATCATCTTATAGATGTTCTTCACAAGGATGAGAAAGAGCACAGCATTATATCAAGCACAACCAATTCTTTCACGAAAAGTCATCAGAGACTCCATACCAGTACATTTCTGGGATCAATCAGTTATCTTTCCATTTGGTCCCCAGATAGAGCTAGGTAAAAAGGAATTAGCCAAATAAGAAAGTTATATTTGGAACTTGACATATCAAAATCAATGCATACAGTTTTAAAGTTCCATTTGACTAAATTTTCCACAAATTGAGAATATGCTCTTAAGATAAATCACTGGATTTCATGTTATGCTTATAAAAATTAAGGGGTTGGTATTTTGTAGGTGGAAGCTTTTAGTTAATAAATAATATCTGGCTTAAAATTTGCTGACTGATATACAGTTGGATACCATAGATCTTTCTAAAATATTTTATTAACTGACAACAGGTTTAATTTCTGAAATAAATTGACTAATCAAATGATACATAGTTATGGAAAGAGGTCATTACAATACCTCACTATTTTTAACTCTTTGGAAAGGAAAAAAGTATCATAAGTGGGAAAATCTATTAATGAAAAGTAAAGTGCATATTTAAGCACAAAAGAGCCAAGAAAGACAAAAGTTAAGGTTCTCAGGGTAATAATCATTCAGTTATGTTGAACTTAATATGTGTTTAATTAGGCTATTAAATGTGTATTTTAATGTGCCACACATGAAATGCTAAGTAGTTAATGTTTCCATGAGAATTTAATTTCTATACTTCCTTACTCTCCCATGTTTAAATATGCAACCTTTGAGTTAGTTTAATATAGCCTTTTGCAGTTAATTCCTTTGTTTTGGTTTTATTTTTAAAAGAAAAGAATAAAGAAACTGACAGTATTTAGTATTATTCATGTTTAAATGGTCCTTGTTGGTTTTAAAAATAATACCTTAGTAAGAGGAATAGATTAGAGGATGTGTTTATATCTTCACTAGAGCCAACCTGCTTGACTACACACAATTTTTTAAGCCAGACTGTATTAATAAGCAGCAAATCACTATGTTAAGATAAATCAAAAGAAATGATCATTTAAATGTATTTTAATTACAGAATAAGTAACCACAATTCACACATGAGATCCTTACTGTCCTCACTGACTTTGGCAATAAGAACAACAACAACAAAAACTAAGGCAGAATACCTTTGACTTCACTCCATAACTTATAAACACCATCAGAAAGAGGCAACAAAATTTCCCTTCTTGGTGTTATTAAAAAGAGTATGCCGCAGAAACCCTAGTTAACTTAATTCTGTGTCTGTTTTCTTTATAAGCCACCAAGCTTTTTATTGGTGCTCTCTGTTGCATCTTAGATACAAGAGTGTAAACCTTATTTTGTAGTGAGAATGAAAATGAGAATACTTCCCGTTTGTCCCATGGAGTTACAGTGAGTCAGTTTTTGGACTTGTGTGATTACCCTACAATATATTGCCCCAGTACACTGGACCATCACACATGTCTTGAGATCCTTAAGAATCTATTCCCTGGGGGAGACGGGAAAGTGAGTGATAGGCACTGAGGAGGGTACTTGTTGGGATGAGCACTGGGTATTGTATAGAAACCAATTTGACAATAAATTATATTGAAAAAAAAAGAATCTATTACCAAATGACTGGGAAAGAATGGTAGTGCTGGCATCAGAGAAGACAACAGAGTTCCCATTAGAATACATTTTGTTAAGTCAGAAACAGCTCCAAAGTTGTCTAACATATCCACTCCATGTTTTAGAACCATAAAGTATCTATCCTAAGACTGGTTCAGTTGATTTAACAGGCTGACCCTTACCTTCTTTGCACACAGCTATTGATCTAGCTCTGGATGACTTCCCAAGCATAAGCCTAGCCATCCCAGCAAAGTCAATTTCCAGGAAGAGAGCACTATAATGTCCCAGATCAACCTATTTTGTACAGCCACGCTCTTTGAGAATAAATGGCCTAGCAATTATTTACCTTCTAGTTATTCATTTACTCCTACTCTTATGTAGTAGGCAGAGCTTTAAGAGCAAATCTAAATCCCAGCTACACTATTTAGTAGCTTCATGACTTTGCATAAATTGTTAATTCCTATAAACCTCGGTTTTCTTAACCACAAAGTAGAGAAAATAAGAATTTCTCCTAAAACTGTCATGCTGACTAAATGAGATAATGTTTTTAAGTGTCTAAAAACAGTTCCTGGCAAAGAATAAACACTCAGTAAATGTTAGCCTTCTCAACAGCAGTAAATACTAAGAAACATCAAAGAACACATCTGATTAGCAATTCTTTGACTAAGTTTAGAAGACAACCATTGGGAACTGATTAAAGGCATAGTTTGCTAGACTAGATTTTACTTATAATTATTATAATGATCATCATTCATTGTTCATTCAAATATTTATTAAGCATCTGAGTGCTCAGTAGATTCTACACAGGAAAAAAAGTTGGCAAGTTCTCCTAAAGGCTCACATTACTAGGGGAATATAAGACAATACATACATCAGTATGATTGGGGGAAATTATAGCCAATACTAGCTGAAGTAAAAGTGCTTAAAGGTGGAGAACTCCTATCCGGTAACAAGAATTATTAAACTGTGAAATATTTCTAAATAAAGTAACAGTTTTTTATTCTGAATATATCCTTTTGATAAAACTGGGCTCTGAAGGAGACCTCAAGGGTAAATTTTATATTCCTTTATTCAATAATATTTACTGATAACTGATTATGTGCTAAATACCTCATTCCACTAAACCTCACACAACATTTAGGGATAAAAATGACTTGTCTTCATATATCAATAAAATCTCATTTGTTTCAGGAAAAAATGCAAGTGGGGTGCCTGGGTGGCTCAGTCAGTTCATTCCAATTCTGTCTCCCTCTCTCTCCGCACCTTCCCCACTCTCATTCTTTCTCTCTCTCTCTCTCCCTCCCTCCCTCCAAAATAAATAAACATTAAATTTAAAAATTCTATCATTTTCTGTATTTTGACAAAATTTTAATCACTAATTAAATATTTCCTGAGGAAAACTGCAGGATTCACCTCAGTTTACATTAACTAAAAACAGCACTTGTTCTAAAAGATGTGAATCAAAATTACTACATTGTTGGAAATACTGAAGTTGAATGGAGAAATCTACTGATTTATAAGAGTTGTCACTTTTTTAAAAATATTTATTTATTTATTTATTTATTTATTTATTTATTTAGAGAGAAAGAGAGGGAGAACATCAGCAGGGTAGAGGCAGAGAGAAGGGGAGAGGGAGAATCCAAAGGAGACTCCACATTCTCAGCATGGAGCCTGATGCGGGGCTTGATCTCATGAACTGTGAGAATATGACCTGAACCGAAATCCAGAGTCAGATGCTTAACCAACTGAGCCAGCCAGGTGCTCCTTGTAACTTTTTAAATGGCTCTCCTTTTTGTTTTTCTTTTCTTTAAGAACCTGAATTTTGAAGGTGTAAACTGGATTCAGAATCACACAGACTGTGAATTAAATTGTTAGCAAAAGCAAGTTATTTCACTGAGCCAAGTTTCCTCCTCTGTAAAAAAACGTAAAATAGGAATAAATATCAGCATTTTGCTTGTACCCTGTGGATTTTATTTCCTCGTGCCAACTTGTTTACAACTAAATCTCCCTTGCTAGATTGCTTCTTAGAAACAGCTACCATGTCTTGTTCATTTTTATGTGCCCAAAGTACTTAACATAGTGCTTCACACGGATAACAACTATAAATTACCTAAATGTCTAACACCTTTCCCCCTGCTTGGATGATAGCAAAAGCATCAAACCTACTCTTAACCAATAAAATAACAAATTTTTATGCCATGTAATTTGCCAGGGAGACACTCTCCAAATCCAATGCTATATAAGGTTTAGCTAAAACTCACTTAAGAGAAATAATATTTTCATTTTTATTTATTTTTGACAAGTAAAAATAGTATATCTTTAAGGTGTACAGCATGATGATGTGATATACATATAAGTGACCACCACAATTAAATTACTTAACCTATCATCTCCCAGAGTTACCACTTTTGTGTGTGTGTGTGTGTGTGTGTGTGTGTGTGTGGTGTGCATTGTTATTGTTTACTATAGTCACCATGCTGTACGTTAGATCTCCTGAACTCATCTATCACATAGCTGACAGTTTGTACCCTCTGATCAATAAAAGATTATCTAAATGTCCAGTAAGTCATCCTTGAAATCAGTGCTCTGCAGTGATCCCCTGAAGATTCTGATGCGGTATGTCTGAGATGGAGTCTGAGAGTCTACATTTCTAACAAGCCCCCAGGTGATGCTGAAGCTGTTGGTCAGCAAACCTCACTCTGTTGGTCGGCTCTAAATCACGCTTAAAGTCTGTGTCTGGTGTTCATTTTTTGTTCTCTATAGAAGTGTTTTCCTGGACGCTGCTTAAGCATTAAACTATTAGCCAAAAGCATTATAAAAATGTACTTTTAAAAGTCCTAACACCAGCTTTGTCCTACATACTTCAATGCTTTTGAGTACATTCATTACTTATTACATTTTGTGGGGCTTCTTTCAGAGGGCAAATCACAGAGATTTCTCTCTGGACTTGGTATCAGAAAGAGTGGTGCTCTTGCACAGCTGGCTTGTTCTTATACGACACACAGTATCAATCTTGTAAACCTCTGGTCTCTCCCTCTTTTCTGAGGCTGCTTGAAAACTCAGACAGCTGTGTGGGCCCTTTATTTGTACAAAATGAGTAGTACCTTAGCACCTAGATTGTACATACAACCTCATCTTAAATAATTCATCCACCTTTTTCTTCCCTTATTTTTTGCTGGTCCTTATTTTACTACATTTTGGATTTTGCATTATTATATTTATATATTATAAATGGACTTAATATCCTGTTTGAAATGACAGAGGAATGGAAATTGATTTTAAAAATGGCAGATTTTAAGAAGAAAACACATGTATCACAGTTCTCAAGCATTCCATCATTGTCTATTATAAAACTACAATGTAGCTTACTAAAATTTTTGTTAACTGACCTAAAGTTATTTTTTTTTCAGGTTAATTATTTGGTGGGCGTTAGAGAGAGAGAGAGAGAGAGAGAGAGAGAGAGAACTCAGGGAAGCAGCAGAGAGAGAGGGAGAGAGAGAATTCCAAGCAGACACTACACTGTCAGTACAGATCCTGACGCAGGGCTTGAACCCACAGACCACGAAATCATGACCTGCATCAAAATCAAGAGTCAGATGCCTAACCAACTAAGCAACCCAGGCACCCCTGAGTTAAATTTATTTTTTAAAAAATTAGGGTTCCAAAAGCCTTTGCTATCATTCCCATTATTGATGACAATGGACTGTCTCATAGCAATAAGACAGAAGCCAAATTGAAAGGCAGGAATGGCTAGTCATCAGCTGCCTGATTTGCTTTAAGCTCTCTGATGACATGTTGAGGATCTCATCACTCAGTCTGGGGTTCCATAGCCCTTTCAATTCTTGCACTAACTTCCCTGAAATCCAATTACAACTATGAACTCCTATAAAATTTATTTTCTCTACTATTTTTTGCTCTCTCCCAAATGCCATACACTGTTGTTATAACATTCATATTTTTATATTTTTGTTTACCTAGCATCCAACTTTCCATGCAGTTTGCATCAATATTACTTTCTGTCATTAACTAACAGCATTATTATTTTTACGTAGAAACCCTACCATAGGGGACACTACATAATAATCCTGGACACTCAACCAAGGTAAGAAATAAAAAAACTAACCATCTGGGACAAACAAAATTATCCCTTCAAGTTATTAAGAAAAGCCCCAGGTTTGCTAGGATGGCAAGGTTACTGAAGAGCACCTATAACTATGAAGTCACCTCAGCAATTAAGGTGCTTTCAGGGGTGTGTGGGTGTCTCAGTTGGTTAAGTGTCCAAATTAAGCTCAGGTCATGATCTCATGGCTTGTGCGTTTGAGCCACACATCAGGCTCTGTGCTAAGAGCTGAAAGCCTGGAACCTGCTTCAGATTCTGAGTCCATCTCTCACTCTGCCCCTCACCCGCTCATGCTGTGTGTCTCTCTTAAGAATAAAACATTTTAAAAATTAAATAATGCTTTCAAAGCCCTCTTAATCATTTCACTCCATTGTAGAAACTCATCAATGTCTTATCAAAGCTGTCTATAAAGATGCCTGAATTTTAAGGCTATCAAAGGTATGGTCACAACTTATTTTTCCACGTTGAATGATTTCCCATTTTTCTCTTATATATTTCATTCTCCAGACGAATCAATTCATTTACTTACCTCAAATGGCTCTTCTGTCATCCCCTTGCCTTGCTTAATATCATGCAGCCTGCCTGAAATACTATTCATGTCTGTCATACAGCTAAATCCTATCCATCCTCCACAAACCAATATAAATGTTCCTCCTTCATGACGGTCTTTCCCTGTTTTCCAATCTGAAAGGAATCTCACACTGCCACATTTATATCACTTATTATCTGTCTCCTAACTCCTTACTAAACACTGCCTTTGACTACATTTTGTTTTTATCTGTATATGACATCTGCCAACTAGTTAGCCCTCTGAAGGAAGTTATGGTTACTTTTTGTTAATATTCAGAAAACACTTACCTTACCCCCTTAAATCTAGTCTTTAAAGCTCTACTCTGAAGGAACCCATCAGCAAAATCCTGCTGGAGCACCTAGGTGGGTCAGGTGGTTAGGCATCCAACTTCAGCTAAGGTCATGATCTAACAGTTTGTGGGCTCAAGTCCTGCATCAGGGTCTGCACTGATAGATCGGAGCCTGGAGCCTGCTTCAGATTCTGTGTCTTCCTCTCTCTCTGTCCCTCCCCCACTCATGCTCTGTCTCTGTCTTTCAAAAATGAATGTTAAAAAAATGTTTAAACAAAATCCTGGTAGACATGCTTCAGCAGGTCATTATAAAGCAAAGAAAGTGTTGATTATGTTTTTCCTATGAAACAATCTTCTTTTAATCACATTTCCCATTTATGTGTGTGTATGAAGTATACATTCATAATTTTGCAAAACACATTAAATAAATAAAATGTTTAGTTTGCATATTCCAGTTTTGATTAATCATGGAATAGTTTTCCTTCATGGAGATTGATAAGAGCTACTCATAAAATGCAACTCTACATAATAGCACTCTCCTTGGTAGTTCTACACTTCACAAACCACTTAAAAGTCCATATCAAAGTAAAGAGTGTCTAAATTACGGGATTCAAATTATTTCAAATGTGTGATTAAATATGCTATAAAATTATTCTTCTGAACACTTATTTTATTTGTTAAAGAACATATGTTCTTCCTCAAAATAAATTGCTATTTTTGAACTATTACTCAGCCACATACTTCCTACAAGCAGCAAAGGTTACCTCAGCTAAACCTTGATTTTACAATATTTGAAAGACTTTCCTCTGCTACTCTGTGCCAACTGAAAATTCATGAGTCATAGGTGAATGACAGGGGCAGTCCTGGAAGTAACTATTCCTTAATGCAACTGAAATAAAATTTGTTTAGCAATTACTATTTTATAAACCCCTTCATATACATGATTTGTCTGCTTTAAAGCAATGATAAAAACAACTATCAGTATTACTTCCACTTCTCAGAGGATGCAATCAGGTCTTAGAGGAGTTACGTGAACAGCCCAAGGACACAAATCTAATTAATGCCAAAATCCAGGTATCTAACTTTTTACATTATCACATTCAGTTTATGATTTGAGGCATTTTATTCATCTTTCGCTTCAGTCTGAACTGTCTTTAGATGACCAATTCTTTAAATATAGCTGCTTCCAAACTGGCCAATGAATTTGATCATTCCTTTTTCATTTGATCCACTGACTTTGTGTTAAGTTGGAAACTTTTGAAGTACGTCAAAAGTCAGAACATTTTGGAAGTGTCTGAGTGGCTCAGTTGGTTAAGGATCCGACTTTGGCTCAGGTCATGATTTCATGGTTCATGAATTTGAGCCCTGCATTGGGCTCTGTACTGACAGTTCGGAGCCTGGAGCCTGCTTCATATTCCGTGTCTCCCTCTCTCTCTGCCACTCCCCCACTTCCCCCTTCAAAAATAAATAAAAAATACTTTTTAAAAACCCAGAAAATTTTAAGTAAATGTAGCATGTTTAAACAGTGGCAGAGACAGTGCTGTGTATTTCTAAATTTTGTTTCCTTTTCTTCCAGGGTGTAAGGCTAGATGACATTTCCCAGGCTCCCTTAAATTAAGTGCATTCATGTGACTACCTATAACCTAGGAAAGTTAGTCAGAAGTAATAGCTAACACTTCCAGGTCTGGACCAAAATAACTTCCTTCAATGCAGTCTTCCATATTCTCCTCTCTTGTTTATAGGCCAGATACAGAGGATCCAATGAGGATGCCATGCCCTTCATTGACAGTGAAGCCAGTCAATGGAAAGAGCTGAAATTCCTAAATAACTGGGGAGAGCAAAGGCTCCCAACACTAATCCCACTACCACCAACACTAACCTGAACTGGATGATGACATGGTAATAAATAATCCTTTATTGTATTAAAGCCATCAAGATTTGAGTCTTGTTAGTCATACTCACCTATACTAATTTAATCGATGAGTAACTTAATTTCTCTTTCAATAAACTTTTTTTTTTAATTTTTTAATGCTTTATTTATTTCTGAGAGAGACAGACAGACAGACAGCGTGAGCAGGGGTGGGGGTCAGAGAAAGAGGGAGACTCAGAATCTGAAGCAGGCTCCAGGCTCTGAGCTAGCTGTCAGCAGTGAGCCCAACGCGGGGCTTGAACCCACGAACCATGAGATCATGACCTGAGCTGAAGTCAGACGCTTAACCAACTGAGCCACCCAGGCGCCCCTCAATAAACATTCTATAAACAAAAGTTACGATCTCAAGTATAGATTCCTCAGCCATTATGACCTTTCATAATCAATTAAGTGCTTTTATTAGTGTTCTTTCGTGTTAAGTAGGCTTGAAACAAAGAAATAAATTCAAAGTTTTAAGTAGTGGGTTATACATAGTTTCTACAAAACATGACAACAGTATTCTTAAGTTTAGTATTTTAGTATTTTTAGTTATTCCTGACTATGTTTCATGCACTTTAGGATATACAGGAACATACACACAGGATGTATACATGGATATATCCTATATATAGGATAGAATAAGTTCATTATATAGAATATATAATTAGGTCTCTCTTGTACAGTTAAGTATAAAAGTATAAAAACCCAATAAATAGATAGATAGATCGATCAATCGATCTCACATTTTAATGACACAGCAAATACTATTTGTCACCCATGAAAGGAGGATAATGGTGATATACTCCCCAGGTTTCTGATAGTTGACCTACAGTTCTCCAGACCATTCCTAGAATTAGTTGGCTGCACTGACTCAAGCTGCTTTTCTGGATCTGAGTTGTCACAGCAACTGGTTGAAGTTACACATTTCTCCTATTGGTGGCCTCAGATATTTCATAATTTTTTTTGTCTAAGTTCCCTAGTGAAACATTAACTTCATGAAGACAGAAAATTCTAACTTTTACTTATTTGATATTGCTCTGTGTTGCCAAATACTGAGTGTTCTCAAGACCAGCATACCAAAGCATTAAACTGTAAAATATTTAAAAGATACCTTCTCGTATGATATCAATAGAAGTAAAAATCTAGAGGAATATGAAAATGTAAGGTATCATTTTTGGAAAGCACAGTCTCAAGGGACATAAACATATACCTCAGCATAAAGTCATACCTCAACAATAACAAAACAAGTTCTTTATGTTAACTTCATAGTAATATGGAGAACTGGGAAATATCTAAATCCGCAAGCCACACACATTCACTCATCATCCCTCAGATAGTTAAAACACATACGTTAAATTATAAATGGAAGAGACAGTGTTGACACAATATTAAAAGCTGTCCATCAGTTTTTTTAAATTGCAAGCAAAGTCCTACCTGAAAATGTTCAAACTATCAAATGCCAATGTTGTTTTCATTTTTTTATTAATATCACAAAAATACATTCTTAGAACCCCCTTACCCTCTATCTGCCCTAAATTCCACCTTAGAATTTAACAAAGCTTTGATATTTGGGTGGTAACTCATTAACCAAAAAATGTTTCTTGAACATTTTGTGTGCTAGGCCCTCAGCTAAGTGCTAAGGACAGAGTGGTCAACTAAACTTGCCCTCCGTTTGAGGAAAGATTATCAAGGAATGGGCACATTAAACACATAAAAATGCGTGAAAAAAAAAAACCGAGATGATGGAGAGGCAAGTATTAACAACTACCAGTAGCAACAGAGAGCTTCAGGGACATACGAGCTAGGTCTCTGAGTTCAATTCATCCTCTTAGCCTTTTGCAGAGGATTCAGACTATACTAGAATAACATGCAAGACAGATTTTTGGTCACTCAGAAAATGTATTCTCTTCTACTAAAACACTAGTTTCTGTTCGGGGCGAAATAATCCCTTCCTTCTCAATGTTGCCGCTAAACACAGTACTGTTTGTCTTCTGTTTCTTATGATTTATCTCACATACCCACCCCAACTTCAATAATATAATTTAGAGAAATAGAGAGAAAGCATTTTCACAACCTGTATCATTTATCTAAATATGTAAATGGCCATTCCTATTTTAATAGTCCACCACTGCTCCCACTCCCGAAAATCTTATTGGCAGGGGCTTCTTAATGCAATTCCAACTAAATAACATGTAGTTCCCTCTTTTGTTACCACTAGATTGTTACTTACTTCAGAGCTGGAAACACATTAACTTTCTTTGGATTTCTTCTGCTCCTAGGGTAAAATCTTGCCTAAAGTTAGCAGGCATCTTTATAATGGATTAAATGCTTGTTTCAAAAATATTTACAGCCTTTTGCCTTGACGCCTTAGTCAGTTAAGTGTCCAATTCTTGATTTTGGTTCAGGTCATGATCTCAAAGTTCAGGATTGAGCCCTGTGTTGGGCTCCACACTGACAGCACTGGAGCCTGCTTAGGATTCCCTACCCGTCTCTACAACTCCTCTGTTCACATGCACATGCACACAGCCTCTTTCAAAATAAACATTTTAAAATAACTTACAGCCTCTAATCTTAGTTTTCTCCCCACATAGGGGATATACCCTATTCAATCAAAATTGATTAACAGGTATTAAAAAGAAATATTAAGGCACTAGGTATCTAGGTGCCTAATGACCTAACTAGTGTTTTCTCCCAGAAAAATAGAAAGATCATTCATTGATAAGGAAGAGTTAATTTGGGGTGGGTCGATAGATGGCTGTAGGCAGCAGCAAACAATGAAAGGTTTGCCAACTTACAATTTATTATATTTTCTTGTTTTTAAAATTTGTTTAATGTTTATTCACTTATGAGAGAGAGAGACAGTGCGAGTGGGGTACAGGCACAGAGAGAGGGAGATGCAGAATCTGTACTGTAGGCTCAAAACCCAACATGGGGTTTGAACACATAAACCACAAGATCATGATCTGAGCCAAAGATGGATGCTTCACTGACTAAGCCTCAGGTGATCCTAGATTTTCTTTTAGAAAAGGGTCAACCCTCTTCTTTTTTATAAGTTTATTTTGTTTGTTTATGTAATATCTACACCCAACTTGGGACTCAAACTCATGATCCCAAGATCAAGAGGTGCATGCTCCCCTAATGAGACAGCCAGGTGCCCCTACTTTTTTATTTTTTAAATTGTTTTCCATTTTAATTCCAGTATAGTTAACACATGGTGTTATATTAAAGTTCACAAGAAGTGATTCAACAATTCTATACACTACTCGTAGAGCTCATCATGATAAGTGTACTCTTTAATCACTACCACTTATTTCATCTATGACCTCATCCCCCCACCTCCCTCTGGTAACCACCAGTTTGTTCTCTGTAGTTAGGAGTCCATTTCTTGGTTTCTCTCCCCCCGCCCCACTTCTTTGTTTTCTTTCTTAAAATTCATATATAAATGGAATGATATGGTACTTTTCCTACTTTGAATGAATTATTTCAATAGGATTATATTCTCTAGCTCCATCCATGTTGTTGCAAATGGCAAGATTTTGTTCTTTTTACAATGGGATAATATTTTACTGTGTATATATATATACCCCATCTTCCTTATTCATTTATCTGTCTATTGACACTTAGGCTGCTTCCATAATTTGGCTATTATAAATAATGCTGTAATAAACACAAATGTGCATGTATCTCTTTGAATTAGTGGCTTTATATTTTGGGGGTAAACATCCAATAGTGCGACTGCTGGATTATAGGGCAGTTCTATTTTTAACTTATTGAGGAACCTCTATACAGTCTTCTACAGTGGCTGTATCAGTTTGAATTCCCTTGAGTAGTGCATGAGGGTTCCTTTTTTCCACATCCTCACCAACACTTATTGTTTCTTGGTTGTTGTTGTTTTTTTTTTTAATTTAGCCATTCCAAC
This sequence comes from Crocuta crocuta, assembly GCF_008692635.1. Taxonomy (NCBI): domain Eukaryota; kingdom Metazoa; phylum Chordata; class Mammalia; order Carnivora; family Hyaenidae; genus Crocuta; species Crocuta crocuta. The sequence continues at coordinate 4,130,212 of NW_027529173.1, forward strand.
AGGTGCGAGGTGATATCTCCTTGTAGTTTTGATTTGCATTCCCATGATGATAAGTGATACTGAGCATATTTTCATGTGTATGTTGGCCATCTGTATGCCTTATTAGAGAAATGTCCATTCATGTATTCACCCATTTTTAATTGGATCATTTGTTTGCTGGGTGTTTAAGTTCTTTATTTATTTTAGATACTAACCCTTTATCCAATATATTTGTAATCTTCTTCTCCCATTCAGTATGTTGTCTTTTAATTTTGTTGACTATTTGCTGTGCAGTAGCTTTTTATTTTCATGTAGGCCCAAGAGCTTATTATTGCTTTGTTTCCCTTGCCTCAGGAGACATACCTAGAAAGATGTTGCTGTGGCCAATGTCAGAGAAATTACTGCCTGTGCTCTCTTCTAGGAGTTTTATGGTTTCATGTCACACATTTAAGATCTTAATCCATTTTGAGTTTACTTCTGTGTATGGTGTAAGACAGTTTTCCAGTTTCATTCTTTTGCATGTAGCTGTCCAATTTTCCCAACAGTATTTGTTGAGGAAACTGTATTTTTTCCCATTGCATATTATTTCCTCCTTTGTCAGGGACCGACCATATAATTGTGGGTTTATTAAATTTTTTTGCATGTTTAAAAAACTGCATCCTGATATAGGGAAATATAAAGAACATGAAATGCTAAAAACACAAATAAGCATTTTTTAGGAGTTTTGTGATAACAGATATAACAGTTTTTTACCCAACTGAATCTCTAAGATTCCAGCTACAAGAAGTTTGAGTCTTAGAGTCAAAACTAGAAATGTAGGTGATATTTGGGTAGCATAGTAATTTAATTACAAAGCAAAAAGCAAGCCATTTCTATATGCTAGTTGGTGCTGGAAAACTGCATTTAGATGTTTGTTTGAATAGTCCAAATGATTCTGGATAAATCTTGATTGAATGAGTAAGTTAATTACTGAATGAATTAATCTAGCTCTTTGAATCACATCATTTAATAAAATGATTGGCACACAGTTGGGACCCAACAAATGTTCAGTGAGATTGATTCTCCCTCCCACAGCCTGGTAAGAAGACGTTTTAAGAACCAATTCTTTCAGAATTCCCTTGCATTTCATATTTCACACCCGTTCATCTCATGTGATACATGAGAGAAACTCACTTTTATTAGAAATATTCATCTTATAGGGGCGCCTGGGTGGCTTAATCAGTTAAGCGTCCAACTTTCGCTTAGGTCATGATCTCGTGGTTCGTGGGTTCGAGCCCCGCATCGGGCTCTGTGCTGACTGCCAGCTCAGAGCCTGGAGCCTATTTCAGAGTCTGTATCTCCCTCTCTCTCTGACCCTCCCCTGCTCACGCTGTCTCTCTCTCTCTCTCCTAGAAATAAATAAAAATTTTAAAAAAAAGACATATCATCTTACAGAACAATTATCAAATGAGAGTAGAGTAGCATGCCTCAAATCCATGATATACTCCATTTTCAAGCACCCATCAAATTATCCATTAGTGCTTACAAGCATTCATTTGGTACTTACCAGGCAAAGAAATGAGCTAAGCATGAAAGAATAGGACAGAAGATGCTTTGGAAGGTGTTGGCTCAAAAATTGCAAACAAAATTAACCAAGTTTCACATCAATATACCATATCCATTGAATGCAAGGATTCCCTCCTCTTTAATGTACAGCTACTTTTCAAAAAAACTGTTCTCTAAAACTTTTTAATGTCATACGAGCACAAAAATAGTTAAAACAGACTCTGTCTATTCATAACACAAGTATTAATGGCCTGGTGTTTGTCTGCTTCTCCATTACTAGAACATGCAAGAAACGTTAAAGTATTTTCATCTCAGCAACTTTAGAACCTATTTGTGACTTAAAAAATTAAAAACATCAAATAACAAATTCAATTAGTAAATTTGCAATTGCCTTTTTAATCTTCCATAGTTTAAAAATTTAATTATCCCAGACAAAACTTTATTAGCTAAGTTATACATAATACATTTTTATGTGCCTAAATCAATTAAGCGTTGTAAATGCCTTAAAATAAGCACTGCATACAATTTCTTGTTTTACAAGGTTCTGGAAGGAAAGAGCATTCAAATTCCCCACATATCTCCAAAATTTCCAAAAAACTCAGACTTTCAAAATTTTCTTAGTTTTTGTAGAAATCAACTACCCTATAAAGAATTACATGAACAAAACCTTTACTGGATAGTTTTTAAAAGTACTTGTATTTTAAATCAAAACCACACTGAGATACCACCTCACGCCAGTCAGAGTGGCTAAAATGAGCAAATCAGAGAACTCTAGATGCTGGCGAGGATGTGGAGAAACGGGCACCCTCCTACACTGTTGGTGGGAATGTAAACTGGTACAGCCCCTCTGGAAAACAGTGTGGAGGTTCCTCAGGAAACTAACAATAGAACTCCCCTATGACCCAGCAATAGCACTGCTAGGAATTTACCCAAGGGATACAGAAATGCTGATGCATAGGAGCACATGTACCCCAATGTTCATAGCAGCACTCTCCACAATAGCCAAAACATGGAAAGAGCCTAAGTGTCCATCAACGGACAAATGGATCAAGAAGATGTGGTTTATCTATACGATGGAATACTACATGGCAATGAGAAAGAATGAAATCTGGCCATGTGTAGCAACATGGATGGACCTTGAAGGTGTTATGCTTAGCGAAATAAGTCAGGCAGAGAAGGAGACAAATATCATATGTTTGCACGTATAGGAGGATTAGGAGGAACTTAACTGAGGACCATGGGGGAGAAGAAGGGGGGAAATAGTGGGGGAGAGGAAGAGAGGCAAACCATGAGAGACTCTTGAATACTGAGAAACAAACTGAGGACTGATGGATGTGGGTGGGGAGGGGGAGATGGGCATGGAGGAGGGCACTTGTGGGGATGAGCACTGGGTGTTATATGGAAACCAACTTGACAATAAACTATTTGTAAAAATAAATAAATTTAAAAAAAGTACTTGTATTTTAAAACATTAGGTGTATTAATATTGTTTCAAAAAAAGAATATTCTCATCAGATCAGTCTCACCTTCTTCACTATCTTGCTGATATAGTTTTTTTTTTAATGATAGGGAATACCCTGCAAAATTTTTGTGAAGAAAATGAAACGTTTTTCAAAGAAAAGTATTACTGACATGAATTAACTATATAATTATGTTATAAAATAGGAGATAGTAAGATTTCTAATGAAAGTGAAAATGTAAAGAACATGGTACTGCCACCATTTCTTCCATTCCATTGACAAGAAAATCTTCCAAACATTGGTCTCTGATCACTATTCTCAATTCTTCTTGTCCCATCTTCACTTAAACCCATTCCAGTCTGATTTACAAGCTAATCGTTTCACTTAAGTTGCCCACAACCTGCTAGATCAATAGTCAATTTGGTAGTACCATTTTCATGAGCACTCTCTCCTCGTTGGTTCAATTTTTTCACTTGGCTTTCAAATCACTACACACTCATGGTTTTCTTCCTATTTTGGTTCCTGCTTTTCTGGTTCCTTCTGTACCACTCAGCATTTAAGGAGGGTATGTCCCAGTGCTCAAGACTTGGCCTCTTCTCATCTGTTTGCCTTTAACCTCTCAATGACTGCCTTCATTCTCATGGCATTAAATATCATCTTTCTGCTAATGACTTCTAAAAATTTTATCTCCACTCCAGGCCACTTTTCAGAACTCCAGATACATACATATAACTACTAGACATTTTCATCTGGATGAACAGATATCTCAAACTCAGTCTGTCCAAACTATACTTCTTATCTCAGCTGATGGCAACTTCATCCTTCTGGTCACTAAAGCCAGAACCACTGGAGCAATACTTGACTTCACTTCTCTATTACACCCCAAATCCAGGTCGTTCACAAGTCCTATTGGACCTAGCTTCAAAATATTCCTAGAATCCAACCCCTTCTAGGCACTTCCATAACTGCCAACCTTGTCTGAGCCATCATCTTCTTTTACTTCTTTTTAAAAATGTTTTAATTTGAATACATACATACACACATACATGTTTTAGACTGAGTGTAAGTTGCCAAACAATGTTACATTACTTTCAAGTGTACAATACAGTGATTCAAGATCTCTATATGTTATGCTACACTTACCAGTGTAGCTATTGTCTGTCACCATATAACACTATTACAGTACCACTGAATATATTCCCTATGTGTTACCTTTCATCCCTATGACTTATTCATTCCATAACTGGGTCAATCTTCTTCCTTCCACCCTTATCTCACATTCTTCCAATCTAGTCCTCCAAGAAGCATTTCATTCTTGAGTTTAAAATCATGGAATGATCCTCCATTTCATTCAGAGTAAAAGCCATAATCCCTACAATGGCTTAAAAGGGACTCAACTCTCCATTACTTCAATAACTTTCTTCCCTACCAACCTGGTTTATTGCTATGATCCTGCCTACAACAGGTTGTTGGTCTTCCTCAAAAGAAGCAGAAAGCAGATTTGTCACTGTCAGGATCTGGTGGAAAGAGGAAAACTGGTGGAGAATAACTACTCAGCAGGTAAGGGTCCCCTTTTGGTATGATGAAAATGTTTCAAACTAGATAGTCATGATGGTTGCATAACATTGTGAACACACTAAGTGCTACCTAATTATATAGTTTAAAATGGTTAAAACAGTAAATTTTATATGTATTGTACCAAAATTTAGAAAATTGCCAAGTACACTTCCAATCTTTACTGTAGCTGTTTCCTCTGTCCAGAGAGTGCTATTGTCCCAAATATCTACTTGCCTAACTCCCTCCCACCTGTGTCTTTGTTTAATGTCACATTCCCAATGAGGCCAACCCTGATCACCCTATTTAGCACTGCAAACTACTCCTTACTCTACATCTCCCTTACCCTGCTCAACCTTTTTATTATTTTTTTCCACAATACTTATTTTCTAGCATAGTAGATAGCATACTTATTCAATATATACATATCTTATTGTCTCCTTTGCTAGGATGAGAGCTCCAGGAGGCAGGGGTCTTTGTCTATTATTTTTAGTGAAAAGTTCCAAGTGCCCTGATTAGTGCCTGGTGCACATAAGTAATCCACAAATATCTGTGAATAAATGTTCTTCAGTGTTCCCAGAGATGGGCAAGGGCAAGGACTGAATCAGTCATGGTAATTAATTTCTGGAAACTATTTAACTGAAAACCAGAAGAAGAAAAAGATAACTATTTAGCCTGATTGATTAAAAATATATACATTAGGCCTACTAGAAGCAAGGCCATTTTCCAAATGTTGGAAATTCAATAGCGAACAAACAGGCACAATACTCCCTCTTCTCAAGTATAGCAGGTGAATTATGGTGGCAGAATACCCTTCTGAGAATTTAAGTTAGTCTTGTTTTTCACAAATTTAGTTTCACCGAGGAGGAATAAAAGATTTTTTTTTCATCCCCACAAACCTCAGAAGTTAACCTTAAAAGCCACTGTAGTATTCTGAAAGATGGTCTTTTTCAGTGATTGGTCTGAAAAGAAGTTTCAGCTGGGTGAGTGCCCAGAAGGCAAATCCTAACTGGGCCTCTGCACTGGAAGGCCAAAGCTCATAAGGCTCTTGTGCTAGTTTTTGTCTGCAAATAGACAAGCAGCTGAGGTCTCAGTGTTAGAAGTGGCCCCATCCCTTGGGAGGGCCTAACAGTTTACAGATACTCAGAAAAGATAGGGATTACAATTTTACAGGGTGTCAGACACATGAGCCCATTTGATAGTGCAGCTTCTAAGGACAAAGTACCACAGGGGATGTCTGCAAGCAGCCATGAGGGACAAAGAATTAGTACCAAGCACTAAAGTTTTGGAAGTTGAAGCAAAATTTCCCCAGCTGTCCCTGAGTGAAACCAGTTGCCAGTGGAGCCACCCAAACTGAACTGATACCACATGCCTAAGTAAGAGTCCAGGAGAAGTGACCAACATGGACTGAGAATTGAGTCTTATCTGGCCTCCATTTCCTAGAAGCAAATAAGCCTTCAGATGCTTAAATACCTGTACAAAGAAGGAGGCATGTCCAAGATTGAGTGATATTTGCTTTCTGGTCAGTTTTGGTTACAAAAGCAAAACTGAAGACAGAGCTCTTTCAACATCTTACTGAGCAATAAGAAGGCAATGATATTATGCCACTTGTCTGTAATTGCTGTTGTAACTAATGCACATAGTAACCGGTCAAAAAATGAATGAACAGCGACTTAAAATATAATGAACTGAAATCTGTTTGCATTTTGCAGTATTTAATACTTTTCTAGGAAAATACCACTTCATTTCAGTTGCAATACGTATAGTAGTGGGGTTTTGTTTTTGTTTTTGCTTTTGGTCCTGGAAATGCTTTTCTCCTATTACTAGAACTGCAGTTTCTGTTGCATAAAAGGAATTCTATCTCTACTCCTCCAGCAACTCTTCCCCCTTCCCTATCCCCACCATTCTTACACTGTGCATTTTTTTTTACGCTTGCTTAGTAGTTCACTTGCTCAAATTTGAGAAGTTACTTATCTTATATTAAAGCTTATTTTTAGGCTGATGGGGGTGGGGGGAAGGGAAGGGGGTAAGGCATGGAGACATGGAGGAGGGCACTTGTGGGGCATGGAGGAGGGTACTTGTGGGGATGAGCACGGGGTGTTATATGGAAACCAACTTGACAATAAACTATTTTAAAAAAACTTACTTTTAACCTCTTGCATCAAAAAAGAAAGAGCCATATGTCATGCTGGGTTATTCAGCAACAATCTATTCCCCTCCATGGGATAAACTCAGCCTTCACCCCCATAGTTTATCTTCTCTGGGAGCTGGATTACTGCCTCATAAAACAGCACAACAGTACTATTATCACATAATCATTATCATTACCTCACTTGCAGCCATACAGATCCTTCTAATCCTGAACATCTTGCCTCTCTAATCTTGCTATATCTATCCTGTCCTGCTGTGAAACTGGTGTGTTCCATTTTCACAGAAGCTTAATGTAATCACAAATGAAAAATAAAATATATTTTTTAACTAGGCCACATTTTATTGATACCATTGTGTTGTATAGCAATTTAAAAGAGCTCCATATTTCATTCAAGTAAACAAAACAAATGTGTAGGTGGCAGAGAAGTTTGATCTTCAGCCTAGGTCCATGTTTTCTCCTCCATGTTATCTTTCTGGCTTCTGTCATATTATTTAGGGCAGATTCAATATGACACTTCCATGCAGGGGGTCCTCACTTGGCAACTGAATGGTCTCCACCTTGAGTGGAGATTGGAAAAAGCACTACCATTCTACCTGGATTTACCCAGAGGCTGGAAGTCATCACTACTGGACCTTTTCCATGCCCAACTAAACTTACAAGGGATATCTAAAGTGGATTCCTGCCCTGATCACTTTGTAAAAAAAAAAAAAAAAAAAGAATCATTCTAACTCTGCAAGAATGATGTAATCCATGCCCTCCAAAACCTAAAAGAAATAGGCACTGAACTTTAGTCCTTACAACCAGAGAAAAGAAAGTTAAGAAAAATTTTATAGCACCAGTAGTAAAATCAGATCATCAAAGGGTTCAAGTTTATTTCTTTATGTACATAGAATGTTTTTATGTATGTTTCCCTATCTAGTGTTTGTTTTTGACACTGATAACACAGAAAGTTAGAAAACAAAAATATACATCAGAGTAATGAATGAATGAAATGGTAGGAAAAAAAACTATATCACCAAAATTCTAACCAATCTCAAACATTAACTATGTATATCAGTTAATATTTCCAGTGTCTAACCTTCCACATCTTTTCATATATTGATAGTTAAAACAAATTTTTTTTTCCAAAATTGAATCACCCAGGATACATTATTTGACTCCTTTATTCACTTGACAATATAGGATTAAGGTTTTTTTAAGTTTATTTATTTATTTTGAGAGAGAGAGAGAGCAGGGGAGGGGCAAAGAGAGAGGGAGAGAGAAAGAATCCCAAACAGGGTCTGTGCTGATACTGCAGAGCTCAGCACAGGTCTCAATCCCACAAACTGGAAGATCATGACCTGACCTTACATCAAGAGCCAGATACTCAACTGATTAAGCCACTCACGTACCCCAACGTCTTCTTTCTCAATTGGAGAGGTGCCTGGGTGGCTCAGCTGGTTAAGCATCTGACTCTTGGTTTTGGCTCAGGTCATGATATCATGATTTCTTGAGTTGGAGCTCCTCCATCAAGCTCTGTATTGACAGCACAGAGCCTGCTTGGGATTCTTTCTCTCTGTCCCTCCCCTGCTCACGCTGTCTCTGACTCTCTCAACATTAAATAAATAAATAAATAAATAAACAAACAAACAAACTTTATACAAAATTGGCATTATAGAAGAGAAGCAGCCTAATCTCCTAACAGACACATATTCTGTCTTTCCCTCCTCTATATTATAGCACCTCTTTAGGGAATATATTTAAAAGCTACTGGATTTAAGTTGTGACATGTACAACCAGGAACAATATCCAGCCAGGTGTATAGCCTACGTTTCTCATGCGATTCAATGTGAGGGAACACCGTCAGTTGGCATGTAACTATTGAGTCAAGTGACCATAAAACTTCTAGAAAATTCTACCAAAATGGTGTCGACTTGGCCTTTTAATTGAATGACAACTTTGCCTTTAAATTCATTAATAGAATAGAAAACAATTTTTTTTTCTTGCTGCGTCACTGAGTCATCCCTATAGTGGAAATCACAAAGAAGCAGCAATGTAATAAGTCACAGTTAACTTCACAGAAACAGCAATACCTGAACCAGCTAAGGGTCAGAGAGAACACAATACAGAAAACAAAAGAGCTTTAAGCAATGAAAGGAGAAGATACCTTTTCCTTTCTCAGGGAAAGCTATAAACCCATCTATGGAAATAACAAGGCATTCTACAGAAGGAATCCCCAAAGAGAACATTAGTAGTTTACATTTTCATTTGAGAAGCAATGTGATCTCTCTGAATTTTCAGGATACCCTTAGTTTTCTACAGTAGCAATTAACAAACTAAATAGCTAAAGAAACATAGTTGATAAACAGCACAGCTTGAGCAGAAAGTATTTGTAATTTGAACTTGTTCACATTTTAGCCCCAGCTAAAGATCTCACAGACCCTTAAGACCCAGATAGGATGACCTCCTCGATACCAGGCCCTGGGAAGCCCTAAGTCTTCTTTTTTTTTTTTCCTCTAAGTCTTCTAAGGATATCTTCTAATTCTGGAGTAGAGCTTTCATGATCTAAACCCTGCATCCATCTAGGGTAGTGGTGCTATTGAATTTCAGATGCTCAAGAAAGGTCTCGAAGATAAGATGACATACAAGTCAAGACCTGAAGAAAAAGAAGAGTAGCAAGTATTGCCAATATCTAGAGGAAGAGGGAAAATGAACATGCAAACATCCTGAAGTAGTTCTGTGTTTACGGTATGTAAGGGCCAACAAGGAGGCCAGTGTGGAGTAAAATGAGCAATGGATAGGGTTTAGGAGATGAAATCAGAAAGAGGGTAGGGGGATTGGGTGCCTATCAATTACAGCACTACAGAAAAAGTGGAAGATTCTAGATTTTGTTTCGATAAGATGAAAAGCCTTTGGATATTTATGAGCAGAGAAATAACATGAGAAGACTTATAGTAAGATCAATCTGACTATTGTGTGAGAAATTAACCATATGGGGCAAAGGTAGAAGCAAAAAGTTAATGCAAGAGTCCAGGCAATATTTCTTCCTCAGAGAAATTCTCCCACCAGCTGTTCAGAGAATGAAATAAAATATTCTTCAAATTTTTATAGTAAAAACAGAAACTTGAATAACATACATTATAAATTACTAATAACTGCAATCTTTTAATAAGTTTCAATACAAAGAAGGGCTTTTTTCAGTAACGAAACATGTAGCATAGAATAGAAAATCATTACATACTGTGAACCCAGCACAACCAAAGACAATACCCAAATTACAACCGAAATCCAAGATTCTAACTAAGCCACTTTGGTTAAGGCTTTAATCAATACTCCCAAGTAGGAAGCATAGTGAGGAATACCATGGTAGATTTGACTGTATAGTATTTGCTATTATAAATCAAAGAAATAGGTAAACATTTTTTAAAGGATTTACTCCAAAGTGCCCGATTTAGATGCCAGATAGTATTCTCCTTTACTTTCATAAAGTTCCAAGCAGAAGATCTCTTGTGACAATATTAAGGAGATGAGACCAGCAACACAGACTTAAGAAAACTGGAGTTTGCTGTCTTGGAATATGTCCAAATTATACAGAGAATATATGCAGCACATCTCATAGGAAAGGCAAACTGTATTAAGGATTACTTCTTCTAAAAATGTCACCTCTTGCATTTTATGCAATATTCCTTTAAGTGTTGTCTGTCTTTATTTACCTTGGAACTTTCACCCTGTATTGTGATAAAAGGATATTAAAATTCCGGGAACTATTAACTGTTCCCAAAAGGCACTCCCATTCTCCTGTGGCAACTTAATATATTTGAAGCTGAGCCCATTTTTGATTAAACTATAGGAAGACGCTGCCAGGTCTGTACTAAAATTTATCCCTGTATTTCTCTTTCCTATCATCTGAAATGTTTTTGAAGAAAATCAAAGGTACATCTAAAATAGAACTTTATTTTTAACCTCTTTTACCACTTGAAAAGAAAAGGGTTGTCAATGACGCTGATCTATGGGTGAAGGAAAGAAACCAAGGTGGTCAGGAAGGCAGCTCAAAGTTTTCACAAAGTCGTTGGTCAGCTTTTATGTACATCAAAATGAAACGTATGGCCCCTGGTGTCTGAAAGCCTTCATGGGCTCACAGCCTCTCTCTAACCTCTCTTCATGCTGTGTGGTTGCAGGGGCTCTTCCTTTCCGAGTCAGAATTCATATTCCTCCTTGTGACAGTATGGTCTGTTCAAAGTAACCCAGATAAAATGGGGTTCCTTCTAGTTCTTATGGCAGTTTAAACTATTTTAAAAGGATGTTACCTTTCTGTTTGCAATAATCTTCATTTTTCTCCAGTGTGCTGGGGATATTCTGTCACCTTTTATTTTAGGCATTGTCTTTCGGGGGGTGGGGGGGGAACAAGTGCCAAATTTGACACTTGGAAGTATTTTTGATAAATGAGCAATTTCCAACTATAAGTATAAGGCTAGTGAAAAATCTTTAAGATACACTTAAAATACCCATTAGCAGGAGAAGGATTGTACCCAGGGTTAAAAATTACAGGAAAAACAACTTGTAAGCATTACCATTAAGAAGCTGAGTGCCTAAGGCAATGTTCCTGACCACCACACAAGTCAGTGATTTGCCTCTGGAGTCTGTTCCACACCTCCCTAATAGGCCTAGAAGCTACAGACAATTAATTATTAGATTATATAACTCCCACTGCTAAAAGTTAGCAGAACATTCTATGGTTTTACTGAAAGTGTACTGCTTTTCAGCTAGGGGTGCAATTTCATCAGCTCACTCATCTGCATCTTTGTGCTACTTAATCCAGGCTTCCTAGGGTTTTTCTTTAATTGGCTCAGCCATCTTCTGCCCTCAATCAGCCTGATTTTATTCCAGGGTTCCTGGTGAAGATGACTGAATCTGAAAATTGTGGTGCCAAAGTCTTACAGCATTGTCAGATATATTTATCCATCTAAAACTTCTATATTTAGAGGGGCTGTCTTTCTGTGATTAATGAAGGCACATCTTTGCAAGCTTCTAAGTCTACACTATGCTGGGGAAATACTAGAGGAGCTACTCACAGCACTGGAGTTAAGGTTAGCAGCCAGCATGTAAGCTGCTATGGAAAACACACTGGTCAAAGAACCAAAAGACCTGACTTGGGTGTAATTTATTTGACCATGTCTTTGCAGGCAATGCCATCATCCTGTGCCTCCCTCAGTTTACCCATCTATAAATTGGGGATTAAGCCACCTACTTCAAAGGGTTTTAGTCAGAGAGAAATGAAATAAGTGGTAAAATGATCTGCAAATTACAAATGCTACAGAAATTGAGGGATTAGAGTATTATCGGTATTCTCAAATCCTAATTTCCTTATCATGGAGGCAGTAAATAGCTCTTAAGAACTTGATGATGTTTTTATATTAAAAAGTTAATTAAGAAGACCTTCATTAGCATGTGTAATCAAGTTCACTGTTCTAATTGGTTCACTGAAATTTCTATTGCTAAAATAACATGGAAGAAGCACAATAAAATCCTGAATCAATGTTAATTACATAAAGCATCAAAACATATCATAGAATAACCAAAAGATTTATGGCCATTGACATTACTCAACTCAGCTGTGTGCTCTTGATAATTATCTTCCATACTGATTCAAGGATACTACACCACCTCCAAGGTTTCAACCATCACCTTTGATAAGAAAACACAAAAGAGCATATGCTATCCACTCTTTTCTCCTAGGCCTTACTCAAATATCAAACTTCTTGGCATCATCTGAGTTCTTGACACTTATCAATTCTAAAACTGCATTCACTTCAACTGTCTATATTTAGACTTGCCTATTCTTTCATCAGTGATATCATGAATCTCTCAATCATCCAGAGGAGTACCTCATTCATTCTTTCTCCAAAATATTTCCATGAATTATTTTCTTTTATCTGGCCATTAACTCCTAGTGTGCCTTGATCATTTCAATTCTAGGCTAAGAGATAGGTTTCCTTTCTCTTCATCTCAGAACTCTCATACCCTATTCCTTAAACAAAGGGTTAATTTTTTTAGAAACCCCACTTTCAGGTATCACACAAATAATCAATACCCCCAGTGCTATGCCAAGCTATTAAATCCCACTCTAAGTGATTTTCCTTAATTGAAGTCACTCAACAGCAACAATGTTTCCAAGCTTTAATAAACTGCAGTTAGGCTATGTCAGTAATATGTAACTAGATATCTCCAAATCAGTAAGAAATACTTAACATGGTGCTAAAAATAACTGCTAATCATGGCTTCTACAAATATGACTTACATGTACAAGACATAAATGACTGTTTCACAGGGACTCATGGTAGTCAATTGCCCTGGAGTTCCCCAGGAGCAGAATAAACTGGGATCACCAGCCTGTCAGAGATGTGGGATCAACATGCATCAGTGAAGCAAAGGAAATACTGAGTTGCGGTCTTAAGTTAAGTGAGTCAAGATTAGGGTGACCAACTATTCCAGTCTGCCCAGGACTAAGAGGATCCCAGGACATGAGACTTTCAACTTTAAAAGTGGGGGAATCTCAGGTAAAACTGGGATAAGTTGATCACCCTGGTTAAGACCATGGTGAGGTACACCAAGGTAAAGGAGAAGCCCAAAGTACAATCAGTCAAATCAGGGAAGTGAAAGACATGGGGCAGGGAGCCAAAGTTACAGCACAAAGACCAGTCACATGGACCACATTTGCCCATACCTTCCTATCTCAAACGTTTTACCTTCCCAGCTCATAGCTGCACATAAGAAATCTTAATTCAGTCAAGTGTATGAACTGCCATCTGACACTACATGGGGTTCCAAGTCTGCGTGTTCACTTCATCTGTTTGGTTCATTCTAGGACAAAATTCCAAGCGCATCCAAAGTGCACATAGAAAATTCGATTTTATAAGCCACGAACCCAGGTGTGTATGCAATGTAACCATCTTAATTTCCCTTAAACTAAACTTAATTTCTACTTTAAATCCTTAATTCCAGTTAACAGCTGACAATTTAATTGAGTCACTTCAAGTAAATACAATCAAATTAGTGATTAGTTATTTCTGATTTAAAGTTTGTCAATTTGGAATGAGACAGCGAGGTCTTCTCTTCCTTAAGATCCTCTGACCCTTCTAGGGTTTCTGGTTATGAAGGATAAGACCTAGACCTCTTCTCAAACTTTAGCAAGCAAAAGAATCACTTGGAGGGCCTGTTGATTATAGATCTCTGGCAATGGACCCACAGTTTCAGACTCAGCATGTCTGGAGTGGGACGCCCAAGAAGTTGCATTTCTAACAAGTTCCTAGCTGATGCTGATGCAGTTGGTCTCAGGGACTATATTTTGAGAGCTACTGGCATATATTCAGAAGTCTTCTGGGGGATTTCAGCTCCTCATTAGTTTTCTTCCATTCTCTGAATTGTCTCCCTGGAGGTCTGGATCACTCCATGTGGCACGAAAACAACTGCCAATGAGGGTGGAATGAATGCCTCATATGTCTAGACCTGGGGATAGGTCAAATAGTGTTAACAAAAATAAACATGGTATTGTAGGAGCATGCCAACTGATATCTCAAAAATTATCATTTTGCTACATCTATAGTGTTATACTCTCAGTACTTTACACATAGCTCTCCTAGGATGTATCCTACAGTTTGGTAAGTATTAGTATAGAATGAAGCAAAATGACTTCATCAGAGTCTAAAAACTTCTAAGTCAGGCTTTACCTCTTAATAGCTATGTATCTTTGGATAAGCTTTTTTTTTAATTTACCAGCTCTGTTTTCTCAACTATTAAATAAGGCTGATACTATCTTCCCTGCCATAGTAATCTCACAGAATATTTGCAAGACCCAAAGGTAATGTTTGAAAACATGCTTTGAAAATAATTAATGGTTATATTTAAGGTGCAATATCTGTTATCATCCATATAACTTTTCAGCCTAAATAGTTAACTCTAGGGGCGCCTGGGTGGCTTAGTCGGTTAAGCGTCCGACTTTTGCTTAGGTCATGATCTCACGGTTCGTCGGTTCGAGCCCCGCGTCGGGCTCTGTGCTGACTGCCAGCTCAGAGCCTGGAGCCTATTTCGGAGTCTGTGTCTCCCTCTCTCTCTGACCCTCCCCTGCTCACGCTGTCTCTCTCTCTCCTAGAAATAAATAAAAATATTTTAAAAAATTATTTTTAAAGTCTACTTATTTTTGAGAGAGAGAGAGAGAGAGAGAAAGAGAGAGAGAGAGAGAGAGAGAGAGAGAGAGAGACAGCATGAGCAAGGGAGGGGCAGAGAGAAAGGGAGACACGGAATCTGAATGAGGCTCCAAGCTCTTGAGTATTCATCACTGAGGCCCACATGGGGCTTGAACCAATTAACCATGAGATCATGACCTGAGCCAAAGTCAGATGCTTAACTGACTCTGTCATCCAGGTGCCCCTACATACATACAATTTTAACACTCACCGATATTACCAATACCAACAGGCAATCACTAGTTAAACTCATGGGTGTTAGAAAACTGGAAACAATTGTGCATATGTTTTCCCAATTCTCCATTTAATAACATTAAGTTGGTAGCTTGAAATCAACAAATGCTACAAATCAGGACTTGTGTGTGGCCTGTTTATTTTCAGAGAGCTAGTCGTTAAACACTTACCAGCATAGCACTGCTTAAAGGACATACTGGGCCTTTGAGAAGTATATTTTCAGTGTCAGTTTTCGGTAAAGCGATGAGCATGTTTTTTTTCTTTACCCTTTTACACCACTTAAAAAAGTTACCATTTGAAAAAATATATTAAAATACATACAAATATGATGTTTTACCAAATTCTTAACCTGCAGCAGTGATTTTCAGTCTAAAGTGGGACAAGAATCAGCTGGGATATTTGTTTAAAATGCAAATTTGAGAGGTGCCTGTGGGGCTTGGTCTGTTAAGCATCAAGCTCTTGATTTCAGCCCAAGTCTTGATCTCTCAGTTCTTGGAATCAAGCCCCATGTCAGGCTCCATGCTGAGAGTGCAGACCTGCTTGGGATTCTCTCTCTTTCCCTCTCTCTCTGACCCTCCCCCCACTTACACACTCACTCTCTCTCTCTCTCTCAAAATAAATGAAAAAACTTTAAAAATTAAATAAAATAGGGGTGCCTGGGTGGCTCAGTCAATTAAGCATCCAACTTGGTCTCAGGTATGGTGTTATGGTTTGTGGGTTTGGGCCCAGCATCAGGCTCTGTGCCTGGAGCGTGCTTCAGATTCTGTGCCTCCCTCACTCTCTGCCCCTCCCCCACTCACACTGTCTCTCTCAAAAATAAATAAACCTTTAAAAAAATGAAATAAAAGTCCAATTTCAGAGGCTTCCCCCTTAGTAATGTGAACAATAAGTCTAAAGAAGGGCATTTTTTACAAGTTCTGGGAGTATCTCAAATTGGTGGTCCTGCAACCACACGTAGATATATGAATAAAACCCCACATTCTGCCTTTCAAAGCCTCTGCCACCTTGTCACAAAATTCCTTCTCTTCATTTTCCCAGTGTATGCCTTTCCTGAACTGAAAAGATGCTATCACTCTCCCACAACAGAATTTTTGGAATTTTGCTTTACCTATTTGCCAAGTTTCCTACAATTGAAAGCTCTCCAATGTGAACCCTGAGTTGACAAGATAAAAACAGATTTCATAGCCTTTTATACTAGCAAACTTAGCAACTGTTTCAAGGGCATGTGCTGGCAATGAGTCAGGACCAATTGAAATCTTTCATGAAGTGGCAGGAAAGGGGTCAAGAGAGAAGGATGAAGGTCTCTGCATGCATCATTCCCTCAAACACTACAGAATAATGCTGAGCATTTTACCTAAGCAATTTTACTTCAGTCACAAAATCTTACTATATAAAAATAACTTGTTTTATAAATTAGCTGTCAAATCCTTGGAGAAGCCAACCATGTACAATTTGTTGTTGGTTATATTTCCATTATTGTCACTATTTAATCCATAGTTTAGTGATTAATAGTTTTCTAAGAAAACTCGTTTGAAGTGTAAAGAATGAAATCCATTAAACCAAGTATGACCCAACTAGATTCATTTGTCTTAGGGGTCTCATCAGTACTGAAGTTGTCATGGCATAATTAATGGTACAAGAGATGAATCAGGACTTCTGTTCTGTCATGGCTCCTCTATTTAAGTCTTTAAAAATGAAAAATAATGAGTAAAGGTGTAAAACAAATTGTTTGATAGGCCGAGAAGCAAAATAATCCCATTAAAATAATTAGAATTTCATCACAAATTATTAGATACTGCTATTTCATTGGAGAAAAGGCTCAGTCTAGGATGATCCTCTGATATATATGGGCATCATTTATAACACTGCCATTAAAAAGGATATACTTTCTGAAACTTAATAAGAAGCCTCTACACATGCTTCTCTCAGAATTAAAAGGCTGCTTTCGGTAACAATCCTTCAAAAGTTCTCAACTATTAAAAAAAATTATTGTTTCTTTAGTTTAATTAAGAGCCTCCCACATATCTGAAAGAAGAGTAGAGAACTCAAAACTGAATCTATATACATGGGTCTATGATCATAGAAATTATGTGTGCAAATATACCAGGCTAGACAAGGCAACAGAAAATGATGATAACAGTTGATTTATTCAGAAGATAGGAGATTCAGCCTTAAATTTTCCATTGTGCAACAAATATAAATTACGGATGCTAACAATAACTCAATCTGACTCTACAGCTCACTGGATCAACGATCTGTGTCCATGAATGGCTAACCATTATTTTAATCCAATCTGATTTAATGCAACATACTATTTTTGAGCACGACCTATGAGAAAGGAATTTTGCTAGTAGCATAAGGAAGAGAGAGTCAAGAATTCATTAGAATCCATGCCATCAGGGACCTTGAAATCTAGTGTGGAATAAAGATATAAATGGAAATGACTATGATAAAAAAGTAAAATATGGATTGATCTGGAAAACACTAGGGAAGAAGTGTTTCCAAGTAGGGAAATTGGTGAAGATTTTACAGAAAAGATAGCAAGAGAGAGAAGTCTGTAATTTTCCCAAGATGGAGGCTTGCAACAGTAGTTGAACAGTGATCGAAGTATTAGGGACTATAATAACAAGGGAGAAACAATGAAGAAAGGGTACAATCATGCTGTGTACTAACTATACCTCAACCCGGGGGGCAGGGGCGGGACTCGGGGGGAGTTGGCTTTACAACCTCTAGCAGCATGTTTGGCAAATAGCAGGCACTCAACATATTTTGGTGGAAAGCAGTCAAGCCCCATGGTAAGCAGGAGGAATAATACTCCAACTAGGACAGTCATACACGGGTAAGATTCTACTTAGAAGATAACTAGTGTTTTAAATGTGGAAGTACAGGCTAAGTCTCAATTTATATGAGCTTTAAATGTCATATCTCATAATTATGATAAGCAGCACAAATCACAAATGTGCCCATTATTTTGTATTTAATGGAAATTAACTTGTTCTCATTTGTTATTATAAAAATGTTATCTAATTTATCAATGTATATCTTTCCATGTGTTTATATATGATTTTACATGTTTCCATAAGTTTTAAGAAGGGAATAAAAATATTTCCTTGAACACCTAAAGGATAAGAAAAACTGAGAGAATATTATATTCAAATCAAATAGTACTTCAATTAATACATATAAGTAATAGTTCAATTAACAAATACCCTTGTAAGAGGGTACCTAAACCAAAACCAATATTATGAAAAATACTATATTTCCTTCTGCATCCACTTCTCCCATTCTCTAGCTTCTAATTGATACAAAGAAGCTCTGGGTCCTCACCTACCATGTACCTATCAAAAACTGAATAATCACTACTCTTACCATTCCACTTTAACCAGTACCCATTCACACTGAAATTAATTTAAAATATCTTGATTTTTAAAGGTCTTTAATTAGAAATAATTCTTTATTCCTAATAAGGAAAGGCATTTTCTCATTCCAAAGGATGGCTGAATACTTAGACTGTCTACTAAGCCTACTTTCAGCTAATTCTTAAGTAGTCCTAAACACTAGCTTATATGAGAAGCAGGGCATAGACCCACTAGGGGATACAGCTTGATCTTCATAGAGTAGGGAAAAATTCAGATGCCACTTGTCTATTACCCAATGAATCTTGCAGTGAAAAAACGTACACAAATGAACACAGCAGCCCTACTTGAAGCACAACCCACTTTAATTCTTGTGGGATGATTTGGGGAGGGAGCCACAGAGCACATCTCCATAAGCCACAATGGCTCCTTGCTCTTCTGAGACCCTGGCTAAGGCTGTTGGAAACTTTAGGGAATAGAAGAGCATATGTTACATCTGAAGTGAGCCTACATCACCCCAGCAAAGGTCTGTCTGCCAGAAGGTCCCTTCCCTCTATGCTTGTTCCCAATGGATTTTCCTTTCCCAAGTATAAACCAAACCCCAGCCTTCATCTCCTTTAACCTTAACTGCTGAAGTTTTTGCTCAAAACTAAGATATTTTTAATGCTATTTAAAATTTCTGTCCTGTACTCTTTCTTATTTGGAATGCATCCTACTGCTTCCCAGATTATTTCTGCCTGAGGTTATGAGGTGTCTAAAAAATAATTATGTTGTTGGAATGCACTGATTTCATTAATGGAGCTATTACTGCACCCAATAAAAATGTTGATGATGATAGGCCTTTTGAATCAACTTTTAAAACCAGTTTTAAGAGTTCTGTTTCAAGAGAAAATGTGAGATGGCCTAAAACACAAAAGGCCAAAACCCATTAACAATGCTTACAAAACTAACATCAAATAATAAAGAATAAATAAGAAAACCCAGAGTACAACACCCCTTTTGAGCATAACACTTAACAGTGGTAGCTCAAAGAACCTAGGAGGTCATTGAGAATGATAAACACTTTTCTGGGGCTGTGATCAAAGAGGAATTTATCTCATAAATCTTTCTGTATAATGCACCAGACAACATTATGAGTAAAGTCTTTAATGGCAGTTTTCATAAACCATGCAAGGACATCTTGCATGCAAGCCATGTGGCTGTACAGCACCCCAAGACTGGAAGAGTCCCACATTTGGCTTCATACTCTGCTGTTGTTATCTTAAAATTCTTAATTTTTTAAACAAGAGTTCTCATATTTCATTGTGTATTGACTGGGCACTGCAAATTACATAGCCCATCTTGTCATCGTTTATACAGCTTCTTCTATCACCCCGCAAATTTCTTGTTTGGGGATATTTCTCCTTTGGCAAAATAAGTACAGTATTTGTGGAACTGATCCTATATTTTTCAGAGTGTTAAAAATAAATCACATGGATATATAAAGACCCCCCAGCAAACTCCCAAACTTAAGTCTTATAAATACTAAACGTAAGCAACAGAATCATTTTATTCTAGTCTACAAAGCCATTATTTGTCTCCTTTCATATATTAAGCTCAACTTATCAAAAGAAATAATGTATTTATTGTGATTTTTTTAGATATAGTATGATATCTTAGCTGTAAAATCTGTAGACTTCTGATTTAAAATTAATCATCCAGTCAGATGAAGTATAACTTCATCAAATTAAAAATTATGATCTCTGAATTGTGCCTTCCATTATTTTTCCTTGATCTTTTTGTCTCAGGAAATACATTTCTAACGTGTTCATAGAGAAGCAAAATATCCTCAGAAGGCATTTTGTATTTTAGTCTGCCTTCAGATCTGTTCTAATTACTGCTTCCTAGCAGAGGGATGGACTCTTAGACTGTACTTTATGAATTTTTGTGTATAGTTGAAAGCCATCCTTCCCATATACAACATCTCAGGTAGAACAGACTTGGCAGCTGCTGTCCATATGACTGATAAAAACTGCTTCTGCTAGCACTCTCCACAATAGCTAAAACATGGAAAGAGCCTAAGTGTCCATCAACAGATGAATGGATCAAGAAGATGTGGTTTATCTATACCATGGAATACTACATGGCAATGAGAAACAATGAAATCTGGCCANGCTTCTGCTATAATAGCACTAAAGGCCTCTACTAGCACATTTAGTCCAGCACCAGAACTACTATTGGAAAGTGCTTAAGGATCATACGCATGATCCCAGCATCCCCCTATTCTAGTTTAAACAACCACAGTCTTCCAATCACAGTGCTAGGTACAAGAGACCTGTCACTGGGGAAGACATCTCCATGTGCCTGAAATTTAGAATCTAGGGGGCAGTACCTGCAAGTGCACCATGACCTTACCACTTACATGTGACATGGTGAAATCACAAAGGAAAGGACCAAGGATGGATTCTTCAAAATATGACATTCAAACTTATTTAAAATATTTAGTTTTGTTATCAATTTAGAATTTAACTTAATAGGTATAGGTGTATGCATGAAATTAGAGGTGGATTTACTGTGAATTAATGAAGCTTAAGTTCAGGGCTATTTACTTGCACAGTTACCTTCCAAAGCTTTTCACTCATTTTGTTATCTGTAATTGTGTATAGCTTTTTCTAAAGAGAACCACCAAAGTTTTAAGATTGACAACCCACAAAACTTGGGTCCTCCTCTGCATGGGTCATACTGACTTTTGACACTCCTCAGAGTCCCTCCCAAGAATGACAGACGCACACAACTACAGGTAGTTAGTTAGCAGTCATTCTATTTTACTAACTGATGGATTTACAAGACTAGTTTAGTAGGGTACAAACTTTATCCTATTCAGCCTAATTTTCTCAGACTAAACTTTCCTCCTGAACTCAGAGTCTTAGTGCTAGTTCCAGCCTTCCTCCTAGTAAAAGCATAAAGATAAGAGCTAGAGAGCACATGCTTTTTCACATCTATCCCAGAACCAGAGAGACGCAGAGACAAAAAGAGGGTGTGCTAAGAAGGAAGAGGCCATCAGACTGCAGCTCCTTTTTTGAACTAAAACTTCTCACTTCTTGGCCCCACCCCACAACCTGCTTGAGCTTTCTAGAAAATCTCCCTGGAGGGAAGGAAATATAATTTGCCTTTTTTCTCTAGAAGTATTTCCTTCTAATGTCACGGGTTTCCTTTATAACAGTAAAGAGAACATCAGGATTGTTATATCGGTGAAACTGTATTTCAGGGGATGTAATGTTACCAGATGGTTTTTAATCAAAGGAGTTCAACACCTATCACAAAACTAGAGCTTTAAGCTTCATCTTCATAAGTTCATCTGTTTCATTTAACAATGAATTTGTCCATAAATTACAATGGAAGTATTTATAAAGATAATTAATCTTTATAAAAAATCACTTGGAAATAATAAAAATCAAAAATCAGAATAGAAATTGTGAAATCTTTGAGTAGTAAGCAGTCACCTTTATTCTATGAAAGTATATGTGACTAAAGGTGGGTGTAAAAGTGTTTGCAATTCTTTTGCCACCGAACATTAACATTTCTACCAGTTAAAGCATGGTGATTAGGAACTACAAGCTAAAGAGATTCAATTCACATGGTGCCACTTCTAGCAAAATTTATTTTGATTTATTCTGGATAGAAATGCAAATAAATCTTTTGAGCACATATAGACTAAAGAAGATTGCCATGAAACTTAAATATAATTATTATAACACAAGAGAAAGTGAATAAAAACGTATTAGCACACTGGCGTAGAAAAAGAGACATTCAAAGCATATAATTCATCCAGTAAGCACTAACAGGTCACACTGTTTCAAATCAAGAGTGCAAACAAAAGGTCTCAAAATATTAGGAAAAATTCTTTGGAAGCTATTATAACACTACACAAAAGCTGTAAAAATAATAATATGATAATATATCTAATAAAAGAAAAATGACAGCAGGCAGCAGGCTACATTGTTAGTTAATGCTGAGGGACCTTCAGCTAGGTAGTACAAGATTACCTTTGCAAGAACTTTCTCATACAAATTTAGAAGTTTATCAGATACAGTTCCAGGCTCTTTATTTGTACCTAAGAACAAAGTTTATATAAATTATTACCTTTTGAAATATTGCAGCCTTTAAATAGTTGTAGGTTGACAGCATCTAAGAAAAATTGGTTGTACAATGCATTTTGGGTGTGGCTATGTATTTTTAGCAGGTTCACTTTCAATGAAAATGTGTCTTCTCAAAAGTAATTTTTCCTTTGTTCTCCCATATACCAGAACACCTATAAGATATCAACAGTATCTTATAGTAAACAGTGTATTTTTAGATGTTCTTTCAAAAAAAATTTTAAGTCATTTTATTCAAATAATTAGATTCACCAGAAAACTAAAGAAAATATGTAATATTATTAAAAAGTTTCTATCAGAAGATAAGAAGACTGAATTAGCAGCTGCCCCAGCTTACCACACATTTATTGATCAATATTTCAAATATAAGGCATTGATAACAGCTTTACATGTATGCACTCAAGTAACCATCTAAATACCTTTCCTTGAATATATTGCCCTCCAAGGACAAAATGCACAAAATTAGACTAATGTATCCATTTCTATCCTTAAACCTCCTTCCCTCACAGGTTTCTCCTTCTCTCCAGTTTTGCTTCCGTCCAAATTACAGCCAGAATGATATGTCTAATCCACAAATCTGATTGTGTCACTGCTCTGCTTAAAACTCTCACAATGTGTCCAGTTGCCCTTCTTTCACCTGAATTTGGATCACAACATTCTCTGAGATTTGCTCACAGCTCACATACCTGCAGCAGTGCTCTCCATTCTTGGTCTCATACTCTAAGCTGCGACTGGCCATTTTGAATTTCTCTTAATTCTATAGATGTTACCAATACAAGTCTGTCATCCTGCCTCCAAAATCTTTCCCCAATACTACACCTGACTCCTGCAGCTTAAATCTCACTACCACTGAAGCCCTAAACTAGCTTATGATCCCATAGCATTCCATACTTCCTTTCTTATAAACCCTAGCTTACCACACACTATTATTATTCAGAGGGGGAATGCTTCCTTACCACTCTTGAAGTTTCCCTCATATGGGAGGACCACAGCTACTAGTTCCTACTCTTCCCCCAAAGAAGGAATAACTGACAGGGTGAATTTTAAAAGAGAAACACAGTGTCTTTCTCCCAGGAGAAAAGAACCATTCTACCCAGAGACAGCATGCGCTTTGCTTCTCAATGTTATTAATGTCACAGGGGCCAGATGCTTCTCTTCTAAGGTGCATGTAGTTTCCCAGCATTCCCAGAATGCTATGAGTACATTTCTCATAGCATTAGAAGGAGTTTAGTATCAGAAAGCCCACTTGCCCCTTGATACAAGCTATATAGTCTAAAACCATCTGTATCAGTATAAAGATGTTAATTTTGTTTCCCATCCACCATCCTCTTTTCTTTCCTTTCTCGCTTTGCTCAGAAATCATATAGGGACAAGGAGTGATTTCTATTGGGAACACTCAAATTCCCAAATCATAATTCCCATGTACTATTTTGGGTAAGTCTATAAGCTCTGAAAGATGGATAAGAGATGTCTGGTTTACTATGATAGTTCCCGTAACCTAGCAAGGGCCTGGCCAAGAGTAGGTGCTCTGAAATTGTTGCTTGTTGAATAAATGAGTAAGTAATTAGATGCTATCCTGCCATCTTATCCATAATTCAGGCACAGCTATTACCTCCAGTTAAGTTATAGCTACTCTTAAAATATTTCTTACTTTCAAATCCCATCTAACATTTTCTATCTAATAAACTTTAGACTCTTGACATCACTCTGATATACTTTTAAAAATTTTATTAACAGCACTCTATTGAAATAAACCCTAAATTGGAAACATATGAGCTAGCACATTAAGAATTCGCTAATTTGCAGATCGTTTTTATCCATTAGTTCATTGCAGAAAAATCACACATTTAGAAAACAGTTCAAACAGCAATTTCACCAACATTTTACCCTTAAACTTCACATACTCTAAATTTATCTTATCCAGGAACATACAATAAAGTGTAGACATGTATGGTTAAATATAGTTCCAGACTGTTAAAAAACAGGCAAGTTGGTATTTTTGAAAGCATGGGTTAATTCTATTATGAGTCAAGTTAAGGTAGATTAATAATGTATTTTGAGAGTTTCTAGAATTCTCTTCTTTAATTTTAACATTTTTATCGAGCATAAGACTACTATTAATATTCTCAATATGTTTTCTAATAAATTTTACATTATTATTTTATGTTTAAATATATTATTTTAAAAGGACTGATATATTCCTGAATATGATTTCATATTTAAAATCAAGGGACAAGTTTTCCCTTTGATAAAACAAATCTATAATTTTTTAATGAAACTTATCAGAAAAATATAAATCACAAAATAGAATTATAATCTGTCAGAAAATGTTTCTTCTTGTAAAGAATCTGTTATTTTAAGTGAAGAATGCCTGCATAAACTAATTTGTGGCAACTTCATTTTTATTCATTCAATTATATTTAAAAGTCCATGTATATGCATGAATACATAATTAAACATTCTTGTAAGATTTGTCTCTAGACTTGAAGGAAAAAATATATATGTTCTCAAATTTTGAGAATTATGCTACTGCATAAAACATAGTGAAGGATTATATGTCAATATCCTTTTGTATTTATGACAAAAGGGAAAACATTCCAAAAGAATTGTAAATGAAGATCTAAGTTGTACAGGACAGGAACAAAATGTGCAATAAGCAGAAGTCTTTTGGCATGTATTTTTAAACAGGAGGTTTTGAAAACTCCAAATTTAGCTTCATAAAAAGAGGTAGTGCAAGTGTGAAGCATGTGGTCATTTTGGCATACTCTGTGTATAACTTCTCTCTTTACCTATATAAGGATATAATAAAGCTTCAGAAATGTGCAAAGCAGAAATTCTCCAGTTCTGTTTATTCACTTTCAGTCAGGTAGTAAAATATCTTAATGTTCCATGAAGAAATCTCCAAAATGTACTACTAAAATAGCCTGCTAAAGAGAAATCAACAACTTCTTTATTTAGAAACTGAACAGTTTAAAGGAAAAGATTGGTGGGGCTTTTTGTTTTTTGTTTTGTAAGCCAACTATATCTGCAAGGATCCATCAGCTTTACTAAATTTTCCTCGTCTTTATTTTGTTGCATGGTTTTCATACTTTCATGCCCCTTCCTTCCTCTTCAATCCTCCATATTCTCCAACTTCCTTTCATGCCTTTTGGGGGGAAAGGTGTCTTTTCCCATTTTGTCTTCTTTTTATTATACTTCCTCCTTTTTCTGACTCCCTCTGGCCTTCTTCTGCTACAGTAATCACTTTATACTGTATTTATATAACCTCATATTTCTTTTAGAAATTTGATTTCTAAAACACTTCTCCATTCACTTCTTCTACAGTCCTTGGTCACACTATGTAAGGAAAATGCAACTTAAGGCCTCCTTTCCCTTGGTTTCCCCATAAGACACAGCAGCAATGTAAGAAATAGCAAAGAGTTTCTGCATGTGATGTGTGTGATGCTACTGCAGCCCTAAATCTCAAAGGAGTACCAAACTCTTCCTATAAACTATATGTATGACAAAACCATCGACAACTGGGAAAACAATTAACTTGTTTGGAAAGAACTATTTGTGCTGACAATTTAAATGTAAAATTCTGCCTATCTCAATGGTGCTACATGACTCTCAGTTCAGTTTTGATAAACTGCCCCTCAAAGATAATTTTATTTTTTTTTCACATTCACATAACTTTTATTACAGTATATATATATATATATATATATTGTTGTTGTTGTTTGTTTGGGAAAATATATATTTTTTTTACAAATAGTTTATTGTCCAATTAGTTTCCACATAACACCCAGTGCTCATCCCCACAAGTGCCCTCCTCCATGCCCATCCCCCCTCCCCCCCACATCCATCAGTCCTCAGTTTTTGTCAGCATTCAAGAGTCTCTCATGGTTTGCCTCTCTCCCTTTCCCCCACCATTTCCCCCCTTCTTCTCCCCCTTGTTCCTCCGTCAAGTTCCTCCTAATCCTCCTATACGTGCAAACATACGGTATTTGTCCTTCTCTGCCTGACTTATTTCGCTCAAAGATAATTTTAAATGGATTTCCAGAATCCAAATCAACCAATAACTATGAAGATATAAATGAAACTGGATTTTCAGATACTAATAGCTCATTAAATAGAATCTTTGGCCACCAACAAACTGAAAACATTCTTTCCTCTCTGGCACTGATTATACAAAAAGAGGATATTTTATACAAAAAGAGGATATATTCGTTCTAACATAATAATCATAAAATGGCAATCAGCAGGGTAAATATCAATGACAAGTAGCATACACCACTACCAAAATGGCATGCAGTTATAAATCTGAATAACCAACTTAATCAAGATATAACCTAGGGATGTATCCAAATAAAATGTTTGAGACCTAAATGAAGTTAATTGTACAACAACTAAAAAGGTTAATTAAAAGATGTACTATTTTCCTATAGGATGATTAGTACTGTAAAGATGTTAACAGTACAATTGCAAACTACTTGGAAGAGAGATTTTATAAACTGAATTTAACATTGATTCTGGAAAAAAAGGTGTGTAAGAATAGTGAAGGGAGTTTTGAAGAGAAAAAAATAAACTAGAGTAATTTAAACAGTATGATATTAGTAGAGAAGTTACAGATCATAATAAAAAAGAGTCTACAAGTAGACAAATGTAATATACATATAGCATAAAACAAAAATAAAATTAAACAGTTCTATTGCTCCTCACACTGTTAAAATGAATTCCCCAGGAATTATTATATATAAAAATTTATTTAAAAAATAAAAAAGTAGAAAGAATAGAGGAGGTTTTGTTTTTTGTTTGTATCAGAGATCTTGGGATTCAGGAGGTACCTGACTATCCATATTTTAATTGTGGCACCATCATTTAAAACTATAAATCTTGGATAAATTGTTTACTTACCATCTATAAAAGAAGAATTAATAGTATCTTATTCAGTGGGTGGTTATGAGGATTGAATGAGAGCATGTTCATAAAGTGCTTAGTGTCCAACAAACTCTACTTGTGGTTTTTATTCTTAGCATAGAAACAAAAGCCAAAAACCATAAGGAAAAAGAAAGACATTTGTGAATATACCAAAATTTTAAGGTTTTGTGCAAGAAATATCACAGTAAAGGTAAAATTCAAAGTATGCAATGATTTATAATATGTAGCAGGGATATATTAAAAGCTCTTAAATCTGAAAATCAAGCACCTTAAGAAAAGTGTGGCAACTATCAAAAGCAAACTGTTCCCAAGAGAAATATAAAAGCCCCATAGGACTTTTTTTCAACTTTACTAATAATCAAAGAAATATATTTTTTCTTTTCTGATTAGCAAAATTTGATTATTCACAGTACTGTAAATGAGTAAGACCAAAAAAATTCTCACGCTATATTGATGAGATAATTAATTGGTAAAACCTTTTAGGGAGCAGTTTATGAAGGTACATGGAAATTTAAAGATGCATTACCTTTCCCTAACAGTTCTACTGGTATGAATTTAGCCTAAGGAAACAGAGAAGCAAAAAAACCTCTAATAATAGGGTATATTTTCACATTGTTGTTAAAATAGCAAAACTAATTAATAACCTATGAGGTAAATCTGTAATTACTAATGCAGAAATAGATCAATAGGTCAATATTCAGTAAGAAAAAAAAAAATAAAAGAATAGCATATGCAGGGTGCCTAGGTGGCTCAGTCAGTTAAGTGTGACTTCAGCTCAGGTCACAGTATTGCAGTTTGTGAGTTCAAGCTCCATGTGGGGCTCTGTGCTGACAACTCAGAGCCTGGAGCCTGATTCAGATTCTGTGTCTCCCTCTCTTTCTGCCCCTCCTCCACTCACATACTCTCCTGTCTCTCTCAAAAATAAACATTAAAAAAGATTTTTTTAAAGAATAGGATATTCAGTATAATCAGTCCTATTTCAAACATATGTAGTGGCAATATAGGTTTGTAATTGCAAAGAAAATTCTAGAAGAATATATTTTAAACTCTAATCAGCAGTCATTTCAGTGGGATAAGATTATAAGAAGCTTTCACTTTTTAATTTATACTATTAAGTATTGTTTGGATACTTTCCTTGGATACTTTCTAGCATTTAAGAATTCCTTTTATATAGAAAAAAAAAAAGAAACCTTTCCATTCTGGAAAAAAATAAAAGATTAAGAAATTCCTAATAATTACTCTGCCAGTTTCAGATTCTCACATAATGCTAACAGCTACCTGACTTTTTAAAACATTTTTTGCTTAGGTTCAATAAGGTCCTTGTCAAGAATTAATATACACTTAAGTGTTAACTTCCTCTTTAAAAGAACTGCAATTAAAAGAGACACTTACAAAAGATTTCACAAGCATGTTTCTTAGAGTTTAACTTGCAAGTAACATCTCCATTAGTACTTGAAACCAAGAATTATAACCCATAGCAGGCAGAGCATTTAAAGAAATTTTAATAATAAGAAGGTGTCCAATTTAATTCGACTTTCAAAATGTTTTTTACACTTTAGAAGCTAAGAACTTCCCTAGAGCCTATAAAAACCTGTGCTTTGCATCATAATTTTTAGAAGGAGTGAAATAATTTCATCTCATTAATGGTAAACAAATTCATTTCTTTCAGAAGCTATAGTTGTATGGAAAATTCATAATTAGTATAGTAAAAACAAGATATTCTTTTTCATCAGTGAAGAGTATTTGAATCTTCTGGAGATCAAATACTTTACATTTTCCATGGTTTTGAACATTTTTACTAAAGCAAGCTCTAACTAAATTTAAATATGGAAGGCCACCACCCAATTTAGTGAACAATTTCACTTCCTCAGGAAGCAGAGGAACAGCCATATGACTGGATATTATACCCCTGAGAAAGAATTAAACTGGATCCCTGCAAGAGAGACTAACTTCCCTATCTATCTCTCTGTGGCATAAAAAAATGAACATTACTGTTCTTAGTTTAGAACTCATTTCTCCTGCCAAAAATTGTGCATCCCCCAGATTCTCTTAGGAAGCATCATGTTACACAGCAGAGCATTCTACACCAACACTCACCAGATGTCTAATTTTGAGAAAGTTTAGTGTACATATCTGTAAAATGGGAAAACATCACCTGCTTTATAAGGATGTGTGAAGATTAAATGGGAGGCTGAGGCTAATATTAAGGCAAAATACAACAAAGGGGTTCTAAATATGCTACTTCCTTTTCCACTTGTCAGAAGCCAGGATAATTAATAGTGAGCAGCTCAGAAGAAAAAAATGTGAAACATTACAGTAAATGTAATTGTGTAATTATAGTTACATGATTTTCAAAATATCCATTTTCTTGGCTTACTTGAAAAATAAGGTGCTAAGATAAAATAAAAAGCAACAACAACAAAGTGAAATCACACAAAGGTAAGTAACCATTAATCAACACCTCACATTTAAAAAAAATTAATGTTTATTTATTTTTGAGAGGGACAGAGAGTATGAGGGGGCCAGGGAAAGAGAGGAAGATACAGAATCTGAAGCAGGCTCTAGGTTCTGAGCTATCAGCACAGACCCCTATGTGAGGATCAAACTCATGAACCGTGAGATTCTGACCTGAGCCGAAGTCAGATGCTTAACTGATTGAGCCACCCAGGTGCCCCTAACCACCTCACATTTTAATTTCCCTTTTTTTATAACAATAAAGTCATAAAGAAACAAGAACACACCACTAGAATTTTTTGAGCAAGAGAGAAGTGAGAGATCCAGCGTTTGGACTCTGATCACCTCATTGCTGGGTTACTGCACTGACTTTCAGCATGCATCTTCATATATGGATTATGACAGGGACAGAGCATCACTTCTAGATTAAAGACCCTCAAAAACAAGAATCATGAATTCTTTCCTGCTCCAGAGGCTTCAAGTGATGATCTAGTATCTGCTTAATTTCTTCTTACCGATAATGAAGGTTCTCAGTATTCTGATTACACTTTCCTATTCATACTGAATCTCAAATACAGATTCTCTAGGCAAGTTTAGGTCAATTTACTCCCAACTAAATACCATGCGGATGCCAGTTTCTGTGTAGGTGTTCATACTATCCCCAAATTTGGAAATACTGCCTCTTCCTTAGTATTGTGCAAGCCAATCCACTCTTCAAATTCACTTCAAGATCCAACCCTCCTCCAACATAATCACGAATGTCAATGTATTATATACATTCAATTCCACAGAACTTATTACATCTGTTAGTTTCATTTTTATGTTCATACACTTAGTTTATGACTTTGTTATGCTTTGCCTGGCATGGTCACTTCAGAAGAGAAAGTCATGGCTAATATCACTCTATTTTGAATCCTTCAGAAAACTTTTATAAGTATAATAATGGCAAATTTCTTCTCTGCTACAAAAAAATAAGTATTTGCCCATGGCTCCCCCACTCCCCATCCATCACATACATTCTTGATTAGAATTACGGCATAAATTTAATTTTCACCCTAAAAATCACTGAATTTTTCATTTTGTTTAGGACTTGTGAAAATAACACTTCCCAAGAATATACATTTCCCGTAAGTATTCTTGTTGCTTCATCCATGCACCATGTATGCCAGGTACCATGCATGTGTATAGCATATAATTTTGAAAACAATGTAGCAAAGGAGGCATTTTGCTCCTTTTATTTTTTACAGGTGATAAAATGAGATTAAAAGGGCCAATGTCACAAAGCAAGTAAGGAGCAGACATTCCTATCAAATAAAGCCCTTCAGATTGCAAGGTCTCCCTGCTGTACTCTGCTTCTGCCCCATCAATGTGTGCTCACAATCTACCGCAGCTTACTGCCTCAGCCTCTTAATGACATTTAAACTTTAAAATAAATTATTATCAAAAGGAAATATTTTTGAGATCCAGGAAACTGTTCAAGGAGCTAATTTTTTTATACATCACAGGGAACACCAGTGATATCAAAGTGCTGGGCAGGAAGACTTTTTTAAAAAGCCAGCCATGAGAATGCTGAGAAGGNGATATGGTAGTGTGTGTGTTTTAAAAGGGTCCCTTTCTCGGGGAAATGGTGGGGGAAAGAGAGAGACGCAAACCATAAGAGACTCTTGAATGCTGAGAACAAACTGAGGACTCATGAGTGTGAGGGGGAGGGAAGGGGGAGATGACCATGGAGGAGGGCACTTGTGGGGATAAGCACTGGGTGTTATATGGAAACCAACTTGACAATAAACTATTTGTAAAAAATAAATAAATAAATAAAAAATAAAAAATAATAAAAGGGTCCCTTTCTCAAGATACTTTACTACCTTCATCTGTAAAAGTACCATAGCTATACAAAGAATGATATAAGTGACAGCATGCAGGTTATACAATCATAAATGATTACCCTAGTAACACTTCACATTAAAAAAAGAGCTGACAAAAAAGAAAACTACAGGTATTATTTAGGAACACAGAGGCAAAGATGTTAGATGAAATATACATCAACCACAGCAGCATATTAAAATAATAATAAAACATGTCCACTTGAGTTTATTTCAGGAACTTCAGAATGATATAAAATTGGGAAATCTATTAATAAATTTATTATATTAATAGGTCAAAAGCAATTAAAACAATGCTTCCTCAAAAAATGTAACTATCTGGATATATGTTCATACATTAGTAAACCAAGAGAGTTTAATGTAGAGTTATCACCCTATAAAGCATTAAACAGTTATTTTCAATAAGGTCAGATGTATATATGCTCATCACTAACATGAGAATGAAAGCCTGACATTCTTACCAATAATAAAAAAGAATTAAAATTTATAAATATTGGAAGGGCAACTTATATGTACATATAATATAGCTGATAAACTTTTTAAAGGATTTAACTAAAAACTATAAAAAGTATTAAGATTATTAAGATTTGGGTGAACTTTTCAGTACATCATCAACAGCTGGGAAGTTTTCAGGAAAAGCCTCAATCACATACAACCAACCAATCATAACCTAACTTTCTCTTCTTTTGCTTTTCTCTTTCCATCTTCTCCTCCGTTCCTCTTATTCTATCTCTCTCTCTCTTCCTGTAACTCTTTCATGCATATACACATACATACATACATTCCTACATCTCATACAGCTACACACCTAAAAATAAAATTATGGTTATCTAATGCAAAAAGAAAGGGAGGAAAAAAGGACTTCTGAAGAGGTACAGGACAAGAAAAGCCATAGTGAAGAAATGACACAATTTTAGAAAAACACCTTATATATTAATTGATACACCAAGATGAGTATTTTTAAGGAACAAGACATGTTTCAGAAATTGTCTAAATATGTATTTATATGATTGACAATAACAGCTTGGAATATGCCAGTGGAGCCCAAAGGTTTATAATAAACATTTTCAGCCATATACTTGTCTTCTCTTCAAGAAGATGAAAGCAAAAAAGTCCCCCATGGGATAGAGTAAAATATCTCCCTTCACCTACCTTATTTTCATTGGAGTCACTAACCTCCAAGAGTCACATTATTCTGGGACCACATTTTTAAAAATTTTCTTAACATTTATTTATTTCTGAGAGAGAGAGAGAGAGAGAGAGAGAGAGAGAGAGAGAGAGCATGAGCAGGGGAGGGTCAGAGAGAGAGGGAGACACAGAATCCAAAGCAGGCTCCAGGCTGCGAGCTAGCTATCAGCACAGAGCCCTACACGGGGCTCGAACCCACAAACCATGAGATCATGACCTGAGCCAAAGTCGGATGCTTAACCGACTGAGCCACCCAGGCACCCCACTGGGACCATATTTTAAAGCACGTAACAATATACCCTTTTGGTCAAATGCCAAAAGCCCTAAGGACAAGGACACAGTCATTTCTTTACATGCTCAATATTTCCTTATTAAATCATTTAAGTAAACCAGACTACTTATTAATCTACGAAACCTTCATACAGTGAAAAAGGAACAATTCACCCACTTCGGATAAACATAGATAATTTGGAAGAGATTATTTTTCATGTATCCTTTTCTGTTCCATAGCACCACCTTACATGTGAACGAAAAACTGATAAATGTGGACTAAAGCAGCCTTGTTGGGTCATTCTAAGTTATATCTCTCCACAAAAAGGACTGAAACTCTCTCTAGGCAATTTATGTCTCCCATCTAATGACATTAAATGTTTTCTTCAACTGGTTCAAGCACTATCAGATTTCACATTTGAATCTGTATCTTACAGATTCTGTACTGTGTGAGATATGAGAAAACGGGTTAATAATTATTTAAATATACTATTTTAAAAGAGAATAGAAATAATAAATTTACTAAGCAATATTTTTAATCCTCATCCTCCTTTCATTCCCAGGAAACAACAAATAATATCAACTATTTGCTAACAGACAACATAAGCCTATTATTAAACCATAGTACTTCAGTACAAGCTTTTCTATCATTTTATATTATCTTCCAAGAAAGTATTTTATGGCTCCATATGTAAATAATTATAACAGTATAATCTCCCTCAAATAGCTGGAAATAATAAAATATTTGCATGATCCTCAGTTTGCTTTGAGTGGACAGTACTACAACTAAGATGTCTTTATAAATAGCACTTTACTTTATCTCCTGCTGCCTGGGATACAACGTATAGTTATGAACTGCTCTATTCGTTACTGAATTTCCTTATCTTATTACTTAGTTTGTTAAAGACATATAAAAGTAGGATTTCGCTTCAGTAAATTTGGTAAAAACTTGCTTCCTATGCCGTTTCATATCACGCAAGTGCGTTTCTCAAAGCACTACGTATCAGTATAATTCTTAACTACATATTGGAAAAGCACCAAAACAATATTTTCCCTAGTGATATGACTTTGGGTTTTAAAGTACATTAGTTACAATATATCTAATGGAGTGGAGTGAGAGAGATTAGACCTTTTCACATATTAATCTGAGCTTAAAATAAATTCTAAGAAGCATCACTGTTATACAAGAATGGACAGAGGCACGTGTTTATCTCTGAGAAAACAGCTATGGATAAGTCAAATGCCACTTTTCATAGCTTAATGGGTGGAATTAAAGAGCATAAGTCAGAGAGACCATTAAAACAACAGTAGCTTCAAATTCTGACCCCGACACTTTTGGTATGATGTTGAATAATTATACTCCAAAGCCACTGCTTCCTTATCTGTAAAACAGGATAAAAATATATACCCTCTAATGCTATGTTATTGGGAGGTTTAGATGCAGTAATGTATACAGTGATTAGCAGAGTTCCTGGTACTATAGTAACGGTAAATAAATCTGAAACTACTATTACAGTGAAATTTATGTTCTAACATCATTAATCCTATAGATGAAATAGCCTCTCCTTTTTGAACTGGGTAAGGAAGAAAGACCACTGGGAGACTACTAACTCACAATGCTGGAAGGCTTGGAACTATGGAAAAATTATGACATGAGAGATCCTTCAGAGGTGCTCAGCAATCTATTATTTGCTGTCTGGTAGATGTCTCAAGAAATAGAGAATACTTAATCACATGTAATGGATGATCAAGGCTTCAAAATGCTTTTCCAAGAAGTGGTGCCACTAGTGAAAAATGGAACTGATAATTTCACATCTCTTAAAAGCAGGCTGTATCTGAGCTTAGGTCTTACAGTTTGAATAGCCCAAACATTTAGCTTAGCTGTTTTATCAGAGTTGAATAAGAACTCGATGAAATTAGAATTCAGCTAATATTAGTGAACTACATTTATAGCAATCTTTGGTCAATGGAAATCACTCCTAGTTACATCCGTTACTAGAAAAAATTTCTTCTCAATGGATCACAGTCATAAAAGCAAAATCCCAGAAACACCATATTAATGATGGTTTGTGGACAAACAATAATTCAATAACTATTATCAGAGTTTACAGTAATTAGATTTGTACAGAAGAAAGTTAAAACTAGCCAAACCATCTTTCCACAGGTAAAACAAACATAGTTACAAAATATGGAATATCATGGTTCCTCACATACACACAAAATTTTAAGAAAAAAATGGAAGGGTAGGTCATGAATACTCCTCATCATTATTTAAATGCCAAACCTAAAAATTAACCACTGGCATACAACAAACCTTCAACAGTACTCTCTCCTGTGAATAGGCATTTCTCTTAAAACTATTCCTAGTCTTACCCTAGAGGGAAAAATTATTAAAATAAATTAACATTTTACTGGGTCTCTAATTGGAAGTGGCTGTTCTCAACAAATATGTTTATCAAACAGTGTGACTGGCAAAATGTATTACTGTAGCTGTAGTTATCCAAATTACATGCTGTCTAAAGCAAAAAGGGCAAAAGCCATCTGGCTCATATAACTTGCATTTTCTAGACAGCTTGCAGCTGGTTCTGATTAAGCAGCATCTCAGAACTCCAAGAGATCTATTTTTATCCCTGGAAGTATATTTTTAGGGCTCACACACCCAAGGCACAAGGCATTTGCATTAATAAATGAACAACTACCTTTGATAAGGAAAAGGTTTATGTAAAACTGTGGTTTTCATAACCACATAGGTATTCAGCTATTCAAGATGGACTACCAGTTGAATATGATAGTCTGAAACCTAATTTTGAGAATGCACTCTTCTCTGGATGTTCCAATAGAGGAACACAGAAAATACCCCTCCTCTCTCTTATGGAATAATCAAAAGAAGATCCTCAACAAGAAACTCACTATGTTATCTGATCCAGCCTAGGAGGCTGGTACCATATTATCCCACTGAACAGATGAGGAAACAGAAGTTTAGAGAGGCTAAGTAGCATGCTCAGAGTAAAAAAGAGAGAATAATGCAACTAGGATTCACACCCATTTCTTCTGAGCTCACCACTGACAGGACTGATAATGAATTTCAATAATTCACTTCCTTTTATTGCTTTAAATACTGTTTATTTATATCAATGTCTTCAATGTCCATCATTACAGGTGCCAGGTCTTCACTGCACATTTTTCATCCTCAGAGCTTAGCACAATAACCTGGACTCAAAAGCACTTGCTGAACACACGACGACAAAACACATTCTTTCCAACCACAGATTTAAAATACTCATCATCAAGTAGGCCTTTCTTTCTGTTTGTCATCAATAGACACCAGCAGACATCTATATGTCACAGAGACTAAGTCAGTTAACAGCCATAGATACTATGACTGTGTCAGAAGGAAATCATGAGGAAACCAACATGTTCACCAAAGTTTATCATTCTCACATGCAGGGGCAAAAGTCAAATCATTTCATATTCTCTTGACAATGGACTTCCCTCAAAATACCACAGCACTGTCAGGCTCAAAACAAATATAAGTAACTCATCCACTAAGTGCTGTATTTGTATTCAAGATACACTGTCAGAGCCTGAAAATCTGTACTCTGAATGTCTTAGATTTATAATATTGAAACTGTGAATTAGTGGGCTTCTCTGGTGGGTATATTTTTACACAGTCATAAAGGTGCTGAAACAAAGCAAGAGCTTTTACGTTGTTTTAAAATGTACATTAAATGTTGTTTAGATGGTTACTGATGGGATTTCTGAATCATTAATCCAAGATTGACATTTTCTCTTTTTATCATTAGACATTCTCCTTCCACACCAGTAGTTACATGCCTTTGTATTTTGCAGGGGATTCTGCATATATTTTAAGTAATTATGGTCATATTTACCATCATGACTTCAAAGGAAAGGCTACCCTGTATAAAAATGTTAGGGAGTATTTCATTCCTATCCTTGACATCATTGCCATGCTCTCTTTACAAATAAATACCTTCTGATGGTAAAAACAGATAATAATGAATGGTTGCCAAGGTTCCTCTCCTCCAGACTGTCATGGAGGATTAAGTGTTAACATGATGAATTTACCTATAAATAAAAAGGATCATTTCATTAAGAATAAATAAAAACTATCAATTTATAACATGAGATACTCCTTCAGGCCCAAATTTAGAAGAGAAAAAGAAAATTTCAATTGCACTTACTACCTTGAGCTGAAAAGCACTACTCATATTAACTTAGCTTTGGTTCCACATAATACTGCAAATCCCAAAAAACAAAAACAATACTTTCCTGATTCTGGAAGTCTGTGTCTCGTAAGATACAAAGAAAGAAAAGAAAGTGACTGGTTTAAAATAGGCCTGCTAAGTGACTAATTACATTATATTGAACTCTTTTCAACATCCTTTAGTTCTAAAGGTAAAATGTGGGTTATATTTGAAAAAGGTTTAAAATCATGGTATAAGCTGATTTACTTTACATTGCCTGAAATAAGAAACTCTTTTAACCAGAACTTACTTTCCTTATTAGATAAGTGATAAATGCAAGGGGAGGGTACAAGCAAAGGAGAGGGACAGAGGGAGAGAGAGAGAGAGAGGAGAGAGAGAGAGAGAGAGAGAGAGAGAGAGAGAGATCTTAAGCAGGCTCCATGTTCAGTATAGAGCCCAATGTGGGGCTTGATCCCATGACCCTGGGCTCAAAACCTGAGCTGAATCCAAGAGTCAGATGCTCAACTGACTGAGCCACCCAGGCACCCCCAGAGGTGATGATTTTAATAAGAAATTTACTAAACTTGAATTGTTTGAAAAATAGCTACCTCATTACAAATTGAAACTCTCACTAGACTGTAGGTTCCTTGAGAGTCAGGTATATGTTTTATTCAAGTCTGGAGCACT
Source organism: Crocuta crocuta (assembly GCF_008692635.1). Classification (NCBI taxonomy): domain Eukaryota; kingdom Metazoa; phylum Chordata; class Mammalia; order Carnivora; family Hyaenidae; genus Crocuta; species Crocuta crocuta. Next base: position 4,168,457 of record NW_027529173.1, read on the forward strand.
GAATATACCAGAATATCTGGATTTTATGAGGTGCTTAATAAATGTCTGATGCACAGTACAGTTTGAAAGAATTCCTACTATGCACCTCACTTTCATTATATCAGATACAATGTTCATAGTATATAGTGTTTGTAGTTATCCTTAGTAGGCAAAAAGAAAACTAACATCAGTGTTAAAAAAAAAAAAAAAAAAAACCTACATACTTCTTTTCCCTTAAAAAACTGTCCCCCCTTCTGATTTGAACCAATGGAAATTTGAACCAACTCTTCTGACCACTATATGGTCAACAGCAGATTCAATTTCACAATTTGGCACAGATAACAATAGCAGCCATACATTTAGCTACTTAATAGAAGATTACATTTCACACAAATATAATAAACAGAGAGCAGAGGGTATCTGAAGTAAAAGTCAGGAGTGCTTAGCAGGAAATATGGCTATGGAAAGAACACTGCTTTCAAGGTCAAATATGGGTTTGAGCCAAAATTCAGCACTTATTAGCAAGGTGACCTTGGGCTAGTCTCTCCCTAAAATAAAACTCTATATTAAATTAAGACCATGAAGTACTTATCTCATGGAGTTATTATGGGAAGTAATATGTGATAAGATATGAAAAAGCTCTTCACATAGGGCCTGTTACATAAGTAGGGAATCAATAAAGTTTTACTGAATCAGAATATAAAACATCACAAAACCATAAAGTCACTACCCATCTCTTCCCATTAAAATACTCATGCCTACAATGGTAGAAGGGTGATAACAGACCAAAGGGACTAGTGGAGTTTCAAAATCATGACATAGTATATAAGGAAAATAAGATTTAAGGGAAAGGGAAAACTGTTAACTAAGGTATGTTGATAATTATTTTTGTTTATTCAATGGATTAGGACTTAACTAACAAGCAATTAAGTTGTATATAATAAAAAACAAATGCAGAAATTGCAGGTCTGATTAAGGCAGGGGTCCTTTTCAGACAATATTTCAAAACTGTAACTCAGGATTTACATACTATATAATCTTCATGGTAAATTCTAGTCTTTCATTGTTTTTCATTAACTCATGCTATTTTATTATTCAACTTGCTCTCCTTTATCATTGACCACTAGATGAAATTTTTCTCTAAATTTTCCTTCCATATTTTATCAATGATAACTTCATTACAATTTAGAATGGAGGTACTAGGATATTTTGGATACAAATGTTTAGCCTCCCTCCCCCCCATACACACAAGTTAAAAATAATTTCATATTAGGGGAGTTATTTTTTGTTTCTGTTTTTTGTTGTTGGGTTTTTTTTGTTTTATTTTGTTTTGGCTGCAGGTGATGGTAAGGTAGTAAAGGGAAATATATATTAGAATAGAAAATGTGAAAGGTGATCTAGGTAACTATTAAGAAATATTTGAAATTCTCTTTCAAATGGAGAATTCAGTAACTTTTCTACATCATGATTTTTATGCCTGCTCTTCTCTCCCAAACATTTTGTATGCATCTACTCTTAAACTGGGTACTGAAGAGGTTGATCTGAAATAACCCACAGATAAACCATTTATTTTTGAGGGAATCATTTAAAAGTACTACAAAGCAGAACAGTGCTACTAAAAACTGTTTTTAAAACACAAATATAAAAATGTAATGTATATAAAACATTTATAATAAATAAGTGCATGTGTAGATGTGATAAGAGACATGACATCAATATTAAATATAAATATATTTACTTTCTTTTCTGTAGTTAAGACTTTCTACTTTATATTTTCCTGATAGTGAATCTTTACTTCTCTATACCTTTTCTCATTATTAAGTTGAATATGTTCTTATAAGATGTCTCAAATCACTTTTTTGAATGAAGAAGTACATAAATTAAATGAACACTTGGACTAAATTTATTATCAAGTGCCTGCCACACTTTTCCCTACACTTGAACTTACACCGAGGTCACAGAACTTGGACCACTAAAATAATTTTAGTGTACCTCCCCAAAGAGAATTTTTAAAAGGCATCCATTTATTCAAGTCAACGGTCCTGTGCATATCCAATTTACTTTTTATGACTCAGATAGGAAACCAAGTCCTCATTATCCTTTCATCTCCTGTAACCACAAGAAAAATCATGTAACTGAAAGGACTGAAATTCAAGGAGTCTCTCTGGGAATATTTATCCCCCCACATCCCTACCTTTCCTTTCTTCTTTATAATGGGACCTTGGCCAAGAGATGTACTCTTATACAGAAAAAGAATTACACAAAAGAGAAAGTCCAAAGACAGACATCCATTGGGATTTCTTTATTTACGTCACTGAGGTCCTGCTTATTCCTGACCTAATTTGCCAATACAAAAATATTTTCAAATAATGCGTACCTTATAAAACTTAAATAATAAAATGAGTTTTATTGTGCACTTAAATAGGAGGACTTAAGCAACTTATGTATACAGAATTTTAGAAATAATTACTATTTGATATGTATTTATGTTTTATGTTCCAAAACTCCTTGTTACCAAGTAACAGCTGTGGTGATAGAAACTATAATTCATATGCCAAAGATTATCAGTCTAAAGTTTCCACTGCTATGCAATACAGATTGTTTTCTTTAATTTCAATCAGATTTTCATAAGAATATGTTTTTCTTGGCTCGGGAAGTTCTTATTGATCTACCATCGGTTTCAAAAATTAACATCGAAAACACTTCCACATTTGTGTTATGTGTGCCAAATCCTATCAAACCCAGAATTATTATCAATGAATGTCTGAGTGCCCCCCCAAAAAGATGAAGTAATATGTGGTCCAATTTTTTCCTTTAAGTGCAAACCCAAAATATAAGCCTTTTTAAAAGAAATAAATGAAATACAGAATTACCTAGAGACTGTCACAAATAATTTTCATAACATGTACATGTTTAACTTGAAATTCTTCTAACAAGTATTTCATATTCAAGAAAATTATAGAACTTAATTGAGAAATAAATAAGATACAATAATCCTAAATGAGATTACAAGATTAAAAAATAAAAACATTCTCAAGTTATTTTGTAGACATAAATTAGCAATTATAATTAAAACAAAACTTTCATTAGAAATAGAAAAAATAAACAGGTGAAAACATACTATTCTCCTCTGTGCTACCACAGTTCTGTCTTCAAGTCTCTCTTATGGTTTTTATCACATGATACATGTATCCAGTTTTTTTTTTTCCATATCTGTTTTCCTGGAAAGACTTTGATTACCCAAGTGTGGGGAAATGTAATTTTCATTCTTCTATCCACTTTTTCTGGCACATAATAGAAGTTCAAGGATTTTTAAAAGAGGGGCTGAGCTCACTAGATTTTATTTTTATTTTTATTTTTTAAATGTTTTATTTATTTCTAGGAGAGAGAGACAGCGTGAGCAGGGGAGGGTCAGAGAGAGAGGGAGTCACAGACTGAAACAGGCTCCAGGCTCTGAGCTGGCAGTCAGCACAGAGCCCGACGCGGGGCTCGAACCCACGAACCGCGAGATCATGACCCTTTAAGTGAAAGTCGGACGCTTAACCGACTAAGCCACCCAGGCGCCCCTGAGCTCACTAGATTTTAAAAGGTATTATAAAGCAATAACAGTTTAAATAATGTGGCTTTGACAATGTATTTTGAAATATATAAACAATAAGAATAGAAAGTCCAGTAAAATATCTAATTATATGTAAGAATGTAATAATATGATAAAAAAGGAAATTCAAAACAATCAGGGAGGAAAGCTATTTGATAAATGATGTTGAGATAACTGGTTAGTGATCTGAGGGGAACATGGGTCAGAATTTATATTGTGTAATATAGTTGTAATACTAATGTCTCCTTTTCATTCTCTTCCTGTGTGTGTGTGTGTTTCTGTGTATATTTCTATATATAATATATGTATCATATTTAGCTTATATATTATTTTATTATAGGTATTTATGATACTCATAAAAATTAGCATTAAATAAAATTGAGTATTTTTGAAAGAATAATAGCTTTCTAAACCTTGAGTCAATAAAAGAAACAGAAAAATGTAAATTTTACAGTTTAATCTTTAACTTTACTAAGGAAAGTAATAGTCATGTTAAAAGGAAAACAACATATTGCAGAAATGTTTATCAAATACAAGAGATCAAAGGTTGTTTTCTATGTTACAAAAGGGGATAAAATGACAGAAAAACAAGATGCAGAAGAAAAATAAGGCAGTAACATGGACATGCACATGGGAATCAAATTATTAAGTACACATTTAAAAAAGAGAGCATTCAAGCATATTATTTATCAAAGTGAGGCAAATTAAAGTGACACTGAAGTACCATTTTACGTTTAACTAACAAATACAAAATTCTAAGAGACAATATCCAACAATGTCCAGGTTCTTAGAAAAACAAAACTGGTGAAGCCAGACATTATTGTTGGCAATTTATAGTAGAAAGCCATTTGACAAAGCACTTCAAAAGCCATTTTTAAAAAATCATATCCTTTGACCCATAAAAACATTCAAAACTTTTATCCTAATAATATCAGGCCAGAAAGTTTAAACTGAGTAAATAATGACCCACAAAAATAATAATAATAAAAATTTTAAAAAGAAAAAAAAGCCTTATTGAAGCACATTTTTGTTGTGACATAATTTATAATAGCATAAGCATTATAAATCTAAATCTTTAACATCAGAGGAATGATTAAGTAAACTAATGATTATCAAACAACCACTCCTGGAAATCACTCATTAAGTATAATACATAAAGTGGCAATATAAGTTGAAACTGAATATGACTTAAAACTAAAAGGAAACAACTGTATAGGTTGGTCTGGTAAGGAACAGCTTCTGTCTGTTTTAAGTATTATTCATTCTATAATTAAAAACTGAGAAAAAATAGTTATATAAATTATTGGTAGATATTCAAAACTAGGGACACACAGATGTACCACATATGAAGCCAAAACTAAAAAAAAAATTAATTTCTTTGAAAGAAAACTACAGCTTCTGAAATGTAGTACATGCTCTGGCATTTAAATGGAGAAAAAGGACTAAGAAAGAATAACGGGGAAATTACTACAGTATATAAATTAAAGGCAAAAGAAAAATGCCTATGGAAAGCATTTTCTCCATGGAGATCAAAAAGTAAAGCTGGTTTTAAGCTAAAAAAACAGAATTAATTGGTCTATTCAGAGTAGCTAGAAAATAGAAAAAAAAGAGTATTATAAAAAAAAAAACTTTCCCTGTGCCTAATTTTTTTTCACTTTCTCCCACCAGTCATCCCTCTTCACTTCTGTGCACCAGTAGTAGCCCATTGGTGCTTAACAATGAAAAGTAAGGTTACAATGAGCCTTGTTTGTGTGCATTCATCATTTGCATACAAACTTTAATATTAGCTTAAAAAAGGAACATCGATGCAGAGCTCTGCAGAAAGGGCAAGCGACCCCTTTTGTCTCTATAACACTATTTGCAACATGCAGTGTTCCTTCCAATTTTAGTTTCATTAAATGTAATGAAAATGAGAAAATTTGTTATGCCACAGGTGTTCACACAACTCTACCTGGATCAGCCACTGTGCTGAGACACATCTGGTGTGCCAGAAACAAACTGGGAAGTGGTGTGCAGGAGGAAAAAAAATTAAAAGTTGTCAAACACATATCTGTAGGCACTCAACATAATCTGTTATTCTAATTATTTTCCTGATATTAATGCAGTCAAATGCAATTATTATACAGGCTACAGCAAAACTTTTAGGTTCCCCTAAAACTTTTCCTTCACAATTCTTCTCATGATAAAATTGGTATACTCACATTAATACTCCATACAAACAAACACACATTAGGAAATTTTCTCTTTGGGATATTATCCCCCTGAGTACTAAATTATCCTATATTCCTCAAAAATAGCCAACCATTTTATGCTGGTTTATCTGTTAATAACTGGAGGACTACTTCTTCAATATTTTCCTTCTAATCTGAGGAACTATGACTGCACGACAACTTTAGTGCCAAAAACATTGACAGCAATGAAGGCAATTAAATATACTTCAGTAATGGGAAACAGATTCTCCAAAATCATCAAATAATTTCACAAAGACAACCAAAAAGTCCCAGTTTATTTATTAGTATTAAATTATACAAAATTCAGGCTCACAGTCTTCTGATACACAATTCACCTTTTAAAATGCAAGCTGCAGGCACCTGGGTGGTTCAGTCGGTTAGGCATCAGACTCTTAATTTTGGCTCCAGTCATGATCTCAGGGTTCTTCGGTTCAAGCCCTGAGCCAGGCTCCGAGCTGACAGCATGGAACCTGCTTGGGATTCTTTCTCTACCTCTCTCTGCCCTCCCCTACCTGTGCTTGCTGGCTCTCCCAAAATGAATAAACATTAAAACAAATTTTTTTTTTAATTTTTAAAAAATGAAAGTCAGGAATACCTCAGAGATCTTTCTAATCCAGTTTTTCTAAATAATAATGTACTAAGAAAAACACTTAAAGATACAGATAAACATTGATCCATTAACCCAATTAGAAATATGAAGACTGTTTATTTTTTTTTTATTATTTTTAAATTTTTATTTATTTTAGAGAGAGAGGGAGAAAGCAAGCAGGGGAGGGGGACATAGGAACAGAGGGAGAGAGAGAGAATCTCAAGCAGACTCAATGCTCAGTATGGGGCCTGACAGGGGGCATGATCCCATGAACCTAGGATCATGACCTGAGCCAAAATTAAGTTGGACACTCAACCGACTTAGACACATAGGTGTCTCAGGAATGTTAAGACTGTTTAACAGCTAAGATTTACAAAGCACATATGATGTTTTAGACACTGCTCTAAAGTGCTTTCCAAGTATTAATTCACAAGATTTTTGAAGACGACGGCATTAATTAGTATGTCCATTGTTCTGATGAGCAAACTGAAACAGAGATTATGAAAGCCAGATGGCAGAACTGAGTTTCAATCCCGGTCCATAGGACTCCACTGCTACTTTCTACTGACCCTGTGTATTCCACTGTGTTCCATGTCTACATCTGTGATATTTCCTGTGTGTCACTACTCAGCTCACTGTAACAGACACCTGACATGCCCACTAAGCAAAAACATGATGATGATTCAAGAGATGTCTGTGAAAACAATTCTTCAGAAACAATCTTAAAGGTGATAAGTTTTAATTCCAAGAATGCACTGAAATATCTTAAATCTTCACACCTTAAACCATATAATTTGAAACCTACTCTACAATTCAATATCTTTATCTAAATGCCCTTAAGCCTACTTAAAGGAAACAAAATCTGAGTAAGCAAAACTGGGGGAGTGAAAATCCGTGAGTGTCCAGAACATTATAATTTTCTATTACTTTTAATTTACCTCTGAATTAAGTAAAAGTGTCTACACAAAGGTGCAACTTGTTCCACAAGGCAAGAAATCCTAAAGAAAAAAATCTCTTAACAGTAAGAATACTGTTAAATCTTCTTTAAGCTGTCATAAGTAACTATCTTCCACTATTAATGCAGAAGGTGAAGAAACAAGATGATCACTTAAAAAACATCTGGAAGATAAAACAAAGTCATAAAACCCAATAGACACTTTTAAATAAAAGTACATAAAAGTAAAACTCAATTAAAAATTCCAAGACAGTTCTATGACCTGAAATTTTACTTAAATCAGGCCCAGAAGGAGACAAAAATAAAACAAAACAAGATCATTTGACTCTGCTTATAGATACCTGGGAATGTATTTATTAAAATATAATGGTGGGTGCTGGCCAAGCTTACATAAAGATGGCAAATAGAGAGGAAAAGTCTTCCCCCCATCTTACTCTTAAAAAATGACAGAACACCTCGGAGATGACAGAGTAGAAGAGTTCTTCATTTCCTGGTATTGTGAATATTCTGAGCACATGTTCAAGGCGGTCTCATCACCACTACTTAATTCTCATTTATTTTCCTCAAATGCAAATGGTCAGTTGCCTAGGCTGACTTTACTGTACTTGCCTTTTCAACTCTATTCAGGAAAACAACAGGAAAATAACTCATCAGGCATGAGGGGAAAATGTAAATGACACTAACGTCAGAAGGTTGACGGGAAACAAGAATAGTAAGGCAAGAAAAAAAAAGAAAAAAAGACATAGTAAGGCAAGAAAAAAAAAAGAATAAAGACAAAGACACTCAACAGAACGTGGCCTACTTGAAAGGAGCTGCTTCCTACAGGTGACAGAGGGCTGCTATGATTTGTCAGAGTCCTTGAAAAGTGCCCTGGTGGGAAGCCCATGGCCTTCCCATGGGGTCTCTTAGAGGTACTGGTCTGACAGCCCTTACTGAGAGTGGTCTTACATGGGGTCTGAGGGGGACTTGCCGTTCCACATTTCTCCATCTCTGAACAGATAGCTATGTTCTATAGGAGGCATGGGAAGCCTGCTTTAGTCTTGAGTCTACCATGTGGTCTAATACCCAACACAGTATGTAAGAAGGCAGTAATTTTGATCCCTCTTTCCCATATTTATTTCTTGATGGCTCAAAACATGGAGAGAATGATATACATCCATTCTGAAATCCCAGCCAAACATAAAACAAATTTTTCCTGCTGGTTTTCCAAATTCATAGGAAGTATGGGGAATTATTTGAAAAGCATTAAGGAAAACTATAAGATTTAAGATACAAAATCTGAGACAGGGAATGAGGGTGGATCTTAAGCATTCCAGTGGGGGTTAAGTGGGTACTTCTATAGACCAGCTCTGCTGTGAAGTAGCCATAGGTTCCATCCTAAGCTTCCAGTGACACCTATGGAATGGGGCCTGGCTCCCCTGATGTGTAACACAAGAGGGCTGAACAAGGCCATCTTCAGGGCACCTAGAGGCACCAACATTCTGTGATGTTATAACTAAAATTAACTAGCTGTGGCAGTACGTTTAGTGTGAAAAATGAAAACCCACATCAGTCCCACATCCTCACTGAAGTCAGCCCAGAGCCAGAGCACTCTCTCTCTAAGAAAGAAAAAAATGTTACTGACCTTCAGTAACTTTAGAAACTGGTGAAGAGAGTAAAAAATACACTGAGAAATTAAAACAGGACACTGACCTCTGTGAAAAGATCAGATACAAAAGAATAAGCACTGGACTAAGGGAAAAGTAGTTTTTCCCTGTATTATTTTTAAAGTAGGTATGTTTGAAACTATTATTAAAAATACTGAATCCTCAATTGCCAAATAGTGTTAGGCCACTTCCAAAACCCAATAAAATCCCAAATTAGCTTGCAGATGAATGATGGCTTGGGGTGCCTGGGTGGCTCAGCAGGTTAAGTGTCTGACTTCACCCTCGGGTCATGATCTCATGGTTCCTGGGTTCGAGCCCTGCGTCAGGCTCTGTGCTAACAGCCAGCTCAGAGTCTGGAGCTTGCTTCAAATTCTGTATCTCCCTTTCTCTGACCCTCCCCTACTCATGCTGTCTCTCTCTCAGAAATAAAACATCAAAAAAATTTTTTTAAAGATGAATGATGGCTTTAAGAGTTTATCCAGAATCCAGTGTGGTCCTATAGATGGGATGGACCAATCTTCTCAGAAAATGCCAAGAAACATTTGAGCCAGGCCAAAAAGTGCTGAAACATTCCACTGACACAGAAGCCACAAGTCAACATGAAGCTTTCACTAGAAGATACAGTCTTTGCGTGCAGTTTTCCAGGGATCCAGCCAAAACTCAGAGATTACTGAAAAAAGCTCTCAAAACCAAAGTGATTCCAAATAGAGGTTTCTATGACAGGGGAATTCTGAATGGAAATTTATCATTCACAATCAATGGACTCAATAGCTGATCCCATTACATCAGAGGATTTTAATTCTTCCTGGAAATTCTTTTCAAATTACAGGCAACCGCAGTCTGAGCAGAACTTCTGTGTATTTTTAAACAAGTCAATTGTTTCAATGAGATAAATACATTATTTCCACCAGACAGATAATTGTTTTCTTGTTCAATTGCATTACATTTGTGTATCCAGGTATAAAATGTTACAAATGGAAAATTACTGAGAAGCAAAGCAGTTATTAGTGTGACTTATAAACGGAGCAGAGCTGTCCCAAAAGTTTTTCTAATGCTTTTTTACGTTCCCAAATATGTATTTTTATTTTTTAATCTCTTATATATCTGAACTTAGAGCAACTCCTCATGCCTATACACAACACACACAGAACTAAGATGTCAGCTGACCAACAAGAATGGCTAAATGACTTGAATATAAATAGACAAAAGAGTAAAATAAATTCAAGGATAAATCACTCACCTTCCTAAGAAGTCCAGAAATTTGAGAATCTTTGGGAAGTAAAAATAAATAACTTTCAAGTATCACTACTGGAAATACACTATTTCTAGATATCATTTTGTAGGTAGAAGAACGGTGTCATAAAGGCACATATCTGATTACTACTGACACTATTTCCGAGATTTCTTACCTATCAATTGTCCTCCGTTAAAGAAGCCTCAAAGCAAACAAAAGAGACATTAAGTCAGCACCTTGTTGTTGAAAGCAGATTATTTCCAGATGGAATTTTCACATAGATGGTCACTACAAAAGAATGACCAGAGACAGTGTCCCCTTACATACCAGAAAGCACAAAGGCAGACAATTGGAATTATAAGTCATATCTAACACACAATATCCTGTGGGCACAAGGTCCATTTAATAAAGAAAATGTTGGTTTTGTTAATATTAGCATTTTAATGCCTTTGGATTAAAGCTGATGGCACCTATTCCCCATCTGTTCAATAGTTTCTGTGTCACATACATTATATCAACATACACATTATACATTATTTAAATAGAAAAGATCTTATTTTTTCCAAAGCTCTTAGAAATTCATCATATTTCAAATTGTACAGTCAAAAGATTATTAAAGGGTACTGATTACAATTTAAACATCACACATTAATCAAATACTCAAAATTGATTCAATATGGGTATTGTGATGTTAACATACATCTAGAAACATAAGAGGTACAATATAATTTTGAATAAAGTATAGTAAACATATATAATCATTTTAGCCAATGATTCTTCTTTTTTTTCATTATGTAAGATGACTCTAAGAGATTTAAAGAGTTAGAAGGCTTTGTAATACAATGAAAATTCCATAAGAACTGAAATTTCTTCACAGTATTTGAGTTTAAGAAAAAATAATGCTTGTATGTTTTGTTTTCTGAGTATTTTTTACAGTTAGATTAATTTAAAGCTATATAAAATAGGGTTGGGCCCCCTGTAAAGAATTTATTTTAATGTTTATTTATTTTTGAGAGAGAGAGAGCACAAGCAGGGGAGGGGCAGAAAGACAAAATGTGAAGCAGGCTTCAGGCTCTGAGATGTCAGCGCAGAACCCAACATGGGGCTTGAACCCATGAACCATGAGACCATGACCTGAGTTGAAGTGAGACATTCAACTAACTGAGTCACCCAGGCACCCTAAGAATTTTTTTAGTCACATCTTTAAAATCTGGGAGGAAATCTGTTCGTCCAAAGATGCTTTCAGGCAAGATTATACATCTTGATTTAATATATTACAATATTTTAATTAATAGTAAATCAATAAAAACTTCCAAAAAAGCAGTGAAGGAGATTTGCAGTAAAATATACTTTCTGAATTTACCCTGGGCCACTTTTGCTGCTTAGAATATTTTTTGACATATAGATATTTTTCCCCAGTATTTTTCAGCTGTAAAAAAAATCCTAAAAATTCTTTTTTTTTAATTTTTTTAACGTTTTATTTATTTCTATGAGAGAGAGAGAGAAACAGCGTGAGTAGGGGAGGGTCAGAGAGAGAGGGAGTCACAGACTGAAACTGGCTCCAGGCTCTGAGCTGGCAGTCAGCACAGAGCCCGATGCGGGGCCTGAACCCACGAACCGCGAGATCATGACCTAAGTGAAAGTCGGACGCTTAACCGACTAAGCCACCCAGGCGCCCCAAAAAATCCTAAAAATTCTTAAACCAACCTTCACATTTTTGGAAAAAGAAATCAAAGTCCTAGGAATTAAAATGTGAAACTGGATTCTATAGATCTACTAAATGCCAAGTCAAAATTATAGCAAAGAAATCCTAATTCCTGTTTCATTTTTCATTTAAGGTGTAAAACAAAGGTACAAGTAATGGTCTGGAGATCTCACAAATCCGAAGCACAATATTTAAAATGGGGGAAACAGGAGTGGGGGAAACGACTGCCTTTAGGGAGCTTACATTCACATGCACAGAAAGAAAAACCAATGTCAAAAGTGAACTCTGTCACCAAGTACGTTTTTATGCACTGACTCATCTTTCTTCTCTAGGTCCATAATTTCCACCTGGATAGTCTCAATCACATCCTTACCCTCTACTCTTCTCTGTCACTACCCTGTGGGGTTTGCTCTGTCAGATTACTTCTGTTCACTAGCATAGGATTCCAAGATGCTACACCCATACATAGCATTCCAAGATGTTACAGCTCCATACAATAATTTCACTTGAATTTCCAGTATCACTTCAGAGTCAAGAGAAACAAAACCAAACATATTTCTCTCTCAGAATTGACTGCCTCCTTCAACTTCCCCTATTGCTACTATTATTATTCTCCAGAATTCTCAGTCCCAAATTTTAAGTCAGCTTTAATTCCTCCATCACCTGTAGCATCCATATCTAGTTAGTCTCCATATCCTACATGTATTAGAGTTTTCCAGAGAAACAGAAACATATTATAAGGAATTGGCTCACAGAATAGGGAAGCTGATAAGTCCAAAATTTGCACAGCTGGTGTTTCAGTTTGAGTCTAAAGGTCAGCAAGGCTTCTGTGGAACCAGGAGGAACCAATGTTCCAGTTCAAAGGCTGTCAGGCAGAATTCGCTCTTATCTGGGGGAGGTCAGCCTTTTGTTCTTTTCAGGCCTTCACCTAAATGGATGAGGCCCACCCACAATATGGAGGCGCAATCTGCTTTACTCAGTCTACAAATTTAAATGTTAATCTCACCCTTACAAAAACACCCAGAATAACATTTGACCAAATATCTTGGCACCCAGTGACCTATTCAAACTGACGCAAAAAATTAACCATCACAGGATAGTTTTACTTTTCAAAAGTCACATTTTTTTCTCTATTCTTGGTCTCACTACCATCATTTCATATCAGGTCCTTATGATCCCCTACTGGTTTTCAGCAAAAGGATGTAAGTCAATCCCCTCCCCATCCTTTAGTTCACGCATCACTGAATAGGCTGTAGATACATTTATTTTCAGAAATGTTTTTATCATATCATCCCTGTTCTATACCTTAATTCACAATGACACCTTACTCCAAATAGATCCAATTCTTTTTCTTACAATATATTTCCCTATATAATCCAGCCCTACTTGGCCTACTGACCTGTTTCTTCTATCACTTTCCTAATTTAGAACTTACATTAACACTGGCTAATAGCTTAAATATCTTCTCTCATACACACCCATTCCTTCGGCAACATACTGTCCCTTCTCTGGAAAGCATTGTGTACTCTTTTTTGTCTACCTCAATTCCACCCACCTGCCAAGCTTTGTCTCCAGCTTCAACTCCTTTCTGAGGTTTGCCTAATTCTCCAAACCACATGAATCTTTTAGTTTTCTAGTCCTCATGTGTATTTAAAATAAACAAAACCACTGGCATTCTAAACTACTCTGTCTTGTTCATAAATTTATTTTCTTAATGTTTATTAACTTGGAGAGAGAGAAAGAGAGAAAGCACGAATGGTGGAGGGGCAGAGAGAGAGGGAAAGAGAGAATCACAAGCAGGCTCCATACCACCAGTGCAGAGGCAGATGCAGGGCTCCATCCCACAAACTGCAAGATCATGAGTCAAAATCAAGAGTCAGACACTTAACCAACTGAGCCACCCCAGTGTTCCCATGCATTTATTTCTACTGCACATCCCTCTTTCCCTGGTCTGCAATATCACCCTCTCACCTCCAAATACACACCTATTTATGTTGGGTTGAAAATCTTGGAATTTGTGTGTTTCCAAGCACTGAAAGGCAGCAGACATATAAAGAAGTGCTACCCTCAAACCCTTACAGTCTAATATGAGAGAGAGAGAGAATTACTATAATAATTAAGGAGCAATGTACTGCATGCTATAACAAAGGGAGATGCAATGCTCTAAGGGAAGACACAGAACATAACAGAGGAAGAAACTAAATATCCCTAGTAGAATAATGTGATTGGAGACAAATTTAACAGGAGGAAAAGGCATTTCAAGTACTGAAAACAACTAGTGCAGAACATACACATAGTACACACACACACACACACACACACACACACATTCTTAGTTATATACATATATACATATAGTTATATACATACGCATGTATACATATAGATACATATAAACATATATAGACACACATACACATATATTCATATATATTCATATAAAGTCTGATGAGAAATTTACCACACTGGCAAACTAACTGGGTATTAAGGATCAGAACCCAGCCACAGAATGGGTGAAAAGCAAAAGGTTAAATTCAGCAAAAAGGAACAGAGGCTTGGAAACAAAAGTATCTGTAATACTGAGAATGCTAATTCCAGAACCTGAGTGCTGAGGAGAAGCAAAAGTGGCTGGATCATGGAGCCATACCACTTCTAACTGAGTGGGACATCCCTAAAATAAAGGTAAATTTTTATTTATCCCTTATTGACAACCAAAAGAAACAGAGAATTTTCGTAACTCATTTGGCAACAAATCTAAGCTCATCTGGCCACAAAAACTGGCCTAAACAGATAGGAGGTTATTTATTATCTTCACCTCATTTAGTATTAATAGCTATGAATTTCATTGTAGAAATAAATATTAAATGTTTTTATTATGAGGAACTGTCCCAGACTCCATTAAAAATGACATGACACCCGAAACAATAAGATACCTAGGAATAAACCTAACTAAAAGATCTATACTCTGAAAACTATAGAACATTTATGAAAGAAACTCAAGAGGACACAAAGCAATGGAAAAGCTTTCCATGCTCATGGACTAAAAGAACAAACATTGGTAAAATGTCCATACTATCCAAAGCAATCTACACATATAATGAATTCCTATCAAAATATCACCAGTATTTTTCTCAGAGCTAGAACAGACAATCCTAAAATTTGTATGGAACCACAAAAGACCTTGAATAGTCAAAGAAACTCTGAAAATGAAACACAAAACTGTAGGCATCATGATTCCAGATTTCTAGTTACATTACAATGCTGTAGTCATCAAGACAGTACGGCACAAAAAAGCAAACACATAGATCAATGAAACAGAAGAGAAAACTCAGAAATGGACCTAGAACTATATGGTTAACTCATCTTCAACAAAGCAGGAAACAATATCCAATGGAAAAAAGACAGTCTCTTCAACAAATGCTGTTGGAAAAATTGGACAGGTACACACTGAAGAATAAAACTGGACCACTTTCTTATACCATACACAAAAATAAATTCAAGAAGTATGAAAGACCCAAATGTGTGACAGGAAACCATTAAAATCCTTCAGGAGAAACAGGCATCAACCTCTTTGAACTTGGCCACATAAAGTTCTTCCTAAAACATATCACCAAAGGCAAAGGAAACAAAAGCAAAGACGAACTATTGGTACTTCATCAAGATAAAAAGCTTCTGCACACGTAAGGAAACAATCAACAAAACTCAAAGGTAGCCTACTGAATGGGAGAAGATAGGTGCAACCAATATATCTGATAAAGAGTTAGTATCAGATATATAATCTATAATCTATAAGAATTTATCAAACTCAACACCCCAAATACAAATAACTTAGTAAAGAAATGGGCAGAAGACATGAATAGACACTTTTCCAAAGAAGACATCCAGATTACCAACAGACATATGAAAAGATGCTCAACATCACTCAACATCAGAGAAATACAAATCAAAACCACAATGAGATACCACCTCACACCTATCAAAATGGCTAAAATTAACAACACAAGAAACAACGGGTGTTGGCAAGGATGCAGAGAAAGGGGAACCCTCCTGCACTGTTGGTAGGAATGCAAACTGGTACAGCCACTCTGGACAAGATTTCCTCAAGAAACTAAAAAAAAGAACTACCCTATGACCCATCATTTGCACTATTAGGCATTTACCCAAAGGATACAAAAATACAGATTCACTCCCAATGTTTATAGTACATGATCAATGGAGAGAGCCCAAATGTTCCTCAACTAATGAATGGATAAAGATGATATGGTGTATATGTACTATGGGATATTACTCAGACATCAAAGAAGAATGAAGTCTTGCCATATACAATGACATGGATGGAACTCAAATGTATTATGCTAAGTGAAATAAGTCAATCAGAGAAAGACAAGTATATGATTTTACTCATATGTGGAATTTAAGAAACAAAACAGAGTAACATATGAGAAGGGGGAAAAAGAGAAGCAAGGGAGACAAATGACAAGAGACTCTTAATGATAGAGAACAAACTGTGGGCTGACAGATGGAGGTGGGTGGGAGATGGGCTGGATGGGTAATGGGTACTAAGGAGGGTACTTGTTGTGATAAGTACTAAGTGTTGTATGTAAGTGATTAATCACCAAATTCCAGTCCTGAAACCAATATTGCACTGAATGTTAACTAACTAAAATGTAAATTTAAGAAAAAGGAAAAGTTTTTTTTAAAGCTAAATAAATTAAATTTTTAAATAAAAATATATAAAAATAAAAAATAAAAGTGACATGCCATGTAACACACATGATTTATGTCCCATGCCACCTTTTAAAAAAACTGATACAATCTCTTAGTATTATACCCTCTAGATCCATCCATGTTGTTGCAAATGAAACACGTCAGTCAGAGAAAGACAAATACCATATGATTTTACTTACACGTGGAATTGAAGAAACTAAACAAAGAAAAAAAGAGACAAACTAAAAATTAGACTCTTAACTACAGAGAACAAACTGATGGTTACCAGAGGGGAGGTGGATGGGGAGGAGGGTGAAATAGTTGAAGGGGATTAAGAATATGTTTGTCATGATGAGCACTGAGTAATGTACAGAACTGGTGAATCACTACAGTGTACACCTGAAACTATTATAACACTGTATATAAGTATACTGAAATTAAAATTTTAAAAACACAAAGATGGTCAACATTGAAATTAAAAAAAAAAAAAACTGATAGACTATCAATTCCAGGGGCGCCTGGGTGGCTTAGTGGGTTAAGCGTCCGACTTTCGCTTAGGTCATGATCCGGCGGTTCGTGGGTTCGAGCCCCGCGTTGGGCTCTGTGCTGACTGCCAGCTCAGAGCCTGGAGCCTGTTTCAGTCTGTGACTCCCTCTCTCTCTGACCCTCCCCTGCTCCCACTGTCTCTCTCTCTCTCTCCTAGAAATAAATTTTAAAAAAAATTTGTTTTAAAAAAAATATCAATTCCAAAACACACCTGACCCATAGGGTTTTGGAATATTCCATAGACCTTAGATTTTGAGATTTCACAGAACCAGTCAGATACATACAGAAAGAGATCTATTGCGCAAGAAAGGTTTTAGAGTCCATGGAAGATCCATTTAGGGTTGTTTTGTTAAATGGAGGATTAAGTTTCCATTGCCAAACACATTCTATTTTTGACCATATTTGTGATCTATGGCAAAGTTTATTTTACTTGTATAGTATTAGTTAAAAACAAAAAATAAACTGCCAATCATGGACTCTTATGTCAACCTTTTTACTCCCCTTATAATGGCAAGAATACCAGGAAAAAAATTGTAAAAGAACATTTTCTTTGCCTCCTATAAACTTAATAGATAGCTTCCTGGAATTGTCTATTCAAATAGAAAATTAATTTCCATGCACAGCTGGAAATACCACATTGGCAAGCAAAGAAAACATCAAACACCAGTAGATTAAATAAAAAGTGTAGGAACTATAAAGACTTAACAAAACAGAATTTGCTCAGTAAGATGGTCATATGAGAAGATCTTTTTACCTGTTTATTTAATGTATAAATACATCTCTTAAAGTGAAGTAGCAATAATCAAGGAAGCTTTACATTCAGAAAAACTGATTACATCATTCAAGCAGTTTTTCTACTGTTCTATGAACGGAGAAAAGTTAGCACTTTCCTTGTCAAGGATTAAAGATGTCCTCAGGCCTGCACCATACATATGTGGGTAAGACATTCCCACTCACTTTGTGGCATGGTTGCTTTTTTATTTTTCAATTTGGGATGATGAAAAAGTTCTACAGATAGTGGAGACATCTGTGCAATAATATGAATATACTTCAGGCTAAGGAGTGTACACTCTAAGGGGTTTAAAGGGGGCAATTTCATGTTATGTGTATTGTTTTGCTATAAAATATAATTTCAATAATATACAAAAAGTTATTTAAATCAATAGAAAATAGTCTAAAAGAAACATGCAAAGGGCACAAACAAATTCAAAACAGGAGAAGAAAATTCCATAAATACATGGAAACATGTTCCAAACCACTAATAAGAATGCAAGCAAAAATGACTATAAACTATCATATTTAATCTTTCAAATTAGTGACGATTAAAAAGACTGAGAATTTAAAAAAGAAAAAAGGCAGCTTTTCTAGACCCACTAACAAGATCATGCTCTGTTTACACATGGCCCTCCATTGGCTTCAGCCTCATAGGTATTCCTCTTTGTACTGACCCATCGAGAAAAAGCAGGTTCATGGTGCCATCTGGGAACTCCTCCCTGAGGTTGTACCCGCATCTGCCAATAACTTATATAGCCAATATTCAACTAATAACCTAACTAANGAAACCAGAGCATCACCTTCAGTAACTGCCATACAGAAAGGCAAGCAAAAAGCAATAACAACGTGAGAATTAGAAAACCTCACATGGTATCCAGACAGTTGGTCCCCTTGGTCCTGCTGCCTTGATTCTCAAGTCGTCAGATTAAAAATTAAAACTCTCCAGCACTGACATTTTGTAAAAAACAAAAGGGATAAATTTCAATAAAAATAATTGTGTTATGAAAGTAAGACAGAGAAAAACAGTCTGCATGAATTCAACGCAGGACTTCTGAACAAGTGAAAGGGTGAGGTCAGGAACATTTCTAGACCAAGCACAACAGAGTTCCAAAGTGGCATATCATGTTATAAAACATGGAGCTACATCTGTATTATCTTTGACAAACAACCCCAAAATACCAGGTACTTCAGTAAATCTGCTGATATCCCACAAGAAAAGTGAGGGATCGATCAATTTAACTAGCTACAGACAGGAGGAAGTAAATGGATGGGAAAATACATGGCACAAAGTAGGAGCTCAAGAAATATTTGTTGAAATGAACTGAGACAAGTAGTAGAAGTTAATAGAGAGCACCTGTATCTACTGATGAAATTTATTAGATTATTGTTCCAACTTTCCTCCAGACTTAGCCTATTTTCATATAGGCCTTATCCATAGAGCAAGCTGTAAAGGTTTATTCTTTTCCACTTGGTATCCCCAGTAACAACAAGCTGGCAGCATGGTGCTCGGAGATTCAGTGAAGATTCATTTTCCCAGAATCAGCATCTCTACCCAAATTCTAATGACAAAAATACAGAAACTTTTAAGTATGGGGGTGAAATGTAAATGATGAGGTGGTGATCAAAACAAAGATTCAAACAGAAGACAGACCTGATAATTTAGACAAGCCATCACAGTGAAATCTACTCAAATAAACCAAAAGTAGCCTCTTCTAGTATCCTATTTGAGAAATGTGAGGATTCAATCAGTAACTTTCAATCTTCCTCATTTGCTACTCACACGAAAAATTCATTTCATGTTAAATGAAGTCTATTTATACATATAAACATATTTATCTATAGAAAACTCAATTTCAATTTTCACAAATTAAAACTTAACCTTACAATGCATGTGCACTCTGGTATCTTGTAATATGGTCTATTCTATTGAACTGTTTAACTGCAAATATAAAACTGATTCAGTGGCCTGATAAGAGCTTATGACATACAGAAAACACAGTACTGGATGATTTCTTTCCAGCTCATTAAAAGAAAAACCATGGTTTTACGTAGAAGCAATCTAAAAATATCCACAACTCCTAAATACTAGGTCCTCAATGACCTTCCCAAAGCTAATTACTGAATAAAATGACATAACCCCTATAACATCTTTGCTTTCCCTTTTCCTCGCAATAAATAGCCACAATACTTTCCATTCAACAGGCTTTAGAAGTGATTTTCCCAGGGTGTACAACTACTGCCACACCTGACAGCAGAGGTGAACACAGGGGATGGGATCTTGCACTAAAAATTAAACAGGTTAAGGAATTCCCTTAATCTGTAATAAAGTACATTTGAATCTTTGTAAACCACCAGCAACAACTAAACCAAAGTCAAAATGGTACTCACCCAGCAGCAGCAAACCACATAAACCTTGATTTTAATTAAATGAAAGATATTTCATAGTAGTTCTATTCTCCCTTCAACACTACACAATTTGTTCCCTGAAATAAAATTATTCTAACTTTCTAGAATAGCATTTTTGTCACTTCTGTAGATTTTCTTAATTGCATGCCGTCTGTTGCAGACCCCCCTCTTCATCCCACCTTATTTTCACCCTCTTTAGTAATGCCCCAAACTGGTGGGTGTGCAGGAATCTCTGGTGAAAAATGAGCTGGCTTTGAGTCAAACAATACTTCTCAATCACAACAGGGGTTTTTTCAGTACATAGCTAGGGAAAGGTCTTATTTACTTCTTCCCACTATAGCTTAAAACCCATCTAAAACACGGTCTCCTTAAAGGCATTACCCACTGAGACATGGAATCCTAACAGCATCATCTGTGCTTGTCAGTGATTTCAAAATGCTTTACTCTGTAAACCTTCTCTTGCTTTCTAAGTCTACTGGGCAAAGAAGTAAATTCCACAGGTATTCAATAGTATTTGGATATTTTATATCCAGCAGCTTATAAAATAAAATACAAAAAGTTTTAACTTTAAAAAGCACTTTGATTCATAATATGAAAGAAATATTAATGTAAAAAATTAGGTACGTTGTAATCCTGTAATCGAAAGATTCTGTGTGTTTTCCAAACTTGGCAAGATACATTTTTAATTTTTGAACTACTAATTCTGGAGGAAAAACAAACACCATTAACTTCCTCTTCAGTCACTAGCCGTCAATGCCATGTGTTTTTATCACTTCCTGCCACAAGGAAATACGTTTGAAACAAAGAATGATATTCAAAAGAGAGTTCTTTGGGTGAGTCTGAAGTCATTCTTTCAGGAATTGAGAAACACTGTAAACATTTTTTTTAATTTTTTTTAAATGTTTTTATTTATTTCTGAGAGAGAGAGAGAGAGAGACAGCGTGAGTAGGGGAGTGTCAGAGAGAGAGGGAGATACAGAATGTGAAGCAGGCTCCAGGCTCTGAGCTAGCTGTCAGCACAGAGCCCGACACGGGGCTCGAACCCATGAACCATGAGGTCATCACCTGAGCCAAAGGTGGATGCTTAACCAACTGAGCCACCCAGGTGCCCCTACACTGTAAGCATATTTAAATAATGGTACAGAGTGATAAAACTATTCAGGAAACCTTCACATATTTTTATTAGGTGATAATGCTCAAAACAAGGCTGCCAAGATTATTTAAAAATAAATTGAGATGGTCAAGTGCAATAAGTTCTCTTCACTACCATAGCTAAATAAATGGCAGAGTAGAATTCAAATCCACTCTGTTTTATACTATATCCCCCTGTTTTCCCTATGAGCCTTTTGATCAAATTGTAGGTTTTTATTTTAGCCTATTTTTCTAAACCATCATGGGTTTTTGTGGATGGGTGGTAGGGAGAGCGTTGGCTGAGGCTAAGGAGGATGATAAGAACATGAAGATAGAGAAGTATTAAACACTTATTTATTAAGTCCTATGTACTAAGTAGTACACTAAATACTGGGGATCCTAAACAAAGGTGTAAATTATACCTCTTAACTCTAAGGAGCTGGTAAGAAATTGAAAAAGGGGGTGGTCTTTGTTTGGGTTGCTATGACAAAATATCACAGACTGGGTGGCTGAAACAACATAAATTTTTTCTCACAGTTCTAAAAGCTGGGAAGTCAAAGATCAAGGTGCTGGCAGATTCAGCATCTGGTGAGAGTCTTCTTCCTCATTTGTGGATATCCACCTTCTTGCTGCATGCTCACATGGCCCTTCTTGGTACATGCTCATGGAAAGAGGTCTCTCTTCTGATAAGAGCACTAATCCCATTATGAGAGTCTTATTCTTGGGACCTAATGTAAACTTGATTATCTCCTAAATGCCCCACTTCCCAAAACCAATACATTGAGGGCTAGGATTTCAACATACGAATTTGGAGTACCATAAACATTCAGCACATAACAGGAACCTGACTGGTAAAACAAACGATCACACTTAGTTTGATACACGTAATGCCACAAATATTATCACTTAATTATACTCAACAAATATTTCTTGATAGCTAAAGGGAAGTAAATTTTTGACCGTTAATAAAATCCATGAGATAAACAATATTCTCCATGTTTTACAAATAATAAAACTGTGGTTTAGAATTGATCATTTGTCCAAAATCAAAAAGTGAGCAAGTGAGGGACACTGGTTTTAAACATAAATCTACCTAGCTTCAAAGCCCAACCTCTTTCTACTAGAACAGCAGAGCTGTAACCAAGGGCAACAAAGCCTCCCCCACTGTCTCTTCTAGGGTGTATATAGCATGGCTCTTCCAACCAAGAATGGGAGTAGCTCCAAGGGCCAAGTACACACACACACACACACACACATAGCATGTACAAACCCTCTGAATAAGAGATGACTAAGGCCTAAATGTAGATACAATAAAAGCAGGTCAGGGAACTAATTAAAAGCACATATCCTAAACTAGCATGTCCCACTTGAAAGAAAGAACATTCTACCTAGTAAAATGGTAGAGCCACCGGCTTAATGGCAGATATAGTACAACTATAATTCTCAAAAAATATTTCATAAGCTGACTAACAAAAGAATAAAGATACATACATATTTGAAATATTAAATCAATATGAAAAAAGTATTTTAATGTGGAAACAAATTCACCTAGGATGGAGATACAGATCTGATTTACCTTTCTTCAACTCTGAGAAAGTCATTGTGACTCAGTGAATATCAAGGCTGTAGCAAAGTTTCTTTCTAATTTTTTTAATGTTTTATTTTTTTTTGAAGGAGAGAGAGAGAGCATGAGCACGGTGAGGGACAGAGAGGGAGACACAGAATGCAAAGTGGACTCCAGACTGAACTGTCAGCACAGAGCCTGATGTATGGCTCAAACTCACCAGCCAAGCTGTAGGATCATGACCTGAGCTGAAGTTGGATGCTTAACTAAGTCACTCATGCACTCCAAGGCTGTATCAAAGTTTTAAAGGTATACATCTTTTCCAGCACTTTGCATAGTAGGTACTTAATAAACATGTGGTGAATGAATGGATGTCACCAAGAAAAAATGAATTAGGATTCATATTAAATGGTCACATTCACAATATGTAATTAAATATGTCATTTTATGTAGGGGTTTTTAAATTATTTCCTCACCTTCCAATTAAATGTCTACCCATATTTACTTTCAAGCCTAACTTTTACGATAGCCAAAAGATCTAGATTTTTTTTTTGTTTTCTGAAACAAAATAGTTGCATGCTAATATTTTACTCACAATTTTGAAATTCAGAGTTCATAAAAACACTATGTTAAAAGGAATTTGAGGAAAACGGAAATTACTGAGAATAAAGAAATTTGTTTATATGTAATATGGTAATATAGGAGATTTTTAAAACTAAGTAATTTTGCTTATTAGAGGTACAAACTGGGAATAACAAAGAAAAGGAAAGCAATGATCTTTATTTCAATGTACCATTTAATAGCCATTTCAATGATAATATAGAGGTGTTACAGAATAATACCTGTACTCCATCTTACTTTCTGGTCAACATTTTTCTCTTACTTCATAATCATATTGTTAATGTCTTTTATTTTGCAATACTGGAGATCTGTATGCATATATGTAATTATATACAATTATATATGTATTCATCTTTCTCCTGGGTGCATTCTCTCTCACATATATGAAATTATATGTTATATAATATACATGTTATATATTATATATAAATATATATGTTATAATATATTAATATTTATGTTATATATTTCTAATTTATATTTTTACAGATTATGTTTTTTATTTTATATATTTATATAAAATACATATATTTGTTATTTTCATATATTTTTGTTTATATGTACAAATTCCTAATTTATATACAGAAACTACATATAATTATATAAATCAGAAATTATATACAATAAAATTTTGTACATAAATTATATATATAATTTAGAAACGAGACAATCCATATATTAATTCAACATTTATTTACAAGTTAATCCCATTTATGTATTCCATATCTTCTCACATAAAAATATCTCATGCTCACACAAATATGAGAAAATCACCTCTCTCAAGGACTCACTTTAATTAACGTGTCTTTGGGTTTTTCAGCACTTGGTTTACACGTTGGTGACATGTGTAAAAGGGTGGCCAGGAGAACTCAAGTATGACTAAGTGTCATAATGTCAGACAGTTGGCTGATTTCCTCAACACTCCGTGGTAGCAAGAGACCCAAGGTGGTCACAACTGTGTCCTTTTGCTCGGAGCCTATCAGAGGACCAGCAGGTTTTACCACAAGGCTTCGTAAATCCCTAAGGATTCTAGTTAGATAGGTTCAAGTGGAGCCTGAGAATTTGTGTATTAATAAGCCCCATGAGATTCCTATCAGACAAGCCTGAAAAACACTGTTAGCATGTATGGGAAGGAGCACATTGAAAAAGAAGGCCAGAAATATGGTTCGCTCTATACCACAGACACTAGAAATGTCTCATGAGTACTGCCAGTTTCTACAGACCATGCCCAGACACGGAGAGTTTGATAAAGGAAATAATTAGATTTATGCTTTAGCAGGAGTGCTTTACTAGGCAGCATTGTACAATTAGGCTGAATGGAGGAGAGACTAAATAGAAAGAATAGCTGGAGGCCTATGACAATAGTTTTGGCCAGAAGTAATGAATGATAAATGCTGGCAACAAAAACAGAAAACAGAGTCAATCAAAATCCAATCCAACTTGATGTGGAGAGGAGCAGAGTAAGACTTTCAAAAGTGGCACCACTGTTTTAAGCACAAGTAGCTGTTTTAAGGACAAGTGACTGAGGAGATTATCTCTGATGTTCATAGAAAGAAAAAAAGTCAAAAGAATTTAGACTAGGTGCAGAGTAAATGAATTCATAAATAAGCCATTAAAAGAAAGATCATTTGCAAGCACAGGAAATAGGGTTTTAGCCCCAGTTCTACCATCTCCTTGCTAGGAGGTGCTGGACACATCTTTTAAGTTCTCTAAACCCAGCATCCTCATTTATAAATTACTCTAGTAAAACATACTTTGCAGGATTGCTCTAATGATTAAATGACATGATACGTAACACTTGATCCATCACTGTTTATCTGCTTTTGTTTTCCCTGACTTATACTTTCAAAGGTTTAAAACATTCCAGATACACAGTAGGCACTCAGTATATACTGGTTGAATGAATGAATTACTACTGCTATGACAATTCTATTGAAGACTGAAAAAAGATCATGGGATTTGGCCATTAAAGAGTAATTGGTGCACTTGGAGACTGCTTAAATGTCTAGGGGTTTTGAACATTTGTGTGAAGATAAAGTCCAAGTGTTTGTTCTGGTAGAGAACATTCGAAATCAAGTGGTACTGCAGACTAAAAGTTTCTTTAGGATTCATTGCTTTGTTGTTTTTTTTTTCATTCTGCATGTTAAATAAAGGCTTCCAGCTAGAAAATAAAAATCTCCTTATTAACTTTAACAGTTTTAAGAACACCTTATCCCATAGAGTTTTTACAGTATATTATCTCATTTGATATTCAGCTACTTGAGTCAAGGAATTCAGTTACTACTATCATCATTTCTATTTTAAAGATGAGAAAACTAAGATTCAGGGAAGTTAAGTGACTTTTAAAGCATGAGTGTCAGAGCCAGGAATTAAACTAAGGTCTTTGGACCTCAAGTTTGCTGAGCTTTCCACTACCCACGCTCATCAAGCCCATTCATGTTATTACAGATGAGCTCTCTTCCAGGCTTGCTCCCACACTAAGGTTTCCATCCTACCACTTGGAAGTGGAGTGTGAGGAAGAGTCTTGTGCGCCTGAGAAAATTTTGAAAATACTGCTCCTTCTTCAAAACCCAGCTAGCATGAAGAGTGGCCACACTCCTGCTAGTCGAATGCCAGCCACAAATGCTAACACCACAGTGCACCTGTTCCTTGTTAGCTGCAACAGAAAAATCTGCTGTTCTTTTGGGAAATATCAGAACTGTCTTTTTGAAAAGTTTTTCTGTAAAGATGACACAAGCTTTAAATTTTGATCTTAACCAACTGGTTAAACAGAAAAATTTGTCTTCATATTGAGTTATTGTTACTTTGTACCACTGCCCGTGGTGCTGACTACTTGATTTCACATCCTGTCCCTAAGCAGACACACAATCTTGGACATCTTATCCATCTCTGAAAGTGGTTTCTCATCTTTAACATGGGGATTCTATAAAATAGCCCTTACCCCATAGAGTTTTCATTTTAATTAAATGAAATACCATACACAAAGCATTTGGCACACTTAGAATTTGAAACGTAATGAATACATGGTCCTTGCTATTCAGCAATGTGTGGTATCGTAATCTTACAGAGAAAGCAATTCAGGCCCAGAACAATCAAGATACTTTGCACAAAGTGACCAAACATCACTTTGTAACTATAACCATACTCTCCATAAAAAAATGCCCAAGATAATCAATGAAGTTTTCATTGACTGAAACTACCACATTCATTCCACTGACTTTAAATTATTCATTCGTAAATTAATGTACATTTTCAGTTTACAAATCAGATGATTTATGATGAGGGGAGTAGCTAGACCCACAGTTGAGAACCAAAAATCTTAAACATAAGAAAGTACATTTATAAACACAGAAAGAGCTCTTTTAAACATATAAATATGTATTCTCACATATCTGCGTAACAATTAATATCTAAATGAAATTGATTTGCACCCTTTCAAAACAGGAGAACTAAGAGTTTAGTTTTTGTAACTAATAAAACAATATTGCCTTTTTTAGAAAGTATATGTCATCTCCTAAAGGATATATTTATGTACTTCCCTGATGTTTCTTTTCATAGTGGTTCTCAACATTGGTTGCACATTATAATCACTTTGGAGGTTTAAATGAATACCACACCTAGACCTCATAAGAAGTCCAATTAAATCAAAAGTGTTGAGGTTGGTGGTCCCAGTTCAGGTTCTGTCTTTGTTTTCTTTAAGCTCTACAGAGGACTTTAAGGCAGAGCCCAAACCGAGAATTACTGGCTTGCCCAATGTCTTTCAAAATGAATGATGGATTTTTTTTGCTTTGTTGATTGCTGTCTATAAATAAGTTGTTTTACTTCAAACCATGAAACTGCTTACTCTGAAAGACTCTTGACCTTCAATGCAAGTTAGATTTCCCTTGACTCTAATCAAATGCTTTATGAGAGTCCCATTCCATTAATTTTCCTCATAAAGTTAGGTGGGATGAGTTATATAAGACCATATTATACACAGTATTCAAATTACAGCACTAGAAAAAAAATAGGACAGGTAGGTTACAGATTAGGGCTCTGTGGTGTTTTTTTAAGAGTTTAGGTTTCACGCTAATTTTGTAATGGTTGAAGTTATAAATCAATGAGAAAAATGTGACTCTAAAAAACCAGCACAAGAAATACAACATTATGACAATAACATATTTGACACAACCCTACAGTTATTCTGAAATCCTTTTCATTCACTACCTGACAACCTTCTGAATCCATATTGTGGAACAATGGGGGTTAAAAAGAACCAGGCAAGCATAGGAAGCCTGATCTGGTTATACTGGCAGGTAATAAAAAAGAATATAATGTATATATTTCAACAGCAATAATTTTATTTTCCTGGGTTATTTAATAGTGTTGTCTTATGTGTGCTCTGTAACAACATGGAATGAAATGAAGTTGCAGGCACTCTGAAAGAAGCAGAGAAAGACATCCAACAGCCAAGACACATCACCACTTATATGTTATTTGTCCTTCAATAACTTAGTTTACCAGCGGTTTAAAAGGATAAAAATACTGAACTACTCTGTAAATCCTCTTACACTGGCATAACCTCTCTACAGAATAGCCTTCTTCCACTGGTGAAAACATGGAGTAAGTTGGAAAAAAACTGAATCCAATACAATCAGGTTCACAAATATGGGCAAGAGAATTTAAGAAAGGTTTTAGATATGTCTCCTTCAAGCAATTAAAGTTATGACGTAGAACCTTAAGCATAGGTTGAAAATTTTAGAATAGAAAGACAGGTTCATTTGCTTACCTAACTATTCAAGAAGCTTTTTTTAATGAACCATGTGTTATGTGACCAGCAGCCTTAAAGAGGGATAAGATACTGTCCCTGAAAATTTCAATGTGGCTTAGTCCTTGGCCGTCTCTTCTTTTCCTTTTTTTTTTTTTTCCATCTTTTAATTGATGAGGTCATGCTTCCTAATTTTAAGCTACCCATGTTTTTAACTATGACCTTTATTCAGATGATCCTTAAATTTCTATCTCTAGGGCAAATTTCTCATCAATTCTATGTCTCAAGCTATTCCTGACAACTAGCAGAATGATGATCAAGAATACACAGAATAGAATTAGAGTGCCTAAATCTGAGTCCTAGATCTGTTCCACTCAATTTACTGTGAGACCTTAAAAGAGCAAGAAATTTATCCTCTCAAAATCTCAACATCCGTATCTGTAAAAAAGGGATAAGAACAGTATCTGTACCTCAAGAATTATGAAGAGTTCCATGAAATAAAGACAATATAGTAATGAAGCACCAAGCTCATGGGAAAAATTCAGCAAAAGTTAACTATCTTTTCTATCAATATCATTTACTTTCACTAATTCTATTATCATTTTTGAACTTCACAATTACTTTTGTTGCTTCCTACTGTGTTTTTATGTTTTCCAGTCCATCACCATATCCTAGCCACTCTTCTTTTGAAACATTTAAAATAAAACTTTCCCCTCCATTTCTGTTTTTCTCACTAAAGCCTGCTCCTAATATTTACAGGACCTAGATTAAAACTACAGAGGTCCACCTACCTGTTTCTAAATTTTTAAAATGTATATATCAAACTAGTAGCTGTTAAATAAAATTTGTTCTACCCTACTACCTTTGAAATGGCTGAAAAGACCAGGTTTAAAGTTACATTTTTCAGATGTTTTTGGATTCCAGGCCAGAAAGTCTAAGCAAAAGGAAATTTGGTGCCTAGATGTGGGCCCCCAACCCTTGCCTCCAACCATGACCGGCCACCTCCCCTATTCCTATGCACCAAATCTTTTGAAATCTTACCTATCTATGAATGACATTTCATGTACTTCCTTTTCCAAATTACAGGTCATTTCTACTTCACCAAAGATTCTTTGTGCTCAATGCTAGCAGCATGTTAAGAATTTCCTGATGAGCTTAAAAAAAAAAAAAAGATCTCTAGGGTCCACACAAAATCAAGCATGATGTGCAGTGGGGAACAGGCAGGGATATTTTTCTAAAGCTCTATTGTTGATGTTGACATGTGCAAAGGTTGTTAAGAATTGTATATGATTATAAATTCCTTGGAGGGCAAGGTCTATATTTTGTACTCAACACATTCTTTGAAATTGAATTTGAGCTGATATATGATTTCCCTCCCGTAAAACACTTTCTGGTCCACAGGCTACATATAACCTCTATAGCTACTGAAATAATTTATGAGCACTGAGGAATGATGACTTAAACTCTAGGATTAGGCAAAAGGAGACATACAAATAATTAATCTTATAATCTGGATCAAACTGTCTCTTTTGCCTGTATCTCTGTGTTTACTCTATATGATACATCTTATCAACAAAATAATTAAGTAATTAAAAGTATGGTCAAGGTGTTATTCCAAACACCTAGCACAGTGTTTGGCATATAGTGGGCATGAAATAAAAGTCTGGTGAATGGGTGAGTGAATGAGCAAATGCATGAACAGAAGTTACAAAATGGCAGGATTTGAGAAATTATTTCAGTCAGGTGTAAGGTACGTTGAATAAAGACCCCCTCAAAAGACACTCACATCCTCATTCCTGGAACCTATGAATTTTATTTCATGAAATAAATACATACATACATACATTCAAAAAGGGGGGGGGGAAGGACTTTGCAGATGTGATTAAAGATCTTGAGATGGAAAGATTATCTTGGATTATTCAGGTGGGCCCTAAATGCAACCACATGTATCCTTATTAAAGGGAGATTAGACATACACAGTGGAGAAGGCAATGTGCCCAGAAAGGCAGAGACTGGAGTGACACTGCACAAACTAAGGCGGCAGAAGTTACAAGAGACAAACAACAGATTCAGAGGGGGGCACACAAGAATGCTGGCATGCCAAATGGTGTAAAAACACACCAAATAGTGAAGAAAGGCAACAAAATAATTTAGTGGAGGTGGGATAGAGTAGAAGGCTGGCATATAATAACAAAAGAGGGATGGCATAATTCCAGTTGCTCAAAAGTGAACAAGTTTGAGACACACACAACTAGAAACTGTTACAGAATCTGGAAATGATGGTTTTTCTCATCAGTGTGAAAAGACCTACAGACATGGGTATTTACAGCGATGTTCACTAAAGGATAGTTACAGGTTACAGATGAGAAAAAAAAGCGCAAATCTGTGTATAATAACTCTAAATGAATACTAGATGCTTTAGTATTTCTTTTATAATCATACCTTTTATATATTGATATAACACATTCATGACATATCTTCCAAATAAAGAAACTGTGACAAAGGGAGATTTAGTGAACAGCAGATAGATGACAGGTAACACTTATTTCCAGAGCTTATGTTTTAAGTCCTTGGACTTTTACTA
The DNA here is from genome assembly GCF_008692635.1 of Crocuta crocuta. Lineage (NCBI taxonomy): Eukaryota > Metazoa > Chordata > Mammalia > Carnivora > Hyaenidae > Crocuta > Crocuta crocuta. Next base: position 4,199,473 of record NW_027529173.1, read on the forward strand.
ATAACTTCAAATATGCATTTGTATAATTTCTCAGTAACAGATAAGGTAACAAAATACTCAAAGCAAAAGATACAAGTTCACTTAGACCTGATGACTGTGGACACTTTTTTATGGGCTGGAGGTAGGGGTAGAGGATGATAAAGAAGAGACAGAAAGCAGAAGCAAAAAGACTAAACTTCTGTACCTCGTATACTGGTTAAGAACATTCAACGACATCAGGATGTAAACATTTCCATAATGATCCTACAGTTATAACAAGCAAAATAAACAATCCAACCTTAACATGTCCCAATTCCCCAAGGACCTCAGGTTTGCTGTGTAGTTTAAGAATTAGTCACTCATTTAGACTGGGACAAATCCCTATGGATTCAGCGAGTTTGCGATAAACTAATGGGTTATGGCGTTATTGTCAGTGGATGTTACCCCACAGGAGGCTGGACCATTGCATCACTCAGGGTAAAGACATACTTCTTTTTTGTGTGACAAACAAGAGCCTACCCAAAGAGGTTCTCCAGAGAGCTGTGAGTGAGATATGCAGTGCTTGCCTATTCCACATTGTTCTTTCCATGAGCTTTACAGCAACGAATTTCCTGGGCAGATATGAAAGGAACCCCATATGACTACATATATGTCAGAGGAAGAGATCACTTTGTCTATCCAATATCAAGCCTTGCTACAGTGTCAAACAATAAAGCCAAAACACATCTTGAATGAAGACACACAGAAAATTTAGGATCCTAATTTAATTTTTATGAAGACTTCAGCTATCATATTAAAGTGTTTGTGAGTTCATCATTTTAAATGAGAAAAACTGAAAATAGAGATGGAAATGTCATAAATTTTAAACCAGCTGTTTTCCTTTATACATATTTCATGGAAGGTCCTTGGAAATACGTTACTGCTAACAATACAGTCCACAAAAAAGCATAATTTTTTTAAAAATTAATGCTTATTTATTTTTGAGATAGAACAGGAGCAGGGGAGGGTCAAAGAGAGAGGAAGACACAGGATCTGCAGCAGGCTACAGGCTCCAAGTTGTCAGCACAGAGCCCAATGTGGGGCTCAGACCTACAAACTGCAAGATCATGTCCTGAGCCAAAGGCAGATGCTTAACCAACTAAGCAATCCAGGCACCACAAAAATGCATTAATTTTTTTAAAGTTTAGGGGTGGCTCAGTCAGTTAAGCGTCTGACTCTTGGTTTCAGCTCAGGTCATGATCTCACAGTTTCATGGGTTTGAGCAGCGTATCGGGCTCTGTGCTGGCAGTGTAGAGCCTGCTTGGGATTCTCTCTCTCCTCTCCCTCTGCCTCTCCCCAACTCATGCTGTCTCTCTCTCAAAATAAATAAATAAAACTTCAAAGGTTTAAATGATGTTGGACCAAAGAATTCTAACTTAAAACAATTTGCTGCATGCCCACAATTCAAAATCCTTTTACTCCTTCCTCTGATCTTAACTACAGGGTGTATTTTTTTAATGGAGTGGGAGGTAGCTTGTAGTTATTGGAACAGGGAGAGGTTCAAGTTACTAAAAGGCAAAAGGCTGGTAGGTCAGCTTCCTACTACTGTGCTAGCTATAGCAGCTCCAAACTTAAAGACTTATTTAGGGAACTCGGTATGAGGCCACAATCCTTGCAAAGGACAACCACCCTATTGCTGTGTTTATTGTTTAAGGAACAGACAAGCTACCCTAGAAAGACAATAAACATTTCAGTGGGAAGCACTTAAAAGGGGTAAAAGAACAGCTCAAAATCGTCATGAAGAAGTTAAAAGAAAAGAAAGTCAACAAAAAGATAAGTAAGAAGAAACAAAGGGAAGTGACATGATTTACCAAAGAAATCAAGCAGCTTGGTTTTGCTGAGGTATTTTCAACTGCTTTCCCTCCCTCCAAAGATAGTGTATCAGCCTCCTCACCAAATATCCTTTGTTCTTCACTTATTTGCCTTCTTTTATGTGCTAGGCAACATATCTGCTAATCAAGCAATCATGAGTAAAATAGCCAATTGTTTTATATTAGAAAAAATCTTAGAAAGATGTCTCTTGTTTTCAAAAAGTTTAGCTTATTACTAAGTCATGATTAAGAAAATCCCCAACTCTAGGAGATAAGGTCCTTTTTCAATGAGGTAACAGATACCAGAGGAGCCCAGTACCACAAAGCCATGCCTTAAAAAATAAATAAATAAATTTCCCAAGGACTGGAGGGGTTCTGGCATGAAGGGGAGGGCACTCCCAACAGTGAGAAAGTCACATTCAAAGGTCCACAGGCAGAAAAGCAGAACCTGAGGAAGGCACTTAGCTTCATGTGATGACCAGAACAGGTTCATGGTACAGGGAGGAGGAAAAGAAAGACAAACATGAAAAGGGTGTGGGGTCCTTGTGTACCTCAGGTAGAGGTTATGGAGACTCTCTGACATTTCCCAAATAGGACAGAGACTTGATCAGTTAGGCTGAAGAGGAGTCATCTCATAGTAGAAAAGTGACTTGCTACCAAGAGTTTCAAGGCCAAATCTATTCCTTTTCTAGCAACTTTACAGAACTGAGTATATGTACCAAGAGCATTTGCTTTATCTAATCTCCCTTCTTTTCTTTCCTTTCCTCATCATGTATTTTATTTTTTTTTAAACTTCTTACATAAGTCCCAAATCCTTCTTGGATTTAGGATAAAAGAAAACGAAAGAAAGAAAACTAAGAAAGGTAAGAAGGCAGATGGGGAGGCGGATTATCAGTTCTCCCAACAGAAGGGAAAATGAACTCTACTTTGACATATTTTATTGAAATTCAGAGATTCAATAGCACACATTATCCAACACAAGTTATGATATGTATTATTTTTCTTCTTTCTATAATTGGCTTACTGACATTTTCTAATTTTTAACTACTTTCACTGAAATACTAATACCTTTGAAATCTGTTTTCCAATTGATTGTTTCACTTTAAACAGAAAGCCAAAATAAGATATATTAAATTCTCCATTAAAAAATGAAGCACCATACTATAAGGCACGAAGATGCAGACATATTCAAAATTAACATAAAAACCACCTAAAAACGTTTTTCATAGCTTTGTGCTTTTATTTTCTTAAAGTAGTTTTCAAAATATCCCTAATTAGAATATTTCTTTTAATACAACATATAATAAGAAAAGACAGGTCTTCAGGAAGAATTGCTTCTCAATCACTGGGTTAATAATTTATTTTAAAAGACTATTCCCTGAATGACAGTAACATTCCCTAGAAGTCCCCATCCATGAACACATTAGGCAGACACTTGGGGATCCCACTGACAAACCAAACAAGTAACTACAATGACTCTCTCTATTTTTTCCTACCAGATAGAGATTCCAAAAGAGGGGTTCAAGATAAAGTTCTGTCTTTGTCCATTTGTACAGCAGTGCTAGCTCTGCACAAAGCACTCAGAATCTCAAAACCAGAAAAACATAGGTGAGATAATCCAGTAACCTTTTCAGTAACAAGAGATCTAGGTGTCACCAGCTGTTGTTTAACAACACACATTCTCAGAGAATCCAAACCCACTCAGTGGTTCTTTCTGAAGAACAATTTCCTCTGAGGTGAATATTACAAGATGAATGTCTGTAAATAGGCCCCTATGATTATATGTCCTCTCTTAGGACTCAGAGAATTCCAAAGCCGGCAAAATTATTAGGGCAAATTCCAACTTCAAAGGAAATTCCCCAGCTAGGCCAGTTGCCAGTGGAACTATGATACCAATATAAAGAGAAAGTCTTCTTAGAAGTTAAGAGCCTGAGAGAAAAGGCTAATTATGCAGTGCTAACTGAGGAGCAACTATCCATCATAAGAGGAAAGAGCCTTTCACAATCAAATGTCAGAAGTTAGCATGAAAAAAGACTTAAAACTATTTCAAAGACTATCTCAGAGTTCTTCTATTCCCAGTAAATCGAATTAAGAGTTTAAGGAAATACTCAATCAATCATATGTCATGAGTCTCTCTTTTTGGGTACTTAAGTAACTCTGAAGCAACTTAAAATCAACACATGAGACATGCATGGATAAAAGGTATTGATCATAATTTGCAGGATAAACATGACAAAATCAATCATGGTTCACCTATTAGAAACTTAGATTTTTTTAATCTATATAGCAAAGACAGGAAGAACCAAGAAAATAAGGGGGATGGGAGACAATGAAAATGTAATTGCAATATGCAAGAAAAAAACAAACATGTTTTGCTCATAAAAAAGAACTTTTTAAATTTATTCAGAACTTACTCTTAGCTCGCTAACAATTTTATTTGACACAGTTCTTTGCTTTCTAACCCTATAACAAATTAGAAGCAATAAATCATAAATGGAGAAGACTGTTGTACATTAACATTCTCAAAAGATTAACAGATAAAAATTAAATATACATAAAACCATAGAGAGTAAAGCATTTGAATATTATTTAGTGGAGTTTATATGGTCCTACATACCTCTGTATTTCCTGAGACTTATTATATTTTTGCAAAACAATCACACTCACACACAAGCACACACACACATGAACACACGCACACGCACACATGACTTTGATATTATTAACAACAGACCCTAAAGAATATAGAGAAAAAAATTTCTGAAAAGGTCCACATACTGTCATAAACAAAAGGCTGTCCATGTGTTTTGCCAAGGTACTAAAATTTGCTCCTGGACTGTCAGAAATAAAGCCTAGCATTGTTTTATAATTGTGCTCACTGTAAAAACAAGTGTATATCAACCATTGCCTATTTGTCCTAGATTTTCATCATAATATCTGAAACCTTGAATGGGTTTAAAAATGTGATGTGGGGCGCCAGGGTGGCTCAGTCGGTGAAGTGTCTGACTTTACTCAGGTCATGATCTTGTAGTCTGTGAGTTCGAACCCCACATTTGGCTCTATGCTGACAGCTCAGGGCCTGCAGCCTGCTTCGAATTCTGTGTCTCCCTCTCTTTCTCTGTCTCTCCCCTGCTCATGCTCTGTCTCTGTCTCTCAAAAAATAAATGTTTAAAAAAAAAGGTGTTTTTTTTAATGTGATGCCAGTATGCAATAGACAGCAAACATAAGAATTGTAAATATTAAATTACTTCTTCCTCAGTACATGTAACTATAATTTCAGATAAGCTGACGTGACTATTTTTCTTTTATTGCAGACAGTCTTCAGCTGCTACTGATAGGACTTTTGTACACTAATTAAGGACACATAATATTCTATACTATACACATTATTCCCACTTTCTGGGAATCTTTCACTAACAAGAACTTGAATTTTCTAATAGCTACAGTGCTTCACTATTTCATATGATTCCTAACAAAAGGCTTCCCGAAGCATCTCTTAGAAAATGATTTGGCCTGATTTCACTATGTTTCTATCTCTTAAAAAAGAGCCTTATTTAACTCTTTAATAATTGGTATAATCAAGAGTACATTATGAAATACTCCTACCTCTTATAAGCCATACAATATTTTTACTGTCATGTGTAAATATCAAGGCAAATGTGGTAGCAAACAACAGCTAATCACTGAACTTGTTTCCTCCTCTTCCTGGACCACTCCTTGTCTACTTTTCTCAGCCTCCTTTGTAGTTAGGTATGGTCATGTGACTAAATTCTACCCTGAAAAATGTGGGTGTGCCCATGGAAATGTCCCACATAAACCTACCTCTTCCATTTTCCTTCCAGCAGCTTGATGTAGAGATGTATACTGACCTTGGAATCCACAAGGAGAAGAAAGACAAGTCACAAGATAGCAACCATCTGGGGCCTACATAGCCACTAAAAAAGAACAGCCTACCACTCAGGAAAGTCTTTTTAGTCTTTATGTGAGGAAGAAATAACCTTCTTTTCTGTTTGAACTATATTCTGGGGAGTTTTTTGGTAGTGTTACAGTAATAAGCACAATAAGAAATATATAAACTGAATTACCTGTCAAAATTACTTGTGAAAAGTAAAGGAGAGAACAAATAAATGTGCAAAATAAATTCAAACTGAATATTTTGGTAAAAGATTTGTGCCTCACATTTAAAGCACTGTCCCTCAGGAATTGGAGAATAAATAAAATGTTCTATCTGGTTTATGTTTCAAACTTGAATATCAGATTGAGAAGTTTAGACTTAGCAATAGCAAAAGAATGAGTCATGTAACTGTGAAGTTAAAGTAGTGAAAGAAAATCCAAAATAATATTTAACAAATTGAACATTCATTGTTTCCTATCAATACTGTACTGTGATCAAATTCTGTTATAAAACTTGAAGAGATTGATTTATTTGATTATGTTAGAATATTTATCTTGATCACTGCAATAAATAATTAGCTGGGGGCCTGAAAACATTTTAGTTACACAGAGCTTATTGTAATGAGATTTGACCTGTATTTCATTAAAAAGCTTATCAGACTCATCTGCGGAAGCTGTAACCTACTTGATTTGTCCTATGACTCTATTTCATTTACCATTCATTTTTTATGGTAACATATTGTGAACAAACTAAAGGAAAAAAATACCCACTTGGACATTTTGATATTTGTTTGTAGCTTTGTCCTGGTTTTAGTTTCCTACTTAATGACTAAATGGCACCACAGTGGGTGATACACTGGAGTAAAAGTGGTGAATCATTAAAGAGTTCGTAAATTTTAAAAACAGGGGCAGGCCTTCTGGGCCCCATATGCTTCTAGAAAACCCAATGTTGTGCTGTATTAATTGAACCGTGAAACTTTTATTAGTCCTCTTTAAAAATGCTTGCAGTGAAGCTTTTATTAATGCTTGCCCTCAAATTGTTTATACTACTTAGCATTTCCATAACAATTTATATTTCAAAGAACTTTTTGATCATTAGTTAAATCTACCACATTTCTATAAGAGAATTCAGCTGTTTAGCAAAACAGAGACAGGCAGGGAAAACTCAGCTAATTTTTTCCTAAGATTTGCCAATGAGAAAAGGAATAGAATATAAGCTCTTTCCACAGAAACCTTTCACTTCTGTTTAAACAACCNAATTAGCTACCTTTATGCAATGGGCTTTGAAAACTAATGCTACAGGACACTGTAATAAAACTAGAGTATGCCTACTATACTATCCAGACTCACATAGATGCCCACAAGGCCACAGCATTGCCCAATATCAAAAGGCATCATGCATGTTGTGTTCTTTGTTTCAAAAATTCCTTTGGATACATTTTCATCAAAATTGTATTACATAAATTAGATCCATAAAGTAAAAGTCATGCCGGAATCATTCTAGGGTTGATTCAGCCTAATTTATTTACTCTTAAAAATGTCCAGGCTCACATCATGTTTTCCGTATTCTTGGGATCATCCTGAAAATAGGATCTGGTTTAAAATAGGTAGAAACATGAGGGATGGGGGGAAACATACTCTCTATATAAGAATATCTTTGCTTCACCTCCATATAAAAACAGGATGGCCTAGATACCAGAGAATGCATAGAAGCCATTAGAATTTCTCCACAAATTATTACCTCCTCTAGTTTTCAATAGCACTACTTTTTCATTTAGCAGAAAGCAAAATAACTGAACTATATATTAGCTCACAAAAGAAATACCTCTATTGAGATAGGATTTAATGATTTCTGTTTGTTTGTTTTTCTAGAGTCTAAAAATGAGAGCTACTAGTGCTTGTTAGACATAATAAAAAACTTCAGGGCGCCCGTGTGGCCCAATAGGTCAAGTGTTCAACTCTTGATTTTGGCTCCGGTCATAAACTCACGGTTTGTGAGTTCAAGCCCTGTGTCGGGCTCTGTGCTTACAGTGCAGAGCCTACTTGGAATTCTCTCTCTCCCTCTCTCTCTGCCTCTCCCGTGCTCACTCTCTCTCCCTCTCAAATTAAATAAATTAAAAAAAAATATTTCTGCATTTTGCCAAGTCACAGTGAAGAGCACTATGCAATCTGTTATCTAGTACCTTCCCCCCAAATTGACTACATAATTCTCTTTAGGGGAGGAGTCTGAGAATCCATATTTATAACAAGCGCCCATGTGATTTTTTATTGTCTGACATGGTTGGGAAACTGTAGATTAAATGAGCCCTAAAGTCTTTCCTTCTGATATTTGGCAATCCTGATAAACAATATATTACTATAAGTGGCATCCATACTGATATAGAGAAGAAACTAATTTCTGATCCTACATTTATTAAAATACTTAAGACACTGAATGAACCAAAACTACTTATTCTTTTGTCTCTCCACTAAAGGGTGCTGTCTATAAGAGTAGAAACCATGATTTAGGTCTCTTTGCATCCCTACTGAGTAACACACCACCTGGCACAAAATGGATGCTTAATGAAATCTGAATGACTGACTATCCCAAGTGCAGTGGCTAGCTGCCAATCTTATCCAGTCTGCCCTCCCTGCAGGCTCCTCAGTGCCCAAAAGCAATACCCACTGCTCTAACTTAGAACATTACTGAGGCACCAAGATTAAAATAAAAACCAGCGAATTCTATATTCAAAAATCAGCACTTATTGTTTGACTGAATACATGATCAAGACAGTAATATTTAGTACTTGATATGAACTATAATTGAACATGGATGGAGAAGTTTTATGGGGAAAACAAGAATGCATACTATTCCAGAACCAATTTTCAAGACAAACATAAATACTCTGTCCAAAACACTGACTATTAAAGAATTTCTAGAATAGTTGGAGTGAGTCTATTTTTCTGGTGCACAATAACTCCTTAGAGCCCTTTGCAGAACAAAAGCAAAACAAATGGATGGTGATTGCCTCAGGCCAATTTAAGTCTCTTTTCAGATAGTGCTTTTTTTTTAAATGAGATGTAAGAAAAACACTTTTTTAAGCCAAAAGATTAGGTTATTTCTCACCAGTAGAATATATATGGCACCAAAAGATACAGGCTAATGACAGCAGGAGAATTTTTTCATGTCTACGCCAGAATATTTTCCTTTATATATGCAAAGTGCATTTCAGGTTTCTGATCATAGTCTGCATTTGTAACAAATAGAAAAGGCTTCCACCCACCTGGCCTACTTGCTATGACTTTCCTCAGTTCAGATTTCATTCATAAAAACTTCCCAAACAGAACTTACTAAGGCCTCTATATACTGCTGCTCTCAATAGAGCAGAGCATTTATAAGAAAAGTATACAAGGAAATTTTAATGAGCTTCACTCAGTAGTTGTCTCATTTATCACCCACTTTTTCTCTTCTCCTAACTGAACAATGACCATGGCTGGCAAGAACTTTCTCATTCAAATAGCAGACTCAAAGGATTTTTTTTTTAATATTTTTATTTATTTCTAGGAGAGAGAGAGAGACAGCATGAGCAGGGGAGGGTCAGAGAGAGAGGGAGACACAGACTCTGAAACAGGCTCCAGGCTCTGAGCTGGCAGTCAGCACAGAGGCCGACGTGGGGCTCGAACCCACGAACCACGAGATCATGACCTAAGCGAAAGTCGGACACTTAACCGACTAAGCTACCCAGGCGCCCCAAAGGATATTTTCATATTATAAAACCAATATTCTTGGGGGGGAAGGGTATGCTGATTTCAATTGTCAAATATTACCAGTTATAAGCCAGTATCAGGTATATAAGGAATTAATTAAAGTATTTGGTATTATTGTACTTAATGTTTTTTTGTAAGAGAGTCCAACATATTTGCCCATCTTATGTACAGTACATTTACACAGAGAAGCTCTGAATTTTTAAAAAAATGCTATAAGTTGTTATCATCTTGAGCATAAAAAGTTGACCTATACATACTATTCCCTCCTTCTCCATATGCACCTTGAAGCAAGGATTCATATCCACTTTCTATCAACCAACAACCTATGCTGGATGTACAGTAAGACTTCTCTTTAACTTCAAATCCCCTTTAACCGTGTTTCTTCTCCCTCAGGAGGAGTTAGGTAGAAGCACTCTCTGTTTTCCTTCTCTCTTTTACCACACAAAGTTCATTAAATGTTACTTCTGGCCATTGGCTCCGTATGAAAATATACCATTTCTATAGCTTTCTTGCCCAAAATACTGTACCTCTTAAGCAGTTATCTCAAAAGCAACAAAATCTCACCCTGTTCCACATAAGATGAGAAAACTAAGAATGGTATCACCCTTACACCAAACTCTGGAAAAAAACATTACTTTTAGAATGAAATTAGATGTCATACAGACCTACCTGAGAAATTATCTAAGGTACCCATAGCTCACATTAAGTATAAAATTTCCCACCTGTTTTTCATCCTGCTATTTGGTCTACTTTCCTTTAGACATGTAAAAATTTTTTAATATTTCTTATTATATTGTATTGATTCTCTTCCTAAACTAAGGTTGTCAAAATATTTCTGTATTCATTGCAAGCTAGTTACCTTTAAATCGTCTTTGATGGCCTAAACTAGGAATTTAACCACTTAAAATAGTGTTGTTAATGGGATATGTCTCTCATTAAAAATAAGTGGGTCCAAATCTAAATGTGTACAAAGATGCTAAAGAAAAACTACACAGACACTGAAATTGCACTATTTAAAATTGAGTGCATTTCATAAACTGAATTTAATTATAATTTGGATCCAAATTTGTCCTATATAGTTTATCCTTCATTAGCCATGATGGCATCCGCATTTTGTACCCATTTCAAGGTTCTATATCCTGGTAAAGTTGCCGTTTCAAATGTTTCATTTGGATATAGATATAGTCACTGCCATAAATTCTATTTTCTATATTCAATCTTCTCAGTCACTCTTCTGTGAAGTCAGGGTGGGAGGTGACAATAAAAGGAGCATATGACTGAGGTGGGTAGATAATAAAGAGACATGACAATTTTTTAATATATAAAAAGTCTACTTTCTGGTCTAGAGAATTAAAGACAAACCCTTATATAAGTTCTAGACAATAATTTCCAGAAACAGAAGAACTTTTCTGTCACTTCTGTATGTAGCCAATTTGTTCCTATTGATTATGCTAAAGTTTGAGAACCACTGGGGTACAAGGACTCAGAGATAAGAGAACTTAGGTAACTCTTCATCTGTGTATCCAGATGACAATGTCAAATATAAATAATGATTGTAACTAAAAATTCTGGAATGTCTTTACTATGTCACTTAGACTCAACAGTCATGGTAATATCCTCTAATAATGTCCAGTTCCAAATTCAACATACAAGCTGGCAGCCTGTTGAGGATGTGGGGAAAGTTGATGAGACAGTGGAATATCACAGTAGCTGATCTGGGTGTGGCACACCACAGAGTGAAAATCTTGGCAAAAGATTTCCTTTTGAAAATCCTGAATATAATATTACATTAGCTCAACCTCAACCTCAGGAGTTAGATAACACAAGGATGTCAATATGATGAAAGGGATTTTTTTAAAGAATATATAGAAATAAATTATCCTAAAATGATCCAAGCAGAAAATTATTTTAAAATGTGTCTATGATTAACATGTGGTGGTATCTGACCCTACACCATCATTCTCGAGGTTTGGATTATGTTTGTTGCAGAAGCGACGCCCTGTTCCTGGAGGAATGGGTGTTGGCTCTGCTGATCACAACACTATATGAGCAACATATTACACTTGACTAAGAGGAAGCAGGTGCTGAGACTATAATTAAATATATATATAGGAAACAGGAGTGGCAGCAGAGAAGGGCAGGGAGGAGAAATATCCTTCCTGTGTGTCAAAGAGATGGAGAAGAGGTAAATCCACAAGCTGATTTCCAAAGCCCACAGCACAATTTAAAATCATACAGACACGGGGCACCTGGGTGGCTCAGTCAGTTAAGCATCCGACTTCAGCTCAGGTCACAATCTCACAGTTCCTGGGATCGAGACCCACATCGGGCTCTGTGCTGACAGCTAGCTCAGACCGTGGTGCTTGTTTCAGATTCTGTGTCTCCCTCTCTCTCTGACCCTCCCCTGTTCATGCTGTCTCTCTCAGAAATAAATAAAACATTTAAAAAATAATAAAAGCATACAGACACGTATTACGTCAGAAAGACTATAGGTGTGAACCAGATGTCAACATCATAAGAAAAAATATTAATAATGTCTTAAAATTCAATCCAAAATGCCACATTGGGAGAAGGATTAAAGCCTAGTGCTCAGATAACAATGCAAATGAATTCAGTGCCTGGAAAGCAAACTGGGTTATGTAATAGAGGATTAGCTGTAGAATACATAATTCAAAATTCATGATAGTAACCAATCTTGGTCAGAAAGAAAAAAAAGTCCTTTCATGACTTAAACTGCTTGCTTTGAAGTGACACAAAACAACAACTTTCATATAAATTTGGTTAATGGTTTAAGAAGGAACCAGACTGACCTGGCTGCACTGGTGAGCTCATCTTGGGAATCTGGAGAAGGACTAATGGGATGGGATGCAGATTCACAGCCTTCCTTCAGCTGTCAGTGTTGGTCTGGGAGGCACTGGTAGAGGAGAAACCTTAATGTAAAAGAAAAAAAATAGACATGTATAATACAGGTTATATCAAGCCACAGGAAAAGAGACATAACTGGCTTTGCATCTCAGCTCAGCCACAGCTGGACTGTCGAAAGAGTCATATCAATCTCCCTGGTGTCTTAACTCTTCACCTATAGAAGAACACAATTCCTTACAGCACAGGAATATTGTAAACACCAAATAACATATATAACGGGTGTGGAAGGAATCTGTGAGGAGGAAAGCACTTTACACAATTATAATTAGTTTCCTGTTTACTGTTCACTATAATTTGTTTGCTGTTATCACTACTATACAAGTTAAAAACATTTTTTGGAATTTGGATACAAGTGTCTCGTTACATAGAATTCTTGAGTATCACTGTCAAAGATTTCCTTCTAGAGGCAGGAGTTCTTAATGAAAAAAACTTTAATGGACTAAAATAAGGAATAAATCAGCCATAAACTACACAAGTGACAGAAAACCCCCGTTACAATTTCCATTTCTCCTTGAAACCTTCTGTAGTCTTGTTCCAGCCAAAAGTAATAACAGCCATAGTCTTTCTAGGAGTGGCACTTCCAGGATGGACCTCTGGAAAGGAATTTAAGGGACTTTCTGCTTTTAATTTGAATGTACTCTCACTTCTAGACACTTTAGCAAAGGAAACACAATTGGGAGGACATTCTCCTCACAGTTTACTGGAATGTCAAAGTTTAAAAAAAGAGAAGAGGAAGAAGAAATTTTTAAAGTTACACTTAATGAGTTTCTTACTAAATTAGTATATCCCAACTGGACTATTTTTGTAGAGAGAATGCTGTAACGCTGAGAATCGTACTTCTCTTTATCTTGAGAATCCAACATATTTACTGGGGTTCATTTTCCCATCAGTATCTTGAAAGTGTTATTACTATTTTTGCCCAAAAGTAGAAAGCAGGATATAAATACATATTTCCTTTGAAGAGCTAAATAACATCACCAAGAACACCTATAATATTTCAAATGGTCTCTACAGAGAAATAGGCTAGTTACTAAAACAGATGAGAGTCACCAACCCAGCTGGCTACTTCTCATCATATCTTTGGTGCTAGATATATGTAACAATATAATGTATACTTTCATAAATCTTCTTCAAAAATTATACGGATGTGCTTATTGTATTAGCATTATTTTAAGAATCTTAATTTCCATGTTGATGAGAAAGCAATATTTCTACAAAAAAAGATGAAAAATGAAAGCAGAAAACTCGTTTGATTCTGTATCAGCAGAGGCACACTGACATTGGCTTCTAAATGAAAAGATGTCAATGTCATATTTTAAAGTAATAATCGTGTGCATAGTTCTTTATAGTTACAGAGTACTTTTAGACCTATCATCATACTTAATATCATTTTCACATTAACCATGCTAATAGGTACTTGTAACTCTCCCTTCTAAGGGTGAGAAAAATGAGACATCATCCACTTCATAGTTAAAAGGTAATAAAGCAAAAGCAAAAGGAAAATTGAGTGAGATTTGAATTTATAGACTAAAATTAATGAATGTGAACATTGAGGATTTGGGGAGTTATACTTTTTCACAATGCAGTCTGAAACATTTCATAAACGCTCTTGATACATTCTTGCTTCTCAATGTACAGTTCAATTTTAAATTAGGAATAACAAAAAGCAAGAGAGAGGAAACCTTAAGAGTATGGAGGGAGGCAGTACTGAAATGTGTCTTCCATCAGCGACAGAGTTACTCTGTGTTCAGAGAAAAACTTCTTTTTAATCTATAATGCCACTTTGTTCAATTAATACTTGTATACGTACAAGTATATGTACAAATACTTGTATATGTACAAAGTATACGTACTTTGTATATGTGCAAATTAATACTTGTATATGTACAACTAAATTTGACCAATAATCTCCAAGAGTTTGTGATACTAGAGCCAAAGTTTTACTACATATCCCCAAATCTAAACTGAAAAAGTTGTTTCTATTTCCACACACCTGCCATTTATTTCCACAAACATACATAACAAATGTCCATGACATGGTAATTCAGGGCCACGTACATAAGTGTTGGAGTTTGCCTTCATAGCTCTAGACCTGACTTGCAAAATGAATCTCAGATGGAAATATGAATTTGGTTTCTAAGGTATCAGTAAATAACTTTTTAAAATGTAAACTACTCTCTCTGCCACTCAGTCTTTAATGCCTAAACATGACATATTCTTCTAATATTATGAAAGTCTTATGTGAAAACTCCATAAAGAAAATTAATATGCACTTCTATGTTGATACATCCTAGTTCCCATTTATTGCATTAAACCAAAATTATCATAACAATATAGCTGCCTTCCTGAACTGTGGGCATTTCAAAATCTCTCCTAAAATGTTTCAGGGGTATGGATCCTCTACACATACATGTATCTTGTGTGTATATGTGTGCATGCACATACACATGTACATCAAAGCTACATCAACTTCTCTTTCCTTGTGGCCAACCAAATCGACAGATTACAGCCGTATTCACACATTACAGGGACAAAACTGAAACAAAATTTTACACACATTAAGTCAGGGGTGCCTGAGTGGTCCAGTCGGTTAAGCATCCGACTCTTGGTTTCCCCCCAGGTCATGATCTCACAGTTCGTGGGAGAGAGCTCGTGTCAGGCTCTGTGCCGACAGTACAGAGCCTGCTTGGGATTCTCTCTCTCCCTCTCTCTCTGCTCCTCTCCCATTAATGTGCACTTCTTGTGCATGCATGCTCTCTCTCTCTCAAGAATAAACAAACTTTAAAAAAAAAAAGATAGTTTAAGTTAGATCCTTCAAAAAGAAAGAAGGGTGGTCAGTGAGGGAACACCTGTCAATGAGAATGGGGAATTTATTCTTAAATCTCCTGACACTTCTTTATCCAAATGACCTCCAGAGAAACAGACTGTTTTCTTGGAATGGGAACATTTTCCCCTTAGTCATTCTTACAATAAGCCTGATATAGAAATAATAGGAAACTGGCCTTCAAGTGGGTTAATAAATGAGAAAAAAGGAAAAAGAAAGCAAGTAATGCTGACTGTGTGTAAGATTATCCAAGCAGCTATAGATATATATTTGTTTTCAATTAATAGTTTCAATTAATTTGTACATTAACTTGTTCATGCTGTATATATGCACATTTAAGGAGATAAATACAAGCACAGCAAGAGCAAAATTCCTGCTATGAATCTTTTACCTATTGAGATCCAAGAATGGTTATTTTTTTTTTCCCTGAATATACTCTTTGAGCTATGTGAATCCACAATAAGGCCCTGGGAGTCTTCCTTCAAAAAGACCATCTCTGACTACTGGTTGATCAACTGCCTACAAGTAAATTAATGTTTATAATAATTTGGGACATTGCAAAGGCATAGTGCAACAGTCCAAGGGGGTGATATCTTGCAATGTCTTAGCTTGCCCATGCAGCCAGGGAAAGAGAGGGCACTAACACAGAGTGCCCCAGCCCATATTGCTCTCATTAGCATCACTGTAGGGTTGTTTCCACAGGTCCTTTAACCATTCTACCTGCATGACCTGTCCCATAGTAATAACATGGCAAATCAGCAGAACTTTACAGGACATAAAGAATTTGCACAAAGATTATCTCCTCTGATCTTCACAACAGCCCTTTGGAGTATACTGATAAGCCATTATTATTCCCATTTTACAGATGAGGAATTTGAGGCTTAGGGAGTTTCAGAGGTCTGTTCACAGACATGTAGGTAGTAAAATGGAAGGGTTGGTCTTCTGACTGTTAGCCCAGTGTTCTCTGTAGCATCACAATGAATTACAGACTACTATAGCAGAGCTGCTCAAATATCAAGACTATGTCTACCGAGTCATTACAATTTCAGTAATGACTCTTTAAGTAACAAGTCTCCTTTACTAAAGAACCTATCCAGCCATTAAATAGACTGAAATCAGTCACTAAAAAAATGAAAAAAAATAAATTGAAAAGTTGGAATGAATGTCTGTCTACATAAATTCTCACACTATAAGCTTTCATTTCCTTAGACTTAGATTTCATGGTCCTACCACATACTTTCTTAGTTTTTTTAACTATCATCTGAGCTTTTATTACAGTTTTTTCCTTGTGGACAATTATTATTATTTTAGACAATGTGCCAAGAAAACAATGCTTCTGTAGTTTTGTAGCTAACAAAAACTACGTGTCTCTAAATATTTTTCCCAGAAATTGTAATGTACAGCTCAGTCTACAAAGACATTCACACTCATCTGCAGGTCCTTCTCTTCTTAGATGAGCCATTAGCCATTATTCCTCTACAGAGGAGGCTCCGTGAGCTGACTAAATTCATAACATCCACTGTAAGAGAGCTTATCGGTGAAATAAGCCTACTGTGCCAATGCACTGAGTATCATGAAGCCCATAGTCTCTCTCTTATGCCTTAGAATAACGTGAAATTCTGCCATATTTTTATCTTTAGAGGAAACACTAGAAAATCACTCTTAACATTCAATAAACCCTTATTGATTACATACAAGGTACTCCACTACCCATTTTGAAAAGCTCAAATTATTATTTCACTTCTCAGATCTTTGCATTTCTCACAGATAGTCACCAAAGCCAGTACACTAATGTCTTAAAAATATCTTTCATATCTGAGCGGGCCCTCCTTTCCATTTCAATGAATGCACCCTTGACCCAAGTAATCATTCATCTTAAAGATTCCTCATCTAGCCTTATACCTGGTATCCCTGCCTTAGGGAATGTCTGAATGAATGAATGAGTGAGTGAATAAAATTTGGTGACCTGCACACTCTTTAGTTGGTATTCAAGTTCCTTCATAATTCATTTCTTTACACCTCATTTTCTCTCCTTCCTTCTTTTCCTCACACATTAAGTCCTATGGTTCCACACAATCTGTCATTATTCCTAGGATGATGTTCCACATTATTAACTACTGTTGAGGCACAGGCATTAAATAATCAAAATGAACACTACCTGTATGGCTGTCCTAAAGCATATCAACTGACTGTGCATCCTGATTATTTCTATATAATATCATTCATACTCATATTTCTAGCTTTTGTATTTCTTTCTACAAAGAGTACTATCACCTCTTCACTACCTTCCAGCTCAAATTCTTTATGACCATCTTTAATTAGAATGCTTAACTGACCACTCCAAGTAAAATATCAGCTTCCCCATCTATATTCCTTCTCACTGTATCTTGTAACATACCTGTAATAACACCCCTTGTGTCAGATAGTAATAATGCCTCTTCTGTTAGCCAAGTACTTTTATCCACCATTAAGACTATGCTCCTCAGTTCAGGGACTGTACTGTATTCATCTCAGTAATCCCTACACCTAGCACAGTACACAAAATATGTAATTACACAGTAAGTTCTTGACAAATGAGTTAACAAAGGGGAAGGGCTAAGCTAATGAATTTGTAGTTGCCTGACTTTGGGGCAGAATCATTTATCCAATGTTTTACGATAGAGCTCTAAAGGACTATAACACACTCCTTTGATTTGGGTCAAAAAAAAATCTTCTAAAGTTTGGGCCATCCTGGAATAGCAGACCCAAATGAGGTGGATGCCTTCATGGATCAGGGAAAGACAATAGTCATCCAAAAACAAATTTGCCTGTGAATTATGTTGTCCAAGATACTCTCGTTTTCTAGGCTTATCATATGAAGTGATTTCTCAGATCACTAAAAGGGTTCAGCTTCTCACCTTATTAGCCTCAGCTTTTTCTCCACTGGAAGAAGTCCATTTCTTTATTAGGCAAGTTCTATAACTTCAGGATTACATCAAAATCACCGAACCACCAGGGACTCTGGGGACTGAGAAACTGACGGACACGACAAGAGCCACACCAAAGATACAGCCAGTTGTTTAACCTCACCTAATACCACTGCAGACACCTGGTGCTCCAAATTACCAAACACACTGATAAAGACTGGCACATCAACTCCTTTAGGCTCATTCTAGTCTCTGGGCAGTTCCCTACACAAAACTATTGGTTTCACTGTCTGCTTGCTAGATTTTTGCTGACTTCACTTTTGAGTACAGCTAAGAACAGAACCCATCACCCAGAGGGCCACGCATCTCTCATGCACTCTCTGGGCTCACATTTTAAAAACAAATAATAAGCTCCATTATAAGACTTTTAGGAGAACCATTTAAGTACAGACTACCATGTAGGTGTAATATAGAGCAGGGAACGCAGCTTGAAAGGTTAGCTGTTATGCATGTATTCTGCATATTTAAGAGAGAATTCAGTAGTCTATACTATAAATATAATTCAATGGTAACATCTAAAAACACACAACACAATCAGAAATGGTCTGCTGGTTATTTCATTTCATAAGAAGAAGTTCTGCCAACTACAGTACCTGCACTAATACCTTTTCTTAGTTAAGTCTTGTTTTTCTAAAACATTGGGCTTAGCCCCAGAGACTCCAGTATCCAAGTTGTATCCTAAATGGCTTCTATATAATGAAGAACATTATATAAAAAAAACTCTTACTGCACTGATTTTTATTGGATTGTCTTTGAAAGCTCCTACCTGAAACTTCCCTCCTTGGATAACAGGGAAGAGGGAGTCACAGCGGCAATTATCATCAGTTTGAGTTTAAAACTAGAATCACAATACCCAGAAACTGCAGGACATACAAGGCTCCTTTTCAGTCATAGCAAAGGGGTTCTTAGAAAAAAAGCTTTGTCTACCTGTAAATACACACGAGACAGAAGTCCAAAGTAGAATTGTGAAAAGGAAGTAATAGTCGAAGTGAAGGAACTTGTAACAGACAACCTCTGATACCTGTACAGCAGGAGGGCTTTGTAACTCTTACACTATAACCTTCCCTGCAGAAAACTGCCCGATCAAGCACGCTTAAAAGAACCTGGCTCCTGGTCTACTCCCTTGCTAGTGTAGAGGCCCGGGTTATGATCAGCTGGCCAAATACAAAAGACCTTTATCCATCGCTGCAATTTAGATTGACAGAGTCCTCTTTTCCAAACTTCAGTATTGAATACATTTTTTTAAATGTCTGTGATTTCTTTAATGCTGCAACATACCTCTTGAAGATCTGATAATCCCTTCATGCAGCAAATTGCCCATGTGAAATGTCTCACTAGCTGGATGCTATGGAAGTCAATTACCTCTCTGAGCCTCAGATGCTTAACCATGAATTATTTAACTCACCAGGTCGTTGTGAGGCTTGGAAAAAATAAATGTAAAGTAATCGGTAAGGAGAAAGTGCACAAAAATGTTGACTATTATTATCATTATTAGTATAGAAATTTTGTTTTACTTCAGGCCAACTTCCATCCCAGGAGGAAACTGTGATACACAGTTGCTCTCACCCTGGAACAAGTTCTTCAGCACAGCTATTAATCTTTCTCACTCCACTAGGGTTACAACAGGGATCTAATTACTAAAGCTTTTCTCCTTTCTTTACTGCTTTCTTTTAGAAGGCAAATGTGTCTCCTATGGAAATATAGTATGCCAGTGTTTGCTGTGACTATACTTTCTTTACCCTCATCTTTCAGTGAATGATGTTACTAATACTTTTTTAAATCACTTCTTAGGTATCGATGGAAAGCATAAGACTATCAAAAACAGTAAGTTAGGAACAATTATCATTTTGCAGAAATTTGAAAAGAAACAGGAAGTGTATTCTCTGAGCACTGTATAAATCTTTCTATAAAGAACTTTTCTACTTTCTTAACAGATTGCCTTGGGAATTTCAGTAGATTCTAAGGCCTCTCCTCTGATTAGGAGGAGGAATTTACTAATCATTTTACTAGCTGCTCTATTGCTAGTGGTCAGTTTGATTTTAAGCCAGCGAAGACATATCTCCAGACATAGACAGACATGCACCTAAGGGGAAAAAAATGACAACAGCAAAACTTCCACATGTTAAAGAAAGGAAACGAACCAAAAGATGGCAGGTACAAAGGCTCCCTCCAGTCAAGAAGCACGTTGTCACTGATTCTTTTTACTCATTTCTCTATCTTTGACCCGCTTTTCCACTAGCCTTCTCCAGAATCTCTTCCAGTTGAACAGGTCATTCACTTCATTGATCCCCTTCTAAAGAACACCCCTTGGGGTGCCTGGGTGGCTCAGTCCCTTAAGTGTCTAACTTCGGCTCAGGTCACATCTCGTGGTTTACGTGTCCAAGACCCACAGTCTTCTGTGGTCTTCTGTGCTGACAGCTCAGAGCCTGTAGCCTGCTTCAGATTCTGTGTCTCCTTCTCTCTGCCCCTTCCCCATTCATGCTCGCTCGCTCTCTCTCTAATAAAAAATTTTTTTTAATTTTTAAAAACTCTCCTTAAGTAATGAGTTGAATCAACCTCCTATCTTGCATCTTTAACTCCTTATCCTCTCCCAAAGAACTATAGTTTATACCTAAGATTTATCTCAGTTCCATCCCTCTCTGGTTCTTTTCTTGCTTATGCTTTTTCTTTCTCTACCAAGGCTTCTTCTGAACACACACTGATATCTTAGGATACGCCTCAATTTCCAGAATTCACTGATATGTAAGAAATAAACCATATCAAATATCTTGTTCTTTGAGCTTTCCCCTACCAATTAATACTGACTTTTCTAACTGACACAAACTTCATATTAATATTCAGTCAAGATCAACCCAGGTTCATTTCACATGTACTTCGAGTGCTCGCTAGGAATGTTCGGTACAGAGCTGAGAGGGTAGCTCAGAGAGCTCCTGCCCCAGAAATTTCATTCATAGTAAGAAGGATCTCTCAAACCACGATCCAAGGACTGTCCTGAAAATGCAGATTCAGATACTTGGCACTGATCTAAGAACCTCCTAGATTCGAATCTTTGAGACAAAGGCCCAGAAACAGTGTTTTTAACAAGCTTCCATAATGATCCTTAGCTAAGTTAAAGTATGAGAACCATGGAATATATGTACGATTAAGAAAAAATAACAAAACACAGGGAGAGAGAGTAACACAGTGAAAAAGCACACTTACAGTCTGACAGACCTAAATGCAAATTACATCTCTCTGATTTTCTTATTATATTCTCACAGGCAAATCATTTTACCACTCTGACCTTCAGTTTGTTCACCATTAAGTTGTTGACTCTAATATCTACTTGTAGGACACTAGGAACAAATAACAATATATTTAAAATATTTAGCACAGTGCTCAACAAATGTGCAATATCATTATGACAGTCAGGGCCTCTGTGTTGCAAACTGTCCTGGAACTGTGAAACACTGTACCCCTAACGATACCATGGCTTAAAAAGAATAGGACAGCACAAGGGCTACAGGGATTTGAAGGAAACTTTTAATGCACTCAGAGGTAAAGGGGAGGAGGTACCATGAAAGAGCTGGCTGGCATCATCTTTAGGATAACTGAATGTTATTCAAACATGCACAGTTGGCAAAAAATGTCCTCCTTTCCAGGAAGTTCCCTAAGTCCTAATCTCAGTGAATTGTAAATAGCTTCAAGAAACAATTTTTAAATTACCTTGCTGTGTCCCTCAACTATTTCATGATTAAAATGATCTATTTTTGTATTCCCCTACCATAAAATATTTTCAGTGTTAAAATTATCCTCAAAGTTACTCTTAAATATAGAGAACAAACTGAGGGGTCCTGGAAGGGTTTTGGGTAAGGGGATAGGCTAAATAGGCAAGGGGCATTAAGAAGGGACACCTGTTGAGATGAGTGTTGGGTGTTATATGCAGGGGATGAATCACTGGATTCTACTCCCGATATCATTATGACACTAAATGTTAACTTGGATGTAAAATTTTTAAAAATTTAAAAATTAAATAAAATAAAATTATCCTCAAAGTCATCTTAAGCTCTGTGCTAGTAACAGGATGCTGGTAGTTTGTTTTATGTGGCATATTCCATCTCCTCCAAAAGAGGACAAATTTTATACAGACTGCTTTTCAAGTATACCATGTTCTTCATATACAAAATGACAGTACTAACTTCTGCCAAGAGTACTAATCCAGGTAGTACTCTGGATTATTATACTATTATTACTGATGGGTTGCAGCTTTTCTAACATGTCTTAGAAGAACCATGTACAAGATCTCTGCTGAGGATCAGGAAGGCTGCCTTTAGCAAAGCTTAAGATTCACCTGCTATGAGGAAGTTAACTGGCTCATGACAGGATCAAGAGACTTATCTCATTAGTAAAACACACTAATCAATTAAGCCAACTCACTCTGCACGAATCCTATTAAACTTCATTATCTTAGGAAAAATAAAGATCAATTCCTACTCAGTTTCAAAAAAATGGCAGGAAGATTCAAATGATAAAACTTGCAAAAATAAAGTAACAACAATTATTGAGTATACAAATACAATCTCAGAACTCAAAACAAACTCAGAACTCAATCCAAAGGACATTTATTTCCTCTGAGAAAGCATCCTTTGAAACTGAGTATCTGCATAAAAACAAAAGGGCTTAACCAACTCATTTTACTGCAGGCAACTTCTATTAATGTCACATAGGGGAAGAGATACAGTCTTTGCTTTCATATTCCAGTTCTTCAGGAAAAAATATTCATATATATGTATATATATATATATATATACACACACACATATTAAAATAGACTGAGACAGATCAACACATATAAATAGCTCAGTGCAACATCTGTAGCAGTCCTTAAGATTGTATTAAAGTCCTTGCTGTTTATCAGGTTGGTAAATCATATCAGCTCCTAGTTATTTAAATTGCCAGTTGCCGGGCAACCACATCTTCTGTCAACTGTCACTCACTCTTAAGTTCCTCTGCAACACTCCTTTAAGAAAAAAAATAGTGAAAAATTCTTGAGATGCTTATTTTGGGCATCAGAAATGCACTTAATTTTATCCCTGAGTTTAAAGAGTCTGTGAATTGAATAATATTGAGAAAATAAATATGTTCAGTGAACTGGAGGAAGGACAGTATGTGTGATACAGGTAATGAGGTGGGTGTGTACTCAGAGAAGTGAGAGATTTTGTTAAAGGAAGTCTCCCTTTTGGAACCTGGTCCACAGTAAAGGCATGTTTGTGGCAGAATGTTTCCAAAAGAAAATATGCACTCTGGAGGAAATAGGTTATTCTCAACAAAACTGATGTCTAGTTATTTTTATAATCATGCACTCATCACTGAAGGATGAATAAACATTACAGTCATAGGAATCAACAACTCTTTCCTTCTGACACTTTTTCCCTCTGGTTAGTTCAAACAAAATAATTTACTATCATTTCATGAAAATTTCTACCATGAAAATGTTGTTCTATTTTCTTGGATGTAAATTAGTACCCATTGTTTTATTCAGTCCAAGAGTTAAGATACCTACCAGTAGTATAAAACTTGTCTTCAAAGTCAGGCAGACTCCTAAGCCATGAAGGCAATATAATGCAGTACCTATGCAGTTCACTCTATCAATACAGGTAGTTCTAGAATTGCTGCTTTCTGTCTCTCTGGGCCTCAGTTTTAAACTAGATCACCTCTGAAGTTCTTCCTAGCAATAACATTTCATAAACTCATCAACTTTTAATTATACAGTTCTCAGTTACAGCCAAATAAAACTGAGCCAACCCAATAAATCAGACTTGTGTTGCTACATGTCACAAATACAGAAACATATACAGCTAGAGACAAAAAGAAATAGTTATTAAAATGAACAGCTTACACCACTGCACAAACATTTAGAAAAATAAAAAGGAATTTTTCATGACTTCAAATAGGATATTATTTCTTCAACGAGACAGAATTTGTCAACTTTGAAATTAAAAACCTTGTACAATCAAAGAAACTCTCAAAAAGGGCAAAGATAAATCACACTGAGGAAAAAATATTGCAATGCAAATAACCAACAAAGAATTAGGAACAGGAATATTTTAAGAACACCCATGAATCAGTAAGAAGCCAAAACAAAACAAAACAAAAGAACAATTTAGGAATAGGAAAAGGAAAGGAATGGGCAACAAACTGAAGGGAGAATTTCGGCAGCCAATGATTATATGAAAAGATGCTCAATGAGATACCGATCACACCCGTCAGACTGGATATCATTTTTAAATCATATAATCCTAGTGTTGGCAAGGATATGGAAAAACTGCAATTCTCCTACACTTTGAGTGCATATTCTAAGCACAAATCACTTAGAACAGCACTCCATGACCTGTAGTAGGCAGAATAATTATGCCCCCAAAGATGTTCCCAGAACCTGTGAATATGTTATCTTGCAGAGCAAAGGGGGATGAAGGTTGCAGATGGAATTTAGTTTACTAATAAAATAACCTTAATGTAGGGAGATTATCCTGATTATTCAGGTGGAGCCAATATATTCCCAAGTGTTCTTAAAAGTGGAAGATAGAGGCAGAAGAGAGTCAGATGGAGATGTGACTATAGAATAAGAGTCAGAGAGATGCAGAAAACGCTGGTTTGAAGACAGAACATGAGACCATAATCCAAAGAAAATGAGCACTTTGTACAAACTGTGAAAGCAAGAAACGGATTCTCCCCTGGAGGTGCCATAAGAAACACAGCTTTGCCAACACCTGCATTTTAGCCCACTGAGACTTGTGTCAGACTTCTAATCTCCATAACTGTAAGATAATGATTTTGTGTTGTCTTAAACCAGCAGGTTTGGGGCAATTTGTTTCAGCAGCAATAGGAAACTAATAAATGACCCATCAATTATTCTTCTAGGGAAATTCTCCCATGTGACTGCTTGGGCAAACTCACAAGAATGTTCACAGCAAGATTATTTAGAACAGAAATTTGAAAACAATCTAAATGTTCATCAACAGGAGAATGAATAAATGAATATTGTGCTAATATAAAAAAGAATGCTCTATAGTAATTAATATAAAGGACCGACAGCTATATATCAACATGGATACACTTCAAAACTTATGGTAAATAAGTGAAGTAATAAGCTAAAGCATTATTTGTGTAATATACCATTTTTATGAGGTTCAAGAACACAAAATGATATGGCAATATTTGTGGATAAATATATTATAGCTAAAGAATAAAAAAATGAATAGGAATGATAAACACCATACCTAGGATAGTAGCTACCTCCAAGTGAATGAAATGAACATTGTTTCAAGTACATCTTAAACACTTTATTTCATAAAACAAAAAGTCCAGAGGGAAATAGCACAAAATGTAAAGATTTGACAGGGACATATGTGCAGATACTATTCAGTTTATTGTTCATATTTTTCTGTATTACTGAAATATTTCATAAAAAAAATAAACAATATATGCTTCAGTGATGTATTTTCCACATGTCCACTGGCAAACAGGCAAACCATTTCTTCCCAAGTTCACAGAAAATGATCTCACCCAAGAAAGTATCCCTATTCAGCTTCCAATTAAAAGACAAAAATACCAAAAAGCAAATATCAATATTTGACCCAATTTTTATAACCTTCCAAATGTACACTGAAATAAGCAGATTTTTATTTTTATTTTTATTTTAAGCAATTTCATCTTACTTCTGAAAGTCAAAAGTAATTCACATTGGGAGGATTTCTTCTGAATGTCTCCAAATAGGCACACCCAGGTGTGAAGAGGTCTATTTGTAAATGAGTATTTATGAAATGGACCATAATAAATAGGCTATCACCTTTCATACAAAAAGATGAGATGGTTCATGTAGAAATACAGTGTTTAAATGAGTTGCCAGACAAAATAAATTCTAATTATCATTGTCAAAATCCTCCATCAAAAAGGATTAAGAAGCCTATTTGCTAGTGACACAAATATTTAGGAAAAAATATAAATCTCCTTTTTTGTGGTTTAATATTTCTCCTTTATTTACACTTCTATTAAACATGTTTAAATTCCTATTTTTATCTTTTTAAGTGGCAATGTCTGTCTAAGCCCAGAGGGCATTAAGATTAGGAAATGACTATTCTGTGTCTTACGAAAATATAAGAAACAAAGGGGTTTTCCACTTTTCGTCCTGAACTGGAAAACATTAACTCTTTCTCTGGCTAGCATTTATTTCTTAAAATACTGCCACTAAATGTTTTTGCTAGAAGAAAAAAATAAAAACAAGAATAATCTAAGAATAATGTATAATAAATATGTTTGGTAAAAGTAGAAGCATTGCACTACAACCAACCATCGTTAACATAAAGCTTACTTAACCTCTAAAAAGCCAAGATCCCTTTCTTTTCAGCCTGAGAAAACTAATTCTATTTAGTTCTGGGTAGCACAAATATAATACCTGTGCCTGTCAAAATGCCAGCCACAACATAAAAGACAACAATAGCAGCTCTAAAGAAAAACATGTTCTTTTGTCATTTCCCTGACCAAGTCAAGTCTGAGTCCAAATAATATGCTTCAATCAACAACTTTGAGTATCAAACATAAACACATGTGATATTATTACATTAAAATAAAATATAAACATACTATATCAGTTTACTTTAATTTGTATAATACTACTTGGGCTATTAATGGACTAACAACTATCATCTAAGAAACACTGACTTAAGAATGACTCCAGCCAGGTAATATCTTATAATCAAAGCTTCCCCCTTTAACTGATGCCTCACATTTATATAGAGCATT
This sequence comes from Crocuta crocuta, assembly GCF_008692635.1. Taxonomy (NCBI): domain Eukaryota; kingdom Metazoa; phylum Chordata; class Mammalia; order Carnivora; family Hyaenidae; genus Crocuta; species Crocuta crocuta. The sequence goes on from NW_027529173.1 coordinate 4,226,439, forward strand.
ACTACCAAAAGCATTCCAGAATCCCTTAATATGATCTTCTTCCTTCTAAGACCTTCCTTGATCTTTTTCCCTTCTGTTTCCCTTTTCTCCAAGCAATCAGCATAAGACCCTTGGGTTGTTGAATCAACATTATTACATATTTTCTACATGTTCCTTCTCCAGAGAAATGTCACCTCTTGTTTTATCCATTTCTTCTGAGAGGTCTTCTTTCTCTGTCTAGGATCATTTCCTCTTCGAGTACATAGGTTAAGCTCCTAAGTCAAGCTCCCTAAATTCAATGTAATAGGGATCTCTGAAACCATCTTGGCTGCTTTTTTCTCCTTTAGAGGAAATTTCTGACAGACAGATGCCCTCTACCTCAATACATCCTCTGTCAAAAACTCACCAAATCCATTCCACTGATGAGTAGATTATAAGTATGTAAAAGATGTTCTCTATATGAAGTCAAGATACACCTCTCTGTACATTATTTATTGCTTTACTTCATTCATTTTTCTATGGGTGACCTAAAATCTCTTTGTCATGTTATTTATCCATTCCATTATTTGAATGCTATTATGGTTTCTTCAAATCTTGATTAAATGTCCTCTGTTTATCCAAATAAGCCTTTAACCTTAATATCTTTAGGTCCATAATATGTTCTGCTCCCACTACCAATCGAAGTTAAGCTAGGATATGACAAGTAGATGCCTGGCATATGGTATACATGTACATATGGCATATGTGAACTAGCAGAGCCCTTACCAGTTCGGTCAATCTAAAAGTATACTACTGTACTCAGTGCCATCATATCACCCTGGGTTTATGACTTCACATTCAAGCTAGTGACATTATCTTATTTATTTGCTGTTTCTTGTTGGGTGTATGTCTATTGCTGCCAGGCTACAAACTCCATGAAAGTAAAGGTGCTGTGCACCTGATTCACAGGAACCAGAGAAGACTGCCTGGCATATGACAGACAGTCCACATATACTGTCGACTCTTCAAATAAAATCTACCTAAACTTTTGTTTCTCAATAATTTTCAACAGACATATTCAGGCATATTCAGGACTTCTTACTGACCTAAATCATACAATGACTAAGTGCTGGCCATTGTGGAAATCCAAAATGAGTGAAACTTAGTCTTTGTGGATAGGAGAGTTCCCAGAGTTGCTGATGGTAAGGTTAAGTCCTGGAGGAAGTACGGCAAGATATAATTCAAAACATGTATTTATAACAGACACAAAGCATTAGAATGCCATTCTGTTTCATTTTTTTACACCTCAGGAGATTTGAGACTTCAAGAAGGTTGGGAGAAAGGTACTATAGGTACAGGGAACAGCACTGGTGAGCAAAGCACAAATAAGAAAAAGAACATTCTAGGAACTGTCAGCCAACTGAGGTGATGGTTGAGGAGAAGGTGGGATGGGGAAATACAGGGGTGGACTGAGGAGTTATCAGGGTAGATTATGAAAAGGAGGGAAGTAGGAGCCTCTGAAATGATGAGTATGAACTCACCAGGTTAACATTTAGAGAAACAAAAAACACTAGTCTCAGAATGGTGCAAAAGAGGGTAGGACTAGGGGTAGGAAATAGGTAAGAAGCTGCCACAGAATTCTAAAGAAGAGCTGACAGGAGAGTGGGATATGGGGAAGGGAGGTGGACCACAGAGAATGGAGCACAGGAATATTCAAGGCAGTAGGATCAAGAAGGTCAAATGATAAAGGGGTGAAGGAAAGGTCAAAGATGACCCACAAACTTTCTGAATTGGTGAACCAGAAGGGGGTGTCAGTCACAGAAATCAGGAATCTATAATAATAATCAAGGAGCTCTGAAGCCTTCACTATCCCAAACTGAGGGAAGCATTTACATCAGTATGTTAATGGTGCCCTCTGAGAACTGGTATTTAATGATCTTATCTCCTATAGCCTTTTTTTTACATTTCCAAATTTCCTTTAAAACTATATTATTCACAATCAGAAGATGTTTTATTTCTAACTTTTTTAAAAAAATAAAACTGGTTTTAGGGGCTCCTGAATGTCTCAGCCATTTAAGCATCAACTCTTGCTTTTGGCTCAGTTCATGATCTCACAATTCATGAGGTCAAATCTGGCATCAGGCTCCACACTGACAGGGCAGAGCCTGCTTGGGATTCTCACTCCTTCTCTCTCTGCCCCTCCCCTGCTCACTCTCTCTCTCAAAAATAAACTAAAAAAAAATTTTAAAGCTGGTTTTATTATTTTGTCTGAGAGACAAAATGAAGAATATGAAAGTCATTCCCACTGAAGAGTCTGAAAGTCATTACAATCAAAACTACATGATCCATGGAGATATATTTAGGGGTTTGGAGATTTTATTTTTTGGCATAAATACAACCAGCAATATAAGACTGTGACAGTACTAGGTGATTCATGTCAATCTAGGCCTTCTCTTCTTATGGGTTATCTGCCACATATCACAAAATTTTTGTGTAACGCCTCCTACTTACTAGGTCATGTCATGCACAGCCAAACTCTATACAAAATTAACAGGCAAGATAAAAGGGATACTCATTTTCTATAAACTAATTAAGTTGCTTTAAGTTTTTATTTGGTTGTAGCAACAACTCATTTTACTTACATACTTAACATCTTGACATGGTAATTTAAATAGATTCTGTCATTCCTGCAAATAAACAGAACTCTTATATAACATGCCATCCTCATAAGCAGATTGACTATAAACATCACATACATGGCGTTTTTTTCAAAATTATCTTAATGTAGGCAGTTGTACGGTAAGGGTTAGACAAGCAGTCTAATTCCATCTCCTGATTTCTTAGAGGGACTATTTCTCCAGGTTTTGGAAAAAACTCATTATTAGTATTTACTACAAAATGCAAATATGCCACTGCAGACATCCATTTATTCAGCAATTGGTCTAGGTGCATGGAATACACTGGTTTACAAGAGATGAGGATGGAAAAAACTCTCTGTCTTCATATAGCATACATTTGGGTGAGAAAGCAGCAGAGGGCAGTTTTGGAAGTATTTCCACAAGGTTACTACAGATTAAAGTGGTTCAAAAACTAAAGGCCCCAAAAAGTGGAACCGAAGGGCCCTCGTGGGAGTGAATACTTAACAACTAAATCCAATGCTTCTGTATATGCTGCTGGCATAATGTAACATTTTAATGGGAATTCATACCCCCAGTTTGGTGCAGTGTTTGCTGCTAAAGGTTTAATCCACAGACCTGGGGCAGGAAGCGCAGGAATCATGAGATGTAAGCATAAAACAGAAAACTCCTGACCTAACAAACCCTTTGAGAGGGGAGATAATTGGCTTCTACTTCAAGGAAAGTAAAAGTCTGCAGTCCTATGAGCCACCAAAGATAAGCACCCAGGGATAGGGCGAGCTAGGAAGCTATCAGACTGACCTGAGATGAGCTGGTCCCAAAAAGGACAAAACCATATGGCCAGTTGTCTCTTCTGCTCAAAGTAGAGAAACTGCTGGGGAATTAACAGAACACAAATTTCCCTGCAACATGAAGGAGAAACAAAAAAATCCTATATGGAGATATTGACCTCATCCCAGTCACAACAGAACAAATTCTGTAGCATTTTAAGGCAGTGCATAAAACTCCAGTGCACTTAATCTTCAAATATGCATTTTTTCAAAAGGAAGAAGAACCTCAGAGGTAAGGATGAGAACTGCCAGAGCATCTAGGAAGCTTCAAAGAGTAGGCAAGGTATACGGTCTCCCTTAAGGATTATTCTCTTCTGATTACTTTTGGAAACACCTTATATTTTAAGGGTAGAGTGTCACTGGGTGAAATTAAGTTACTTTCCTAGGCCAAATGAAGATACATACTTCTAATCCCTTCATAGTCCCATACAGTGGGTGGGAAAATGGAGGAGACCCTTAGACATATGGGTTCTTCATACCTTAGCCCCATTTTCTCTGAGCAGCAGAAGAGTAACTCCTACATAGACAGCAGGTTGGAATTCTTCATTTAGGACTTTTTACTCAATTAGCATTTAGGAAAAAAGTCTTGAGACAACAAAGGACTGGGATCAATTTGATAATTAAGAAACCAAGGATGTGTATCGGGAAATCATGATTCACTGAAGTGATAGGGTAATGTTGGCCCTATCCAGTACGTGCCCTCTTTCAAAATTCTGCTTACACTATGATATTTAAAGTCTATAAGGCAAATATTTTGAGAAATAGTATCTGAGAGCAATGCCAAGACTGTGTTTACTTCAACTTGGTAATAAAGAAATGACATAAGTAACTAAGAGGAAAGGATATATAAAAATGCAAAAAGGTAAAAGATGAGCTCTAATCCCATGCCATGCCCCACCACTACTCTGAGAGCCCTATAAGTATCCCATCAGAAAATATGAGTCAACTCCAAATGCCCCAGCAGATTAACATTCTGTTTGATGAATGAAAATGTCTCAATATCTGTACCACAAGTACTCCGGCATGTTGAAATTTGCTGTTTACTCGGAGATGTTAGTTCTTCCATGAATTTAATATTCCTTTCTGAATACCAAAATTTTAAAGCATTTACAAAGCTTTCCTGACCAACCAGTAGCTCAGGAAGCTGGGCACTGCATGTGGGGTCTGATGGGTTTTTAGGCTCCATGCACCTGGGATCAAAGGCAAGATTTTCAGATAATTTTAAAGCCCTATCCGGGGTGCTCAGAAAATGTTTATCGCTACACGTAGGGGGAGGGGAATCTTTTTTCAAATAGATAATTTTTTCTGCTGTCCTGAAAGTGCTTTTTAACAGACCATAATCATCTCAGTCAGATGTACTGCAACTAGCAAGGGAACAATACATTTTACTTTTGAAAGGACTCTGTAAAATACTCATTACCAAACAATAGAAGGAGGGCTTCAACAAGGGCTTTGGTTCTACTTTAACATGCCTGAATCCTAGGGTGGCTCTTTTGCTAATCAGGGCACACAACTTCTCACCAGCTGAAGAAGCTTATTTTCATAGTGGCTGATTTATTCTAAAGAAAAATGCTGCTCATTGAGAATTTTAGTTTTGAAGGAACAGGAAGTCAAACTGTATTATAGTCACTTGATTAAAAAAAAAAACTTACAATTTGACCTCCCATTCAAAATATGTGACCTTCAAATTAAATGCTGTAACAACAAACTGCTTTCTCATTTGATATTTATTACTAGAAAATGTTATAGAAAAAAACAGTACGTATACATTCAATGACATAAGCATATAGGTTAAAATCTTTCGTAATGGAAAGAAAAATTAATTTTATTTTTTCAAAGTACTACATACTGAGAAATAACTTACAAAAAAAAGTCAAAGTTATCACAGGTGGATATATTTATTTGCACAGCTAAATAAAAGGAACATCTTGAATAATCAATTGTCTAAACATAATTACTAACAATTCCCCTACATAATATAAAGTATAGATGCAGTTTCCTAATTGAATTTGAATTAAAATAACAGTGGGAGATGGGATGAAATCTAGTTAAAGAGTAGCATAAGCTTTTCCAAGATCTGGGGAAGGTTCTATATTTTATTATTTTTCTTATTTTAGTGTGCTCAAAGAGAAAAACCCGTACAGTAACTTGTATGCCGGTATTACGATTTTAAAAAAATACAACAGGGGGGCCTGGGTGTCTCAGTCAGTTAAGTGTCTGACTCTTGATTTCAGCTCAGGTTTCAGCTCAGGTTGTGATCTTATGGTTCATGCCTCACTGACAGCATTAACTTGCTTAGGATTCTGTCTCTCCCTCTCTGTGCCCCTCCCCTACTGTCTGTCTCTCTGTCTGTCTCTCTCTCTCTCTCTCAAAATCAACAAATGAACTTTAAAAAAATAAAATAAGGGGGAGCCTGGGTGGCTCAGTCGGTTAAGCCTCTAACTTCGGCTCAGGTCACAATCTCGCGGTTCGTGGGTTCGAGCCCTACATCAGGTTCTGTGCTGACAGCCAGCTCAGAGCCTGGAGCCTCTTTCAGATTCTCTATCTCCCTCTCTCTCTGACCCTCCCCTGCTTGCTCTCGCGCTCTCTCTCACTCTCTCTCTCTGAGAAATAAAACATTAATTTTTTTAAAGTAAAATAAAAAATACAATAAAATCCATAATATTTAATCTCTTCTTTAGACAAGTTCTATCTTTGGGGTGATAGAGAGCCATTTTCCTGCTGCCAAAAATTCCTAGGCAGGAACCATTCTGTCACCACTGGCTTGTCATCAGAGCTTCCTTTCTGCAGGTAGTAAGGTCTCCTATATGTCTAGAGATTTCACTTCAGCAGTATAAGAATTTTACCTGGGTAATGAGTACCCTCGCTTCGGCAGAAAAATCAATCAATCAATCAATCAATCCCACATCCTGCCCTTACTTTTTTCATGGACTGAGGCTGAAAAACTTCTCCACAATGTTGTACTCATTTCCTGGGGATGCCGTAACAAATTATCCAAACTTGGTGCCTCTAACAACAGAATTTATCTTCTCACATAAGTTCTAGAGGCCAGAAGTCGAACAGCAATTTCAGAAAACAAAACCAAGGTGTCAGTAGGGTCACACTCCCACCAGAGGCTCTAGGGTAGAATCAGCTCTTTGCAATTTCCAGCTCTGATAGCTGCTGCTATTCCTTGGAGTGTGGAACCCAATTTTTGCTTTCATGACCACACTGCTTTCCCTCTTCTGTATGTGTCACATGTCCCGCTGCCTCCCTCTTATAAGGATATATGTGATGTTAGGGCCCACCTGGATAACCCAGGATAATCAGAATAATCTCAAATATCTTAACTTAATCATGTCTGCCAGGTCCTTTTTTGGCCATTTAAAGTAACATTCACAGATTCCAAGGATTCGGATATGGATGCTTTAGAATGCCATTAATCACTCTACTACTCGTATCTTGCACAATCCAATATATTACAAACTAGCTTATAAAACCTGAAATTTACTTCTCTATTACTCTCATAAAACAAAAAAATAGCAAAACATAGTATGTGAAGATTATAAGGGTCATGCATTCCATACTTTCTTGATACCAGAAGGCAAAATAAAATGTCAGAAAAAAGTGCCAATTATAATGATTTGATGATGATATCCAATAAATTAAATAGTTAATATTCCTAAGCATACTTTTCACTCTTATATAATCTTTTTAAATTTAAACACATTTGATTATTAAGTTTAAAACTGAAGATTACTAGAAATGTTAGAAAACATTTCTATATAATCTGTATAATCATAACATTTATTATTAAAGTCTCAAGCTAGGAATCATTATTTAGAGTGCCAGGAGAGTGTAACGAAGGAAAAAAAGTATTCTGAATTTGGAGTCCTGGATTTGAATCCCAGCTTTGCCCTTAAAGGTGAGTAACTTCAGGAAAGCACTTATGCTCAGTTTGTCCATCTGTGATATCCCCGGGCATTTCCCTGCCAATCAAGATTCATAATGAAACTGAACTTGAACCCCTGACTCCTCGGCTGGTGCCAAGTCCAAAATAGTCCTCTCTCTCTTGTTACCAGCTCCTGGGAAGGTTGCAGCCTGCCACCCTCTCTGCTTCTTGAGCTTCTCCAGCACTGTCTATTTAAGTTAAGAGCCCAGGTTTGCACAAAAATAACAATAATAAATAATAATAGCCGTCATCATTATCATCAGGATCATCAGATCATCTTTATGTAAAGCTTCCCACCATCTTGCTCTTTGGCACCCTTTTTTTTCCCTACCCCCTCATCTCTATTCCACACTCCCTCCATCTTAGATAAACCCAAGAAGTCCAATCCATTGTCACACTATCATGCCATCCAGTTCTTACTCTAAAGTCTTGGCACCAGCAACAAGAAGAGAGGCTCTGAAAGAAGAGAAGGTGAAGAAGGCATCAAGTATGTCCGAAATTCATGCTCTCCTCAGAACCCTCATCAAGACTGCAGATTAACACATTTCCCTTCCTAGTGGTAATTTTTATTTTTATCAAGTTGATAAGACCTTATTACATTTTAAATGGGGCCAATACTACCCACTTGGAAAGGTAATGATAAGAATTAAAAGAGAAAATAACTTAGTAAGCTGTTGGGCACATATTATGAGTTTAATAAGTATTACTACTATCATGATTATTATTAATGTTACTATCATGCTTCAGGGATTCGTATTAGCTCTGTTTAGATATAAACATATAAGAAAACTTGTAGTTGATATTCATAAACAAACTACAAAAATCACTGAAGTCAGAATCATTGTTTGATTCAATGCTATATTTTAAAGGGTTGTCATGCATAAAAACAAATGCCAATGAATTCCATTCTGAAAACAATCTTGCATAGCTGTATTTTTAGTTTCTCAGAACTGGCCTGATTTTCTCTTCTCTGGGTGAATATAATTCCCTCTGAAATCCCTAATGTAGCAAATAAAGAGAGAATTATTTCTGCTCTCAGTCAAATATTATTTGGGTTGAGGCTGGGGATGGGCACAGAGAGGAGGCTGAAAAGTAGAAACAGAAATCTGATTCAGAATCACTCTCAGTATGTAAGAATGAGCAATAATGTTGCTCACTAATGTTGACAACTTGCAATTGATTCTCTTCTCCCCTTGTATATAGTTCCTGTAACTAATTTCTGCCTTTAAAAAATCCTTTCCAATTTCTGCTGCTTCAAAGCCATGCATGAGAATGTGTAAGCTACATTCAATCCACGAATTTTTATAATGACAGGTGTAAGTACAGTTAATGGTGGAAATTAACCACTAGCTTCATTGGTCTTGATTCATCAGAGTTATAGAGGCATTTATACGGCCACCCAAAGTCTCATTTCTTTTCCTAGCAGTCCTTTAACAATACTTCTTAATTAATATATACTATGACATTAGTGAAAAATAATATGCTACCTATCAGAAATAGGAATAAATCAGGTCAACTTTGTATTGCTTAGCCACAAGAGATTTAGTCTCTGAAATACCAAGCTGCTTGGGAAGGGGACTTGGAATTTTAAAGCAGTCCCAAAGCATGAACATAGGGAACACTGAGATGCCAAGGAGCCAGCTCAGCTACAGGAAACTTCCACAAGGTTATTCACACAATGGTTGTAATGGACCAATTCCAGGACAGTGAACATTATAATCAAGGCTAAATTTTACTGTTGGCCCTGCCTGAGAAGAGGCACTCAGGCATTTAAAAAAAAAAAAATGTGTGTGTATGTGTTTGTGTGTATATAGACACACACACAACAGACATATATATATAGATAGATAGATATATAAAAATATATATATATATATCTGTGTGTGTGTCTATATACACACATAATAAATAATAACTTTAAACAAGCAAACAGAAATGTAAAATGCTGAAACAAGTGTCACATGCTTCCTTCCCATAGCAACTTCCAATAATCAAATGGTTTTCTCTAAGCAAGAGACATGAGAGAATTTACAGAAACACACTGCTTTCCCTTTTGCCTATAATAATCATTTTTTCCACTTGATGTTTTTGGTTATCTGACTCAAGTGCCATTTTAAATGCAAAACAACCAACAGAAACTGAGCCCATTAACTCATTAAAAAGGTGTTCATGCATACAGAATAAGTGAAAACATTCATATCTGCTGAATAACATGTATATCCTACAATTGCAAAATTAAGCTCAGGGATAATAACCAGGAAAAACAGACATCACATGAAGCTAAAAATAAGCTGATGCCAAAGCTACCAGATTTAGCTCCTAAGTGTCCCTAAAATGACAAGAAGTCATGCTGTGTCTAGTTTCAAGTCATGGATATTTGACAAGTCTTCTCATATGTCATCTAGAATATCACCCCTGCTTAACAAAAAGCCTGGTGGATTTTTTTTCTTAAGAGGCTGATATGAGGAATGAACAGCTCTAAATATATTATAAGGTTCTAACATGTCTGAGACTACAATTATTTTCTGTGATTAATCCTGTTTTTTACTGACATGCCACGGGTATTTTGGAGGGAATTAGTTCTGCTTTGAATGGGAGTTCAATATTCTCTGTTCTTTTTTGTTATTAATTTCCAATGCAATTTATGACAGAGGCTAAGAATGAGGAGGTGGGGGTGGGGAGCAGAAGTCTGAATCAAGATTTGCTTTCCTTGACAGACCGCTGGTACCAACTGTTTCCATGGTGAGCCGTTTCATTTATATTTGAGGCCAGAGGACCTACTTAGGCTAGGGTCCAAAGTTCATAGCCAATCGATTTAATTCTGAGAGTTATTTTAAAAGAATGTTAACCTTAGGATGCTTTACAAAAATAAAAGTCACCTTATTAAGGGAAGAGGAGCAGGACATACTTGGATTCTGGTATAAAGAAAAAACAATATAAGTTGAAAAAGCTGTTTCTCATTCTCAGCCTTGCACAAGCCACCTCACTAAAGACAGATTTAGGCTAAACTCTTCATTTCATGGATAATAAAACTAAGTCCTCACAGATCCAAAGAATTCAGCCAAAGTCATTTAATGATTCTATGCCATTTTCTGAATAATCTTACTGGAAAGAACATACTGTCTTTTTTGGAAATTTTTCATTACTTCCATTTAATTCAGGTGATAAGAACATATTTGATTCCACAAAGAATAGGCTAAAAACTTCAATCACAACATTTGAGTATATTCAGATATGATAAAATATTTTACCTATTATTCCTCATATTACTACAATTTTATGAGAGTTTCTAAACACCTTGAATGTAGTTATATTTTACTTCTGTAGTTAACAATTTGGAGTAGTTGTGAATTTTGGAAGCTACTAATTGTCTGAAGAAAAGAGAAATAACGTCACTGGGACACATTGGCACACTGAAGGCAAGAAAAAGCCCTTAATTGCTGTGACTTGGGAGCAAAAAGAGGGAAGCAAATGCACACGCAATAGAGAATTTTTAAAAAGAGGCGTGTGAAGGTGTTAGAGAATGGAACACATTCAACTCCTATTTCTCTAAGTCTGTAATTACCACCTGGCCGAAAGAACAAGCAGTGATTCTCCATAATCTATCTGTTGCCATTAGCTGAAATAGCTCTTAAATACTTGACGTCAGCCTCTTAGCCTAAAACAAATTGGGGAAATATTTGTCTTCAATTTTGATGTCAATTGTCTATCATTACATCATTTTTAAAGTATGTACTGCTCAGATTACAGAGACCAAGGATGAGTGAGCATGACAGCCCACCTGGGTCTGCTTCCTGTAAGGAGGTCTTTCTTTCTAAACTACTTTGCTAGGACTGAGGGTATTCACCTCTTCAGATGGCAGTGTTCACTTTCTTCCTCTGCCCTTGCTCAGAACAAGTTTGTTTCCTTCTCTAGGGTGTGGGGATGACAATGGACAAAGCTTTGGCCCAGGAAAGACATTGTCACTTCCTTTTCTGCCTTCAAAAAATACTTTCTACAACTGACTTCAGAGAGTAGTTCAATACTGTACACTTTACCTGCCACTCCATCCTACAAGTGGTCTGCTCAAAAACAAATGAAGATTAATACTTCTTCTTTTCCTACGTAGGAAAGAAGCAATCTCCTACTTTCCCAAAAACCAAGGAATTCTGACTGACACAAACTAATTTTTCAACTGTAACATTCTAATGTTCAGCACACTATCAATCAATCAATCAAGTTCATATTAACAAGTACTGAGCACCACTGTTCTACTTTTAAAGCAGAGAGCCCACTTTCAAAAAAATAATTGAAATAGGGGCACCTGGGTGGCTCAGTCAGTTAAGTGTCCAACTCTTGATTTCGATTCAGGTCATGATCTTGCAGTCATTGGATGCAGCCCTATGTGGGGCTCTGCGCTGAGCATGGAGCCTGCTTGGGATTTTTTCCCTCTCTCTGCTTTCCCCATTCACTCATGCACATGCACACACACTCTCTCTCAAATAAATAAACATTTAAAAAATAATAATCAGAATAGATTTTAAGTATTTTCCTTTTGTGCATCATCCAAAACTAAAAAAATCACACATCCTCAAGCTTTATTGTTATCCAGAAGAGCAAAGAAGCTATAGACAATGTTACATTGTATTACATTACAAAGGTTCATTCAAGATTCCTAACACTTTCAAGTGAAAGAGATCAGATTTGGGTAACAGACAAAAGCAAACCAACTGATCATCAATAAAGATTTCCAAACACTGAATAATAATAAGTAACAATAAAGACATCTCTTCACCAACACGAATTATGCTGTTGTACTTAGAAATCTGGAAATTGTTCTGAATTTGGAAGTTGCTGATAGTCTAAAAAAAGAAAGAAAAGAAAAAATACATCACTGGAACCACTTGGCACACTGAAGGCAATAAAAAGCTTGTAACTGTAGTGACTTCAGGGCAGAGAGAGGGAAGCAATAAACATGTAAGAGAAAACTTCAAAAAGAGGCGTAACAGAGACAATCACACATTATGATTCCATGTATATAAATAACCAGAGGCAAAAAGTCCTCAAAGGCCAAAAGCGAATTACTGGTTACCTAGGGCTGGGGGAATGAAGAGTTTGAGGGGTAATAGCTGAAGAGCAAGCATGGCGCTTCTTTACGGAATGATGAAAATGCTCTAAAATTGATTATGATGATGGCTGCAAAGTTCTGTGGATGTACACTATGCCACTGAATTGTATGCTTTAAATGAGTGAACTGTGTATTATGTAAATTATGTCTCAATAATGCTGTTACCAGAGAGAGAGAGAGAAAGAGAGGGAGGGAGATGGAGAAGGAAAGGGAGAGAGAGACAGACCTATGAATGTGCTGACAAATGGGACACCAAGAGAAGCAACTGCAAGGAGAAATTCAGTAAGGGAATAAAACATTTAAGAAATTGGGCACTAGGAACGGCATCACTACCTCTGATGCCACTAATCTGCATGCTTAAGTTTTAATTCTTAAATTACCCACAGACCTTTTTTCTACCCCAGGGCCTTTACATGTACCAAGTAATGTGATATCTAATCCACTCTTCATTAGTTGTTTTGTTGTATTTTATAGTCCAGTAACTATTCATCCCAAAGAACAGATCTCTCTTAGCTTAAATGCTACTTCCAGAGAGTTTAAATATATACAATCTAGATAGAATGTCACTGTCAATCTCTCTCATTCGAATCTTGATATTCTCCTTAGTTAACACTTACCTCAATTTGCTATTACATATTCACTTATGTTTACATTATAGTGCCTTCTCTTCCAATGTAAGTTTCATGATGGCAAGGACTGTGCCTGCTTTGTGTCAAGCACAGTTCAGTGGACAGTTCATGGGGAAAGTAAACATCTGAATAAATGAATGGATCATGAATGGATGAGTGGACACCAAAACCAATGCCTTATTACACTCTACAGAACCGGAAAGCCTCATGCCATAGATCAATGTTCCAGAACTACTCCTCAGGATACCCAACCCTTTTGGAGCCACTACCAACATAATAAAGACCTCAGAGGCCATCCAGTCCCACCCCTGCTTTACTTCACAGGTGAAAAAGCCAAGGTCCAGAGAGAAGAAAGGAGTTGATCCATACTGAAGCTAATAGCACACCATTTCTGCCTAATAGTCCAAAAAGAGTTTAGGGCCCTTATTAATCTCTTCATGGTAACCATGAATTATTCCCCTCAAATACCCCTAATATGCCCAGGGGTTTTCCAGTCTATTCTCTGGGATTTTTTTGGTAAAAATATAAGTTTCCTAGAGTTCTGGCAAAGTAGCAAGGTAGTGGCTTATATTGGGTGCACAGAGGAGATCCTGTTCTACTCCCACCTTGGTACATGGCTATGTGGTTAGATACTGAAAATTCTAACCTCTCCTATTATATTCTGAATGCTCAACAGAGACAAAACATTACCTTTTACTAAAACATTACCTTCACTAAAAGTGGAAATACAGTTTCAGAATTATTAGGGATCTCAATCATCCACTAAATCTCTAAAAAAATATTCTGTAACAGTTTTGAAAATTCACCAAAATAGACATGGAAATAATAAACAATAAAATGAGCAGTTATAATGATCAAATTTAAGGTGAAATAAAAAAATAGCTAAAATCATAAACTGATGTTCTGTGAGCAAAATCACAATACGAGAAGAACTGAAAGAATGATTTCAAATGATTTCAAAACTCTTCTCCATTTTCTCTGTAAGGCGTCTGAAGTTCTGGCCTCTGAAGTTACTATGTGTTAAAGCATTAGCTACAGCAGGTTCTGTTAAAGAAATATGTAACCTGGAAAAAAATAGCACATAAAGTCATTAGCACTGATAAACAGGTTAACCCCGAACTATTTATCAGATTAGGCACTGGACACTATGAAAATCAGCAAGAATATGGTCCTTACTTAAATGTTACTGAGCTGGTAAACTTCAAACTAAGAAAGCAAAGAATGGGGTTTGCTATAGCCTGAATGTGTCCCCCCAAAATTCTCAGTTGAAATCCTAACCCCCAAGATGATGGTAGTAGGAGGTACGGTGTTTTGAAAGTGATTAAGTCATAAGGGTGGAGTCCTTATGAATGGTATTGGTGCCTTTAGAAAGGCCACAGAGAGATCCCTAGACCTTTCCACCACATCAGGCTCTCATCAGACACTGAATAGGCCAGCTTCCTGATCTTAGATTTCCCAGCCTTGAGAACTGTAAGAAATGAACTTATTCTTTATAAGCCAACCCATCTATTGTATTTTGTTACAGCAGCCAGAAGGGACTAAATCAGGGTTAATAAACCAAAGCCAGTAGCACAGTAGGGAGTTCCTGCATACAAAAGGGGAGAGAAGAAAGGGACCCTATTAGGAATGCCAGATTTAACAAATAGTAACAATGTAATATAGATACCAAATTGAATTTGAATTTTAGATAAACAACAAATATTTGCAGTCTAAATATGGCCCATGCAATATTTGGGAACTACTAATACTAAAAAAGTTCTTGATAAGATGAAGTATCAATTAATTACCATTCTGTATTTTATCTGGCAACCTAGATACTAATGAAAAGGAACAAAACCTTACAAGTGGTATGACTTTGGTTCATATTATCCAGCTCCAGTAATGATTTCATGCAAGTTCTTTACATTCTCTGAGAATCACGTGACACCTGAAAAAGTTGTTGCAATGCCAAATTAAATAATAGCAAAATACCAATGTATCAGTATCACCATTTATCCACTTGCCTTTCTGTACTTAATCATTCTGTCTGAGGATGGCTTGGACTTGGAAGACATTTTTTATGTAGGTTACTAATTTTACTCCCAAGTGCTCCTCTTTGAATCTAAACATACCTAAGGTGTTTAAAACCTTGGCCTATAATAGAACTACTAAGATTTTAATCCAAACCAAAACAGTATGACTTGGGAGAAATGTTTATAGCAATTTGATAGCCAGCATTAATAAATTCCTCACCTTCAGAAATTGGTGGTTTTTCCACAGAAGGATTGGACTCTCTGTGGCCAATAAACTGAATTGAAAAATCTCCAACCAACTGTAATAAACACAGAATTGAAAGCTAATAAAACACCACAGGGCATTTCAAGGTAACTCAGCAGGGGAGAGCTCACCAATATTAGATGTGTTTACAGATGGTGACTAAAGATATAATAATTAATCTGCTTTTGAACTAATGAACAAATCACATGCTCCCTTAAAATACAAAGCACAAAGCTCTTAGCTGCTAATTAAGTTCAGGAGTGGAATAAACACTTGATTTGCAGTAAAGGATAAGGCTCATAAACAGTAATATACACCTATCCAAGTCTTGCCTGTCTGACTCAGAAAAACAAGTGCCCTATTCAGGGTATAAAAATTGACATGGCACTATCATTCACCTGTGGTTTTCAAGTCTTAACAAGACCCAAGATCATTTATTATTTGACATAAAGTGCCTCCTTAAGGATCTTTTACAAAGGAATTACTCCAAATTGGTTATAAAAGTGCTAAATGTAGTATTTTACAACGATGATAATATTTAAAGCTTGTATAAGTTAAGCCATGAAAAAAGAAGTGCATCATACTAGCAAAATCAAGTTATTCTCTGTCCCCTTTATAAGCATTCAGTGCAGCTGACAACATAAGTAAGAATTACTTATGTAGAATTGAGTGGAATAAGATTCATGCTCACAGATAAAAGAGGGAAGAGGATGGATAGGTAGACAGACAGTTAAACAGATCAAACAGTCTTACAGCTGGGAAGGACTGCTCAAGGTTCACTTTATATTTTCTGTGTCAAAAATACTGCTTGTAACAAAATAGATGCTCAATAAACATTTTTGAATGGATAAATTGAGGAATAAATGGATCTATCTTACTCCCTTATTTTATAGAAGCTGGAGTTTTCAAGATCACATAGCTACTAAGAGAGAGCTAAAATAAAAACTCAGAATTTATAACCTCTCCCTTGTCCAAAACCATTGTTCCCTAGTGGTAGGCAGTGGAAGACTTGAATGACAGTCCCCAACAGATCTTCTTTGTCTATTGATCTCCAAATGAGCTTGGTATTATGCTCAGAGAAAGTATGCAACTGCCACACCTCCCAGAAGATAATTCATCTGAAGCTTAGAGTCTAAGCCAGTGCTAGCAATCTGATTTTTGGTGGCCAGTGACTGGTTTAGGAGAATGCCTTCTGGGAGATATTTTCTTAGTTAATATGATTAAAAGTCCACTCCTCAGCTTTTGAACTTTCAGAGTTTGTTATTCAAGGACAAGATTCGTATGGCTTCTAGGGACATCTTATGACCATGAGACTATAAAGATTTCAAAGAATCTAACCTAACCTAAAACCCTGGCTTCACTGAGCTGCTGAATTAACCAAAGCTGAAACTGCTTGTTCCAGAGTTTTTAAGTGAGAGGATAAACTATACTATTATTCAAATTGAGTAGTCTCTTGCTTGCAGCCAAAACATGTTGAATCATGTATCCATTCTTGGAAGATGCTCCATTCCCTGCCTTGGCCTTTATCCTAAAGGAGTCTTCACCTAAGTTCATGGGAACCATATGCAACACTGTAGGGAAAAAATGCTAATTCTCATTGCCAAGAAAGCAGGAGGGCTTCAAGTGCCCACCTCTACCCCAGTGAAGCACTAATCTATTTCAAGCTAAACTTCAAGTGCATTTTCCCAGTAGAAATATATGTTGTGTGGGCCCCATGACGATTATAGAGCAGAAACTGTACTATATGGTTTAAATAGGTTTTTTTAGGTTGGCCTGGAAACATAACATTGTTTCTATGGAAAAATGTTTCAAACTCCAAACAACTCTGTTCCAAATGAACTTTTGAATGCAACCTGTTTTAAATGGGGGGCTTGAATATTTATTTATAATTAAAATACACAGAGATGAAAATGAGTTATCAGGTGCAAAAATCACATTTGAACTTCTGGCTTTTAAATTCATCAGTGTCCCTTTGCCATTTTGGATGAAACAGTTTTGACTAAAAAGGGGTAGTAATATCTTGCAGTATCAAATAAACATGCAAAATCAGAATTCGGGTAACCTACTAGATTTTAAAATAAAATTTGCTATTGGAGGAGGGGTTACTTTACAAAGTAAACAGTGCCCATCATTCCAAAATCTGTCATTGTAACCAATGTCTTTAGGGCCACTGAAAAATGTTTCAAGAAGTAATTTGAATGAATGTATGAAAATCTGCCACCAAAATAAATTTAAAACCCAAAACAGAAAAACCTTTGTATTTAAGGATTAGTCAAAATCCTTAGAGTTTTGTGTTCGAGTCAGCCAACAACTATAACTTGGTCTCCCTTCTCTGCTCCCCCCCAAATCTCCACTTCTTGGTCCTGATACTAAAGAGACATTGAGGTATAGCAGAAAAAATACTTCCTAGTGATTGTAGCTTTTTCTATTTTCTCCACAATAAAATGAAAATAATATTATCTAGATCCCAGACCTGTTGTGACATTTACATGATAGAGCATCCCCCAGTGCTGTACTTGAAATCTAGTAAGTACTCAGTAACTGTCAGTTTCATTACTCTGTCTCCTCTCCTCTTCTCTCTTACAGGAATACTACCCTCATCTAACATACCCAAATTCTCACCAACCTACACACATAACTGACAACCAGAGTTTATTCTTCTGGTAAATATGCATACGGTCTCTAAAGAAAATCAAGTCTAGCATAATCTTTCAACTCTATGTGAAAATGAATTAACATTTCTCTCTGCCTGATATAAAATATTACGATTGACTGCTATGGGGATTTTTCAATACTGTATTTTCTGTAACTTATATTTAAATTCTACTGAAACCATAGATCTAGATTGGCATGTTGAAGAAATACAGGGGTAGCATATAAGGGTAAAAAAGAAATTAACAATTACAATTCAAATCAAGGTTTGGTATGATACAGAGCATCTTATCTTTCCCTCAAGATCTCTTCATTTTTTCCTTGTAAACTATTAAGTTTCAGAGTTTCCCAAACTGTTTTTTAGAATACAGCAACTATTTTTTACCTAAAAATAAACTGTAATAATTGGTGAATGCCAGTGAAAATAATGATGTCTATAGTTAACATAAGGCAGTAAAAATTAAACCTCAGTGTTCTTAATGCTTTGAAATTAATGTTGAAAAGCAGGAATTCATTCTTTCGGTTAACTTGACTGCCACACTGAGCATATCTCTGTGTATTGCTCTCTTAAAATGTTTAATTTTTTGGATGCTGATTAGAAGCCATCTGTGTTCAATTTCTCTACCGTTAATTTTGAAGTGTTATTTGCATATTGTTATGGTACTCATCTTACCTTGGTTCCATGACCTGTCCATTCTCTGCTTATTAAATCTACCAAATAGAATGAACACCAGGTAAATCAAAGAATTGACTTTGTTCTATGTGTGATTATCATACAAAAGCAACTGAAGCTGCTGCCCTGAATCTCCACAATAAACCTCAACTCCATGCAGGTATAAAACTCTAGAGGCACGCAGAAGCCTACCAGGATGGCTAGCTACATTTTCCAAAGTACCAGTCCCAAAGTATATTATTTCAAAGGCAATTTAATATTTTGGCAAAAAAAAATGGATATTACCGAGGGAATGAGTCTTGTCAATTTTTTCTAAGCCATACTTCCCACTCACAAAATGTAAGTTTTCATATAAAATAATCCAAATTAATGTTTCCCACCTCTTATACTCCAATAACTTTATCTGTCATGCTTTATCTCAAAATTGAAATTTATCAGTGACTAAAGGAGCAAATAAAACATAGTTTCCTCATGAAGCACTCAACATTTCCCTCCCCAAGTACAGTTTGATCTTTCTCACATCTCTGTATCTTATTATGCTGTAAGTCCAAAATGCCCCAAAACTACCTTACTACCAGCATGCAAACTCTCACCCTCAAGTTTCCACAAAGAGTATTCGATTCCTCAACAAGCAGCAAGCTCTACAAATCACCATCACGTCCAAGAGAAGAGCAAATCAAATTGCTTTTGAAAGATACAAAGAGAAGAAAAACTAAAAACTCTCATTCTTAATCTAAAAACAATGCATATGTATGAGCAACACTAAACTCTAAATATACATTTGTATTTCACCCACACTGCTTATGACTACAGATTTTTGCCAAAAATATTACATTTAAGTATAATACCTCAAGTTTTTGAAAATCTCCAAACCCCCATCTTTCCTCCTCACTGCCTACCCCCAACCAAATATATTACTACAAATTTCTAGGTAAAGGACAGAAAATCTCATACCAAACATGAAAAACTGAGGTGAAGGATGCTTCCCAATGTAGGGGAAAAAAAGGTTTGGGTTTAGAATCATCTCTTAGTTTAAAAGGAATAGGTTTTAGAGGCTGAGATGGGAATGTCGGCTCTGTCTTTAATGAATTGTTTAACACTGAGAAACTGACAACCTTTCTGGACCTCAGATGTAAGATGGGCTTAACATCCTCTATGATCAGCATGCATACAGATTAAATAAGCAACAGGCTATACAGGACAGTTTCTCAGCCTCAGCACTACCAGCATCTTAAGCCCCATAACTCTGGTGTGGGGTCTGTCCTGTACATTGTGGGATGTTTAGTAGCATCCCTGACTTCTACCCACTAGATGCCAGTAGCACTCCTCCCTTCTGTTGAGATAATCTATAATGTCTCCTGACATTGCCAAATGTACTTGAAAGGTAAAACCTTACCCTGTGGGATATTGCTGAATTATGTGGCTGATAACAAATGCTTACATTGTAATGGCAATAGTTATCATTATAATTATCCATTAAATACTGGTTTCCAGATAAACACTGTAATGTCATCTGCAAATTACTAATGAAAATGTTCTTTGGTGGCAAAAGCATGGTGAGGCCATAGTAAACATCCAGCAGTTTGAGCAACACCTGATGACATATATTCTCAATAGGACACTTATGATCTTTTAAAGGTAGGAAAGGAATTTGGGGGAAGTTACAGGGAATGTAAAACACCCACAACTTTGGGGCACCTGGGTGGCTCATCAGTTGAGCATACAAGTCTTGATTTCAGCTCAGGTCATGATCCTATCTCTCTCTCTCTCTCCCACCTCTCCCTCTCCCTCCCTCCCTCTCTCTCTCCCTCTCTCTCTCTCAAGTTAAAAAAAACACAGCTAAAAAAAATTATTGTTACAAAGCACTACTTCCCAGTTTGAAGTTAATTTGTAGCAGAGCAGTGACCAAAATACTGACACACTTACTCCTAGTTCAAAAGATATTTCATTTCACCATGACAGGTATTTAGGGAAAATCCAAATTAGACAATCAGATTTTCCAGCGTCTATTCACTGTCCAAGTGCATTTTCCCACTAATTATTTTTGGTATACTAGCTATGCTCCTCAAACTTTTTTCCTGTATCCTTCACTGTATTCCCCAGTTCTTCAGGGGACTGACAGTTCTCTAGGGTCTAAAAGACAGAAGACAGATTTAACCAAGGCAAGTTTGGGCAGCAAGAAACCGGTAGCTTCAGTCTTCCTAGTGTGCCATCACAAACATTTTCTATGGCAAACATCCACAGCTGGGACAGAACAGATAGCCTTTCATATTTCACTTAACCAACGTACATTGCTTGGTCAGATCAGTTTTGCCTCTAAGACCTACTCAAATACTGTCGCTAGCTGTATTTTCTAAGAATTTTCAGTATTAGAAGCATGGGATACAGTGTCTATTCGTTACAAGGAAAAGGCATGGAGTGGACTTATGATGCATTCTCATTTCAAATACAACTACTATTCTACTACAGGATTGTAACGTAGCATTTACTAAAAGGTCCACATTAGGGGCAGACTGCAAGGTTTGCTACCACGTTCTTGAATAGGAGAATATTAACAACAAAATATTAAAGCAAGAAACATCAGTTTTTGTTGTCCCTATTTATGGTAATTAAGGACAAATGGGTCTAATTCTAGAGTAGCTTTAGATAAAATATTCTGAAAGAAAACAAGTTCATCTTCAGTATCCCCGTGTTGACCCATCTGTGGTCCTCATGGTCTGTATGCCCCCTCCCCAAGTGTAAGCTACTCTATTCAGAACATCATTTTTCAGATGCTTCCATATTTCCAATATTTACTTATGCTGGTCAGTATCCTCTTAGAGCCCAGATACATATCTTCCAAGTCAATCATTAATCTGATAAATTAATCCATGTCACAGTGTTAAAGGCCCTCTCTAACAAGAAAATGCAAAAAATAGTCTGGTGGTGAAATCAATGAGGATTTGGAGACTAGTAATTTTGACCTAGTTACTTTTATAAACCTTAATCTTTAAACTGTGTTATAATAGCATCAGTCTCCTAGGGTGCTGTACAGAATGCAGTGCCTAGGACACAGTGAACATTAATAATAGCAAGTATATTATTAAAGTCCACTATTATATCCTGCCTTGAAGCAGCTTCAATAATAAAATTTTTAAGCAGGCTAGAAAATAAGGAAATTATATTAAAACAATTTTCAACAATAAAAAGGGGAGTAAAGTATAGCAAGGAAAGTGAATTTCAAAAGCAAAACAGGACCCTCTGTTCTGCATAAGTGGAAACTGACACGGCAAAAGTTAAGAGTACCATGTTGAAATAACATCCCTTTCCAAGGGCTTTCACTCCCTTTCTACTCAGATTAAGTCAGGTCAGGTATCTGTAAAAGAAACATGAATACTACCATTATTTTAGCTCTGATTCCCATGTTCTAGTCTCGGAATGGACAAGGAAAAGAATTCACAGAGAAATGTCATTATTTGGGCCCTTGGTAAAGGAGGGATAAGAAAAATACATTCCTCAAAGGATTCTTGTTAGGAGTATATGAAATAATACGCATTAAGCAGTGGGTATGGCCTAGAGAAGTCCCATAAATGTTGGCCATTAATGTTACATAGAACAGTGTGAGATCTTAACTTCACCCACAAAGCAAATGAAACCCAGAGAGATGAAATGATGTTGCAAAGGTATATGTTAGATGTGGAAAAAAGAACCCAGTGTTCTCATGATTCCTATGAGGAGAAGAAGGAAAGTGTGGAACAAGGAGAAAGAGCAAAGTCCACAGAGCACTATCATGAACTCTCCATCAGCATTCCAATCACGCTTCTAGCATGAGTTTCCTAAGGCTGCTCTAACTACCACAGACAAGATGACTTAAAGCAACAGACATTTATTCTCTCACTGTTCCAGAGGACAGAAGTCTGAAATCAAGGGCCATACTCCCTGTGAGACTTGATAGAATTCTTCCTTGCTTCTTCCTAAGCATTCCTTGCCTTATGGCTGCATCCCTCCAATCTCAGCCTCTGCTGCCATATGGCATGTCCCGGACTATCTCTTCTCTTACTACAAGGACACAGGTCATACTGGATTAATGGCTCACCCTACTGCAGTATGACCTCATCTCACCTTTCTTTTTTTAAGTTAATTTATTTATTTTGAGAGAGAGAACACACACAAGTGAGGAAAGGGGCAGAGAGGAAGAGAAAGAGAATCCCAAGCAGGCTCCATGCCGTCAGTACAGAGCTGGATGTGGGGCTCCATCTCACAACTGTGAGATCATGACCTGTCCCAAAATCAACAGCCATGCAGGTGTCCCAGACCTCATCTTATCTTGATTCATCTACAAAGACCTTTTTCCCAAATAAGGTCACAAACACAGGTACTGGGGATTAGAACTTGAACTTACTGTTTTGGGGGAACACAATTCAACCCACAACATCTCTCTCATCTGGAGACATTTTACTTTGTTTTTGTTTGGTTTGTGTGGCTGTTGTTTTTTTTTTGGGGGGGGGGGNCAAATGTGAAATTCACTGAAATGTTATTCATGCTAATGGGCCAACTCAGAATTATTGTAATAAAAAGGCAACTCTGTCTACTTAACCATGTTTACTTCCCAAGCCCATTAGTGGTTCCATGTGGTGAGAAAAATTTCCCACTCACTTTGTCAAATTTAGCACATTTATTTAGTCTGAGTCAGTGTCTGAAATATCCTTTCATACATTTAAGCCAACTTTTCCCAAGGTCATGTAACAAGATAGAAGTCATAGATCTTTCCCCTTGAGTCAATCACTATAAAATATAGCACTGAATTTGAGTGAAAGAAAGGTGATGAAACGTGCCTGAAGTAATACAGAGTTGGTTTTTCCCGATGTAACACATTTTTATTGTATTTTATTTTATATACAACTGAACCAAAACCAAAGCACCTCTAATCTAAGATGAACTATAATTTCATCTGAATGTACTATAATGAAATAAATTATTTTTTGAGACTGAGTAACACTTTCTTTCCAACCACAATTCAAAGTAAAAGAGAGTACATATTGCTATGTATTAATATCCTTTAAGTGAAGTGGTACTTAAAGAATAAGAATGATCACTTTTTCCTTATCATAAAACATCAGCAAGTCACATAAAATATAACTGTTTCAGTCAAGCATAATCTTTCATCATTGCTGAATTTTTGTGTCACATTTTCTCAGCCTGGAATTTTTTTATATAAATTTAGTTAATTTTGATAAAGAGAAATTCACTCAATTCACCTAAAAAATGAACTAATCTAAGCTCTGGTCATATGTGCAAGATACAAAGCAATCTATGTTAACTTTTCATTAGTGTGCACCAGAAAAATAACTATACCAAATTTGATCTGGCAGAGTAAAGTCTCTCAACACAAAATCACTGAGAAACATGAGGCAGCTTTTCCGGAATTTTATACTGTGGATGAAATTTTCTCTTTAGGAATAAACATTACATTTTATATACATACTTTAAAAACTATAGACAGAGTCTAACATGGGACTAACTACATACAAGCAGTGTAGTGACATGGCTAGGGTCCATGTGGAGTCAGATCAGGCTGCCCGAGTCAGAAGCCAATGCCTTGGAAGCTGCAATAAATTAAAACAGCTACTCAATCTCTCTAATACTCAGTGTTCTCAGCTGTAAAAGAGGGATGATGATAATAGTACCAACATCGAGGATTTTAATGAATAATAGATGAAATGACTGTAAAATCTTTGGCATAGTGCCTAATGTTATTATTATTAAGAGCATGGATCCACACCTGGCAGGTATGGCACACTGCCTGGTTTCAAATCACAGCTGCTATGAAGTACTGGCATTGAAATCTTGGGCAAGTAACTTAACCTCTGTGAGCATCAGACTCTTCAAAAGGGGAAAATAATAGTAGCTACTTCAAGAATATCAAATTATATGTATGAATTGCTTAGCCCAATACTGGAATACAGTAAGATCTCAGATAAAAAATATATACTTCATTATATCTTCATGGTGGAATTTAATTATGCAAATAATTTAATAATTGGCTTTTTATTTACATGCACTGCAAATTTCTTTGTCATTTAATAATTATTCTCATAAATCCAAAATAAAGAATTATTCTATGCCTAGAAGGTCAGAAGTATTTTTGCAGGTATGAATAGTGCAAGATTGGTCTGGGCAGGGATATTTTTTTTTTTAAGTTTATTTATTTTGAGAGAGAGAGAGAGAAAGAGAGAGCATGAGTGGAGGAGGGGCAGGGAAAGAGAGGGGGAGAGAGAATCCCAAGCAGGCTCCAATTTGAGAGCAGAGCCCAACACGGGGCTCAGTCTCACAAAATGTAAGATCATCACCAGACTAAATCAGGAGTTGGACACTTAACTGACTGCACCACCCAGGTGCCCCCAGACAGGGATTTTAGAAATATTCCTTTCAGACCCATTCTCAGTGCTCCCAAGTAGTCTACAAACAGTTTACTTAAATTTCACTCTTTTCTAATATTTTTTAGCTGCACAGAAACTAACATATTTCAAACAAGAAGTCTGGAAACAACCAGAAAATAACCAAGTAATGTGTGCAGCTATGCTTGTTTCAAGCATTCAGATACTAACGGTATTATCAGGAAGATTCTCAGAATACTTTCCTCCTTGCTGATCTTTTTCACAGGAGCCTTCCCAGCAGCCACGCTTGGTACAGAGAGCCTGTAAACATGGGTCCCTTTCAAGCCCAGGATTGTGCCTCACTTCCTGAACTGCTCTGTCCAGACCGATATTGAAGAATGGATCCTCTTGTTCAGCAGGGACTGATGGGTTTACCTACCAATTAAAAGTGAAGTCTAAATGGAGGCCAAAAAGGTTTTTCCTAGGCCAATAGGTAAGGAGACTGAAAAGGCTGCCTTCCAAATAAGACAGCCTTAAATTGGTTAGAAATACAAGTGCAAAGGTTGGAACTATACAGGGCTTGAGATCTTCCCTTTTAGCAAACATCATTAATTCGCTAACCAAAGCCATTCTCTACCATTAACCACTCTCCTTGCTGTAGATGTTGGGAAACTAAATATTCACTTTTCAAACTCTTCTGTAGCTAGAAGTGGACAATGAGGTATAAGCAGAACACTGGTAAGGAAGTGCTAAAGTTCTCTAAAGTTTTTGCTTTTGTGATTAAACAAAACACCACAGGCCTGGTGCTGTCCCTCCTCTGCCCCACCCTCTTTTTTCTACCTAGAACATGAACATGAGGTCTAGAACAGCAACAGCATTGTGCAACCATCAATCAATCAACAGGGCCACAACAGTGTTCTAACTCTAACAACAGAAATACAGAGTAAGGTATTATTCTTCCAAACATCAAGGATAAGATGCCACAATCCTCACCCAGATGGCTGAGGTGGTATTAGACTACAAAGGAGGTAGATAACACAGTGTCAGACTCAAAGATGGTCACTACAATGACAACCAGGAGCCAGCTGCATGTATTTTCAATACCAGTATCCTCATTTAGCATCATCAGTACCAATATCTCTGAACACTTAGGCTAATTATTTCATATGTATTTGAAAAAATAGATCCAAAAAGACTTGAAATGTTAAACTATCATGTAAATATAAAATAGTTCTTTATTTTACTATATTTCAATTGAGAGAAAAATAAGGACTGTAAATTTTAATAATGACAAACTAATAGAACCTATTAGAACAGGATAAGCAAGAAAGTTATGCCTTTCTTTGATTGAAGCATATATATAAATATGAGCGTGTTAAAAGCAAGAATCCAAGTGAAAAAGTCATAAATTATAATGCTGAAGAAAGTCATGTTCCAAAATAAGACTTGTTTTCTTCAGCAGTCTGGATAACATTTTACCTTGTGTTCAAACTATCCATGCATGCAATGAATGCAGTTTAGTCAACCTCAAATTATACCCCACTTCTGATCATATTGTAGAAACTCAACCCGTGTCCATGGAAATGTTGCATCACATTGCACAGCTAGGTAAAGCAAATAATACTTGGCATTTAAATGCATGAGGTACCTTTAAATTAACTCTTCTTTATTTAAATATCTCCACCTAAAAACAGACTAAAATTTCAACACAATATTTCAGAGATTAAATCAACATGAAAATTTGCCAATCACCTATTCACCTCTCATTTTATAATTTATTCATAAATTAACTGATTCCTTTCTGAATTTCTTTTCTTTAGCTCATTCTTCCACTTCTTCAATTATAATTAACTGATGTAAATGATTTTAATGTACCTGTACTTGCATTTTTCACATCTTATGTAATTATTCCCTATCCTTAGAAAAATAGGGATACCCCTATTTTTCAATTTTCCTACAATTTCCCCACAGGTCTGCATTTCATTTCCGACCATATGTTTGTCACCTTCTTCCAACATTTACTTCCACCTTCTACACCATCAATCTCTCCCTCTCTACTGGCTCTCTTCATTAAGGCTATAAATCCATTCAAACAAAAACACAAACAGAAAAGCCCCAAGCCTGCAAATGTCTTCCGGCTACCTATAACCTAGTACCTAAGGAACATTCCTTCTCTGCCACGCTTTTCAAAAGAGTAGATCACCCTTGTTTCCAAACATCCTATATAAACAACCATTGTGTGCTAATAAATGTTTAGCAATTAGCTCCCATAAAAAAATGTGTGTATATGTGTGTAAGTTTGTTAGAAATTTTACTAGTATAAAAGAGACATAGCACAGACTTTACACATAATAATAAAATATACAATACTTTTTTACCTAAAATTCCACAGAGCCAACTGGTTTCTTTTTTTTTTCCAACTTGTTTCTTACAAAATGCTTTCATTGAGGGGCGCCTGGGTGGCTCAGTCGGTTAAGCGTCCGACTTGAGCTCAGGTCATGATCTCACAGTTTGTGAGTTCGAGCCCCGCGTCGGGCTCTGTGCTGACAGCTCAGAGCCTGGAGCCTGATTCAGATTCTGTGTCTCCCTCTCTCTCTGACCCTCCCCTGCTCACGCTGCCTCTCTCTCCCAGAAATAAACTCTCTCCCAGAAATAAATAAATCATTAAAAAAAAAAAAAAAAATGCTTTCATTGATATTTACCAAATCTGGTATGTTCTGACATGAATATTGGTTGGTATTTCCTTTTACATTAATAAATAAGATGAAAATGAAACAATGAATATGTATGTCAGAACTTCTCTTGCTCATCAATTTAGGAGCAACTTCTCTGTTGAGTAATATAATATTTTATGTATATGGAGAATATTTGGAAAAATATTTCTTCCATTTTTTGTACCATTTACAATCAATTGCTACATAGCCAACATACTTTTGAGTTTAGTGTGCATTATTAACAATATTTCTATCCATTTAAGTCTAGATAATCAGCAAAACAAAATCCCACATTTACAGCATTGGCCAAATCCCATGGTATAAATACTCTCACTATAGGAGATTTCAAGATACCGAAGTGAAGTCAATGAACACAGACTTCAGAAGAGGTAGCACAAGATTATATGGTACATCCATTATCCAAATAAAATAGACATAAATAACCTTAAGAGCATGAATAATAACAAAACATATAAAATAATTAGGAAGGATGAATTTTGAATATTTATTATACTTATTGTTAATAAAACATGTTAAATTGTAATTATACATAACTCCGTTTACAGTAATGGCTATGTTTAACAACCAGCTTGCAGAGTTCCTGAAAATTTAACAAGCTTGCTCTCACAAGTCAGTGTAAACCAGCTCCAGGTCACCAATGCCTGGAAATATGGCTTAAACAGTACTGTATCTGCTCTTGCTAGAGCCAACACAGACTTGCAGTTACTAGATCATGGGAACTTTTGTATACCATTTTTATTTGACCCCTCTGCCACATTCCCAATGCTTTCCACACACCATTCAACTACTCTGCCAAGCTTTTCCAGATTCATCTTAGAACTTTATTCATTCACCCTTCTCCTTAAACATTCATGCTATTCTAACCTCAGTCCTCTTTCCTGGTCATTTTGCAAACCCAGTCTAGGCAATCTCACTAATGGGGTTAGTTAAGCAACAATTTACCAATGACCTCAAATCTCTTTTAGCAGACCAAGCTGTTCTGCTAAGTATCAGAATGGATTGCACAATGCCTTATGAGTTAGGTCTCCTTCTTATTTACTTACTAATTAAGTAATTAGTTGGGTAATTTTTTGTTTATGTCTGTCTCTCCCACTAGGCTATGAGCTTCAAGGCACATGGAATATTGTGACTCTGCCGCAGCCTCAGAGTCTAGCAAATTATCTAGCACAGAGTAGTTACTCTGGGAATCAATAAAGGTATAAATTAAAATGAGTGTCTCAGACTCAACAAGTACAAAAGAGAACTCAATAAATGTCCCACAAAATGTGTTTCTCTCCTGAATCTCGATCATACCAAACAGTCCCAATATCTAACCGAGCCTCATTTGAAAGAATCCAAGATTACCCCTTCCCCTTATTTTTCTTATCCAGTCCCTCATGACAATCTACTTTCTAGTCACCTAAACAACTTGTAAAGCCTTTCCTTAGACTCATTCTTTCCTATACCACTCCAATAGCCTCCTGAGCTCCTTACCTCCTGTTTTCCCCTATTCCAACTCAAATGCATAGTACTACCAAAACAATCTCTTTACAAGGATGACTGTGGCCATCTTTGTTCAGTAATCTAACAGAGGTGCTCTATCAGCTAGAAGAGAAACTCCAAACTCCATGCCTGAGAACTTATAAAGCCCTTTGTGGTCAGGACTTCATCTGGTTTCCCAGTCTCATCACCTTCCACTTTCCCAGGAAGCATCTACACTCCACTTGCACTCACATGGCCGTCGTCCCCCACCCTCTTTCACATCTCTGGGCCTCTATACTTTGACTTCTCTCAACCGGGAATAGCCTCTCTGTGTGGTCCACATGGTAGTCAAGGCTCATTGTAAGCTTTTTTTTGACCTCCTACAAAAACTCCTCCCTCTCTACTTTTATAACACTCTGATCCCTCTATGACTATACTTATCCCCTTCTATAATGATTACTTTTGAATATTTATTTCTTCCCAACTAGACTATAAACACTTGCCCAAAATTGACTATATCGACCACAGAGACAAGCATAGAGTAGGAATTCAGCAATCCTTGTAGGACTATGAAATGACAAGCCATTTATTCTGCAGAGAAAATAATATATCTAAGTAGCTGTTGTCCCTTTTAAAACCATTCACCTTGAAAGTTATCCACTTAGTTTAATGATGGTGGCATTACTCCAAGTATTTTTGGAAGTCGACTTTCAGAATTGTCTGGGGAATGTTCTTTAAATTATCTCAAGTGAGGCCAAAAAAACATCATTCTGAACAGATCTGAGGCCTAGGAGGAATCACAGCACAAGTGATACAATTCTCTGTAGAAAATGAGGAATGAAATATGTAAAAGATCACATAATGATTGATGTGGAGGGACTAATAAACTGGCTCAACAGCATATCTACAAGAGAGAATCTCAAAAAACATTTTGAGCAATATCTTAATAATATTTTGTGATATTATTTAAGGACATTTATAAGTCCTTAAGATGATTTCTTTGACAGACCAATATTAATGTGAATGTATAGTTATTGGTAACTTGCTTGATCCACTATATGAAGCTTTTCCAATTAATATTTCCCAAAGAATATCCAGTGTGAATAGGTATCTAATAGAAACTGGTAATTAAATAAATTTAATATTCAGTATTAAACAAGGTCAAAAGGGTTTATTTACTCCCAAACTTTTCAGAGATGTGAATATCTTAATGTGACTCTCCATGACATCTATCTATGATATACAGGGCTTATCAAATTCTTTTAACTTCATGATCTTTTTTCTTGCAGATGTTGTAGGATTAATGTTCCATATACTTTGAGAAATCTTTTGCATGGAACTAGGTGCATCTTTAGAAAAATATGACTTGTAATCTGAAACTATACTGATACAAAAGCTACAGATGAAGTTACTGAGGATACATTCCAACTGCCTAATATAATATATCTCATTTACCTTTATAAAAGCCTTACAGTATAGATAGTACTAGATCCCCAATTTATAATTAAGGACAGAAAAGTTGAGAAAACTTAAGTAACCAGTCATATACCATACAGCTAGTTAGAAATGGAGACAGAATGTCACCCTGCCATGACCAATCCATGGGCCAAAAGCTTAACTTGGGCACTGAGTGGGTTCTGCACTCCTCTTGGACTTAACACAAACTCTCCTGGAATATACTGCCTCTTCATAATTTCCCTATTTCCACATGGCTAATTCTTACTTATTACTTTAAGGTTCATTTTATCTATTTTCCCTGGGATGCCTTCACTGCCAACTGACTAAAAATAACCATTCCCATGGTACCTTATTCCTTTCATGGAACTTATAAATTTACTGTCTTATACAAACTGCGCATAGAGACCAGACTCGTACAGCCTAAGAAAAAAGAAAGCTTTTGACCAGCTAACATATCCCTGAGAAGAGACAAGTTTATGATCTAATCTCATTTTCACTGCTTTCTCAGGGTAAATTTGAGTAAATACCACAATAATAAATTTGAAATGCCGCTTTAAACATTTCAAAGTATTTTCAGGAATATCATCCCATCTGTATCTCAACTTTGAAAGGAAGAAAACAAGTTATCTTTATAAGTGAAGAACCTGAGTTTAAAAAAAAAAAAAAAAAAGCTAAGTGGCTCAGCAAGCAAATCAGTACATCCCAGCACAGTACTGAACACACAGTAAGTACTTAACTGATGGCTGGGTAAACGCTTGAGTAAGGCTAACTTAAAATCTGTTACTTTTCACACTGCAGCACTCCTTAAACTCCAGTGCACCATCTCCAGATGTAGCAGATACTGTGGACGCCTACCCACATCCCAAGGCCATTACCACTCAGATGAATGCCCACAGACTTTCAATGGCCAACCCTTCTATTTAGCTGCCTGAGGGTTTTCTCTGGACCTCTACAGCAGACTAGAAGCAGTCCTCAACTAAACAGTAACTGGTTCTGTGGTGTAAAAGCTTCTTGGATAGACAATTCTAAGGGATGTCTTCTTGCAGCTCCCCCCAAAATTAAGTTTCAGTTGGCCAAAACAGTAGCTGGCTTAATACACATCCTTTACTGACTGCCTTCCCTACCCCCATCCATGTGTTCTTAGCATCCTAAATAAGCTACCTGCTCTCCATCCTCTCTGTCTTACAGTCTGATTCTGGGAAATGAAACATTGTAGGATAGGAAAGCATTTCTAGTTTTAAAAAACAAAGGTAAAAAAGGGATCACTTATAAATAATTTAGTATAATCGCATTTTTCAAAGAGAAAACATTAACCAGCCACTATTTGTCACTGAACAGTAGAAAAATTCCAAACTGAGAGTTAATGTTAGTACATGAATTTTAACCTATGAATTTGGTGACATGAAAAAGAAAGAAAGACTGCTTTGAAAAGTAGAAAAGACACGGTAAAAATCAGTTGGGCCAAGTGCCATTTTAATACCCACTTTAGGCCTTTTATCTAACACCTTCCTCGGGTGCATAGGCTGAGAAAAGTAAAATTTCTCACATTCTATTAATCTACTCTTTTGGAAATAACTTTTTAAAGGCAGGGGGTGGGGAGCAAGGAGAGGAGAGATCAGGTTGTTTTAATAAAGCCATCTAATTACACAGCATTTCTTAAACGGCCCCCAGATCTCTGATTTTCAGTACACAAATACAAGCCCTCTCTCCCAGATGCCTACATTTGATGCCACTGCGTATGTATGCCCATTCATTTGTTCAAAATTTGCCAAATACTACGAGGGGGCAAGATGGCGGAGAAGTAAGGAGCTCCGTACTTGCACTCGCGCCCATACATCACACAGAAAAGATCTGAAGCCATTGGAAACCTTACAAAACCTGAGAGATTGGGAGAAAAAAGACGCAGAATCCACTGAGAGAGCCTTCTAACGTGAGTGCGAACCGGGGAAGATAAAATCGGGCCGGGATCGGAGACTCCAGGGTGGGAGNGAAAACTGAGGACTGATGGATATGGGGGGGAGGGGGGATGGGCACAGAGGAGGACACTTGTGGGGATGAGCACTGAGTGTTATGTGGAAACTAATTTGACAAACTATTTGTAAAAAAAAAAAAAAAATTTGCCAAATACTTTCTATGGAGACTTATAAGGATTTACTTGTAGAGAAAGAAAAATGCAACACACACAGCTATCCCCAAGGAGTCTGAAATCTAGATAGTGAGACAGAAAAACGAAAAGTTACCATTCAGGATGACAATGGATGCTAATAGTATTTGGGGGGCACAAAGGATATGCTCCTAATCCCCACAGGGCAGGAGAAATGGAGCGTGGAGTGAGCAAAACTGGATTAAAATTCTTATAAAATGTTTACTTTAAAATATGGCTCCCCATACCTAGCCCACTATATTTTATTTCAAAAAAAAAAAAAAACCCTACAAAACATAAACACTTATAAGCACAAGGAAATTAAGGGAGCTTCTTTCTAGATTTTCTGATTGCAAAATTTGGATAAGTGCATCAAAGTTAATGTCTCTTCATCTTATAAGGTGCTCCTGCTAGTCTTAAAAGATCTACCTAATCCTCGTAAGTAATCCAGGAGCAGTGATGTATAGGAAGGAACACTAGAGGATGCAAGATCCAAACTAAAACTTGAAGAAAAATCAGGAATTCTCTAGAGTGGCCGAGAGAGAAAAGAGTGGATAGGATTCTTCTGGCAGAAATGTGTAAAATGGATAACAATGACAGATAGCATGGAACTCTTCCAACAGTTAGTAGATTAGTACACTGACACAATGGGGAGAGGGGCAGGTAGGAGTGTGGAAAGACAAAAGGATTGGGAAAGGAGACTGGAAAGATCAGGAAAAGTCATGTCTGTTATTTATTAAATCAGTCATGTCCCTGATTTATTTTTTGAGGTATAATTCACATACCATTAAATTCACCCTTTTAAACTGTACAACTGAATGATTTGTTTAGTATATTCAGAGAGTTGTACAACCAGTAGCCCTACCTAATTCCAGAACATTTTCATCACCCCCAAAAGAAACCCATATGCTTTCGCAGTCACGTCCCATTTCCCCTGCCCCTAGTCACTGGCAACCTACTATTCTTATCTCTGGATATTTCATATAAGTGGAGTTATACAAATGTGACCTTACAAAATACCTTTTAAGTCAGGCTTCGTTCACTTAGCATAATGTTTTCATGTTTTATACATCAGTATTTCATTCTTTTTTTATGGCCCAGTAATATTCCTTTGTCCCTATACCACATTTTGCTTATATATTCATCAGCTGGTAGACATTTGGGTTGTTTCCACTTTTTGGCTATTATAAATGGATAAGAACATTCATGTACACATTTTGTCTAAAAATATGCTTTTAATTCCCTCAGGCATATATCTAGGAGTGGAACTGCTGGGGCATATGGTAGCTCTATGTTTAACTTTTTGAGGAACTGCTAGACTATTTTCCAAAGTGGCTGCACCATTTTACGTTCATACCAGTGCTAGAAGCTGAAGTCATCCAGAAGTCAGGTAAGCCACTCAAAGTCTTGAGGCTGGTAACAGTTATACTAAAATGTTAATTTTAGAAAGGTTGCTCTAGAAGCAGTGTGGAGACTGATTAAATAATTTGCATAATAGAAGACACATAAAAGGGAGCTAGGTGCCTACTTCAAGAAACCAGGTGAGACAACAAGATAGTCTAATAAGGATAGTAGAGATGGGGGGGGGAGTGAAATTGAAAAGGGAGAGGAAGGAAAAGGAAATCCTTTTTTTGTTGTTTGTTTTTTTATTTCAGGGAGAGAGCACCTGTGCAAGCACAGGGAGGGGCAGAAGGACACAGAATCTCAAGCAGGCTCCATGCTCAGCACAGAGCCCAACACGGGGCTTAATCCCCTAACCCTGGGATCAGACTTGAGCCAAAATCAAGTATCAGACACTTAGCTGACTGAGCCACCCAGGAGCCCCAGAAAGGAAAACTGCCTTTTAAAATGACTAACGTAAACGTGCTTGGGTGGCTTGGTTAGTTAAACATCCAACTTCAGCTCAGGTCATGATCTCACAGTGCTGACAGCTCAGAGCCTGGAGCCTGCTTAGGATGCTGTGTCTCCATCTCTCTCTGCCTCTTCCTTTTATGCTTGCTCACTCTCTCTCTTTGTCTCTTTCTGTCTCTCTCTTTCTCTGTCTCAAAAATAAGCATTAATATTTTTAAATTTAAAAATGATTGGTTTAAAACTTAAATTACACAAAAAGATGAGTATCATAAACTTAAATGCCTACAAGATCAGGCAAGTAATGAAAATAAATAAAACACAAGATATAAGCAATAGGGAAATGGTGAAGACAAGAGAAAAGAGGAAAGAACACACCTAACCAACAAATAGCAGCTATAACTCAGCTCTAACTACCCCAGTGCTAAGAGAAATGTAGAAGCAGTAGTATTGTCAGATCTTCTCTTTGGTCAAGAAAAGCCAAAGTCTGGATTTCATGTTAAATATTCTGATTTTTAAATATTGACAATGAATGCAATGTTTCTTTAAATTCTGTGATATCAACAAAACATGCCTATGAGCTACAGTTTATGATGCTCCCAACATGAGGTGAAAGGATCAGTGAGCCAAGAATCAGAGTATGTGCACAGGGCAGGGGTGGACTGAAGAAGATCCTACAAAGGAGACAGAGGAGGGAGCAGAAGCAGAGGAGGAAACTGTAAGGGTATGACATCCCAGAGGCTCAGCGATAAATTCCAGAAAGGAGAGTAAGTAGTAAACACTATAAAATGCTAAGGGTGCCATTTCACACTGGCATTGAAAAGTGGACTTCAGGATTTGACAACTATGAAATACAGAAAATGGGAAAATGAAAAAAATATATATTTGATGACTGTGAACAAGCAGAAAGCTGAATAATTTAGCTTTCTCTCTCTTCTCAAGTGTTGTTTTCTTCAAACGTCAGCATAAGAATTATGGGCACCAAATTTTTATTTACGTTTCTCAGAAAAGAGCCATGATTATTTATGTGGTCCTCTTCACCTGATAGGTACTGGACTAGTTTAATTTTTTTAACGATGTCCAATGAAGAAGTTTTGATCTCTATGATACATGATCGCTTGCTCCTTTCAAGCTCTCAATTATAAAAATTCACTACCAATATGTCTTATAAACAAAAAAATTGGGGAAACAGTATAAATAGTTTTTCCTGTGTGTGAAAGAGACCCAAAATAACAGTGGCTTAGATGAGAGAGAAATTTCTTCCTCATTCACATAAAGCTCCAAGCTGGTTTGGCAGCTCTGTCTCCAAGAAGTCATTATCACTGTCCCAGGCTTTTTAAAAAAATCCTGCTGCTCTACTATCCTTAGAATCCTGTCCTCTTAACCTGGTCTAAGAGAGTACATCACCATATCCACGTTCCATCAAGTGAGAAGGGAAGAGACAGCACACCCCTGTGCTTTAATGCCCCATCTGGAAGTCCCACAAATCACTTCTGCTTACTTCCTACAGCCAGAATTTTGCCACATGGCATAATTTCTAGCTGCAAGAGAGGCTGAGAAATATCATCTTTATTCTGTAGGGGTCTGATCCCAGCAACACTTCAGGGGCTCTGGGTTTGAGGAAGATGGAGAAAGAAGATACTGGGAGATAATTAGCAGTCTCCATCACAGAGTGGTATTTAATTTTCAAGATTCTGTTCTTCAAATTCTGTGAATAATTTATATTTTGGTTCAATTCTACAAGAGAATATAAATCTGGCCTAACCTTTATGCTTAATATTGGAAATAGGGCAATGTAACATTGCCACAATTTTGGATTCATCGTGCTGGTATTTATGACAGTGCTGAAGAAAGTTAAAGTTAATTTTAATTTGTTCTTACAAAATTATTTTCCTAAGAATTCTAAAGCAATTCTAGTCTTCTTGCCATGCTTAACAACTAGCTTTCAAAAGACTACATTAAAAACTCAAATTATAAAATACAAAAATCATTGACATATTCCTACAGCATATGGAACTATACCACCTCAAAGATTCTTTTAAATTAACACAGTCAATTGTGCCCTTACTGCCAGAAAATGCTTGAAGTAACAACATGCATGCACTAAAGCAAGATGTGCTCCTGAATTTTGACAATCTATTCTCATATTAGTTCATAGTGCTATATTTTATCACTGAAATACTAGAGAAAACCAAAAATAAAATAGTTCACCAGCACACAGTTCACTACTACTTGATATGTGAACATTCTAGAGGCCTACCCATGAACTATAGAATACCCTAGATAAATATAAAAAGGAACTCCATAAAATGTGATACAATTTAAAAGACAGCAATTTTCTAGCTGTTTTATGGTCATTCACATCCTATAAATTCAAGAGCATATTATATACAAAGCTACCTGACTTTAATCCTTCTTAAAAAACAAGCTAATAAGACATATCCCTTCCTTACAGTAGCATGTATTATCCACTTAAAAAAAGGGGTAAATTATTATGTTTAACTAATTTAAATTCTAAATTTCTGACTGGTTTGCCTTAAGAATAATTTTGAAGAGCTAGGGCAATGATTAAAATCATCAAGCATAATATGGGACATAACTGACCATTAAAATTTAGTTTTTGAAAATATGTTTGCAGTATGAAATACTCACTATAGAAAGTTTGAAAACTATTGAAAAATAAAGAGAATTTCCAATAAACTGCATTAAAGTGAGTATGACATTCTTAAATCATCTCCAAAATTATCTTGACCAACAAGATTTTACATGGAAGAGAAAAATGAATGGAGGACACAATTTCTAATCAAGACAGATTAATAGGGATGGGAAATGTACTCTGCTCACAAAAATGAAAGTGCTGTACAAAATATATGAAACAACAGTTTTCAAGAGACTGGATACCAGGCAATAATTCTTGAGAAACAGAACACATAAGGCAAACCCTAAGATATGGGAAAACTGATGACATGAGCACTATGATGGTTTCAGCTTCTAGATAATAGCTCGGGGAAGAAAAATCAAGACAGATCCCAGCACAATTCCTCAACTGAAGACATGTACCTGAGAACTGAGGGAGATCAGAACAGCTAGAAATCTTCAAAAAGAGTATCAGAGGAAGGAGAGCTGAACAGAGAGATCTCCAAAGATTTACAGATAACCCTCGGGTATTCAGCAAAGTACTGTCAGCACAATATATAAGCGAAACAACACAGGCCAGGGAAAGAACCACCAGAAAGGACTACAGGGAATAGTACCTAGTACTCACTCAAGGCTGGGAACTGTGCCTTTTTCTACCAGCCAGCCTGGAAAACCTTCTAATTCATGAGGTTTGGGGTAAAGCCGAACAAAATCTGAAAGAATCAAACTATTTACAAGTAACTAACTGCATCCCATTAAAAAAATGCTTAAGAAGATCTATAGGGATATGAAAATATCCTACACCCTACAGTGTAAAATTCACAATGTCCATTATCCATAAATAATAACCAGGCATTCAAAGAAGTAGGAAAATGTAACCCATAGAAAAATCAACCCAATAAAACTGGTCAAGAACTGAATAGATGTTAGAATTCACAAGTGAGGTCATTTAAATGATTATTATAAATCTATCCCATATGTTCAAAAAAGTTAGAAATATGGAATATTTTTAAAACATCCAAATTAAACTTCAAGAGATGAAAACTACAATGTGTGTGATTAAAAAAAAAAAAAAAACACTAAATGTGGTTACAATGGTAGTGAACCTAAAGACACAATAGAAACTACCCAAAATAAAACACAGAGGAAAAATTAAAATAAAAAAAATAAGCAGACCACCAGTAATCCTAATATACATGTCACTGGAGTTCCTGGAAGAGGGTAGGAGACAAAGGAAACCAAACAAATTTGGGAGAAAAAAATGACTACATTCTCCTCAAATTTGATAAAAATCACAAACCCTTGGGTCCAAGAAGCTCAATAAACCCAAATCACAAGAAACATGAAGAAAACTATACGAAGACACACCGTAATCAAATTTTTCAAAACGAGTGAAAAATGGAAAATGTGTAAGGATGTGTTACATAGAAAAAGAAACAAAAATAAGAATGACAGCAGATTTCTCTTAAGAAATAATGCAAGAAGGAAAACAGTGGAGCAACATCCTTAAAGTTGAGAAAAAAAAAAAACTGTCAATCTAGAATTCCATATCAAACAAAAATCTTATTAAATGAAAGTAAAAAAAAATAAAAAGATGTTTTCCTACATAGAAAAGCTGAAATAATTCCTCACTAGCAGCACTATGAACACATGAAATGTTAAAGGAAGCCCTCTAGGCAGAAGAAAGATGATAGCAGATGAAAACTGTATGAAAACCATGAAAGGAAATGAAGGAATGAAAGGAATGAAAAGCACTTAAAATGGTAACAACATGAAGAAATACAAAAGATTTGGTCTTATTATGTAAATATCTTTAAAAGAAAAATAGAGTAGGATGAAATAAAATTTAATGTGTTTCCAACAGTCACTTGAAAACTATATATTTCCCCAAGAATATTTCAGATCTGCTATTCTAGAGAAATTAAAACTATAGCCATTATTCTAAAAACCCATTCCATTTGGCTTACATTTTCTCATTTGGCCTGAGCAGTCTTAGCATTACACTTTTGAATACATAAGTTGAATTCATTACCTTTGTTTTAATAAAGAAAGAGTAGTAAAGAACTCTACAAGGGTGTTCTTTTTTTTTTTAATTTTTTTTTTTAATGTTTTATTTATTTCTAGGAGAGAGACAGAGAGAGAGACAGCGCGAGCAGGAGAGGGTCAGAGAGAGAGGGAGTCACAGACTGAAACAGGCTCCAGGCTCTGAGCTGGCAGTCAGCACAGAGCCCGACGCGGGGCTCGAACCCACGAACTGTGAGATCATGACCTAAGCGAAAGTCGGACGCTTAACCGACTAAGCCACCCAGGCGCCCCTACAAGGGTGTTCTTAGTAAACAAGTTAGCTCACACAGTTTGACAATGGCTTTGCTGATATTTATAAGTAAAAGCAAATAACTACTGTTTCACTACAGTGTGTAATTCCTCAAATGTAATTTTAATGCAAGTAACCTTTAAAAACTAAGTCAAACAAACAGATTAAAAATATATTTAGGGGCACCTGAGTGGCTCAGTCAGTTAAGTGTTCAACTCTTGATATCAGCTCAGGTCATGATATCATGGTTTGTGAGCTTGAACCCTGTGTCAGGCTCTGCACTGAGAGTGCGGAGCCTGCTTGGGACTCTCTCTCTCCCTCTCTCTCTGAACCTCTCTGTCTCTCTCTCTCAAATAAATAAATAAACATTAAAATATATTTATTTATTTAGAGTACAATTCACAAAACTTGGATTCACTATTTGATCATCAACATCATGATATTTATTATCAATATCATTATATAAGATGGTGTGACCATAATGCATAATACACATCATCAGGTATTTTTAGGAAAAGGCTTATCAGCAAGGTTGGAAAAGAAGATAAAAAAGCAATGCTAGTGTCTCACCATTAAGAGGCAGATCAAACCAATCAACAGACCAAAGCATAATCAGCAATTCCTGAGTGCAAAATTCTATAAATTGCTACTGAGTTTTTCTCCTATTCTGTGTAATCTATTCAATAGCATATCCACAGGTTCTCTCAATGAGTAGCCCTGCACTGGAATGAAAGTAGAAATAAAGAAATATAAAGAAGATTCATCTTTTGGGTCATGAGGAAGAAGTAGGTTGCAAGATGAAAATTTAGTATTGACAAAACTGCCATGAAAAAGAAGATAACTCAACCATATAGTTCACAGGCATTTAAGTGAATAACCCTGAAAAGAAATGCTGATGCATATTCAAATTTGGGAACTACTATGCTAGACTAAAAGAATGAACAAAGACAGGTCTCCACACCGAAGTATTTGTGTTCAAATTCCACCATATAAAACAACTATTAAATATCCAGCAGCAGAGAATGAATGGAAAATTTTAAAGTATTTCTGCTTGTTGGGACACCTGGGTGGCTCAGTCGTTTAGCGTTCAACTCCGGCTCAGGTCATGATCTCATGGTTCGTGGGTTCGAGCCCCACATCGGGCTCTGTGCTGACAGCTAGCTCAGAGCCTGGAGCCTGCTTCGGATTCTGTGTCTCCCTCTCTGACCCTCCCCTGCTTATGCTGTCTCTCTCTCAGAAATAAAAACGTTAAAAAAAATTTTAAATTATTTCTGCTTGTCAACAAGTTTATTTTATTTCAATATTGAATCTCTACACCATTATATATTATTAGACACAGCATTCTCTAAAGAATTAAATGAGACAACATATATGAACATACTTAATACTGAGGTTCAATAACCAAATGATGGATTTTAATCGAAGTCTTCTCTTGAAGTGCCACAAGTTGCATAAAAGACCTTGGCCACATACAGAGAGCAATTCCTGCCTTTCTAAATGGAAAATCCTGTTGTACTGATTTCATGCCATTGATACCAGCTATGAAACATGTTATGTTGGGATTACCTCACATAAAGATTGAGTTATCATACGTTTAAGTGTGTATGATGCTACTTCATTCTTTGTTTTTGCTTCAATTTTTATTAAAATATTTTCTTTAATTTTCTACTTTATTTTTTTAATAGTTTATTGTCAAGTTGGTTTCCATATAAGACTCAGTGCTTATCCCCACAAGTGCCCTCCTCCATGCCCATCACCCCCCTCCAATCACCCCCACCCCCATCAGCCCTTGGTCTGCTCTCGGCATTCAAGAGTCTCTCATGGTTTGCTTCCCTCCCTCTCTCCCACCGTTTTTCCCCTTCTTCTCCCCCATGGTCCTCCGTTAAGTTTCTCCTAATCCTCCTATACATGCAAACATATGGTATCTGTCCTTCTCTTTCTGACTTATTTCGCTCAGCATAACACCCTCAATTTCCATCCATGTTGCTACACGTGGCCAGATTTCATTCTTTCTCATTGCCCTTCTTCTTCTCTACCAGAAAGGATAAAATGATAAGAAAATCAAAAAAGTTGATAGAACAAAAGGAATATTCAGACATATTAAGAAATTAGAATATCAGCAGACATTAATACATCAAATACCGGCTATTATAAACCCCATCTTATACAATGATGATGGTAATAACAATGATCAAATAGTGAATCCAAGTTTAAGTGGCTTATTAGGAGAGACAAGGAAACCTCAGCCATTAGAAAAAAAAGTCTGTAAAATTTATCTGGTAAAGTAGTCAGTGCCAGGCCTCTAAACTAATAAGGACACCATGAAAACCCAACACAGATGGTGGGATGATTGATGGGACGACATGCAATGTTGTTGGTCATTTGGGAAAAGAATGAAACCAAGTGAAGGAATATATTGCCTTGCGTTTAAAGTAGTAGAAAATTAATTAATTAGTTAATTAATATCTCATTTTAGTCATCCAATAACAACAATCTTCAATAACAATATCCAATTACAACCAAAAAATGTAGTAGTGTTGGTGATGTGGGCAAATGAGTTTGAGAATAGAGGCTGCCTGAGCTGCCTACCAACCACATGACACTATTTTATAATTAAAATTAAATAAAAGTAAATTCAGGTTCTCAGCCTGACTTAACTACAGAACAAGTGCTCAAAGGTCACACATGCCTAGTGACTATGATAACTGGAGAACAAGAGACACACAATATTTCCATCACCACTGAAAATTCTATTAGACAACACTAATCTATACAAGTGTTAAAACTGCCTTGTATGTGAAACGTGATCTAAAAGAAGATATGCACATGTTCATACACAAGCACACAAACACGCATGCATATGCGCGCACGCGCGCGCACACACACACACACTCCAATAACTCATCCACTCTATTTCAGAACATATATTGAGCATTTCTCATGTAAAAGTTGTTGTGCCAGGCATTTGGAGTCCACAGATTAAAACAAGGTGGTCTCTGCCCTCAAGGAGCTCACAGTGTCCTAGGAAATAACAATATATAAACAGTTGGTCAATCAACAAACACTTCTTAGGCACCAACTTAGAAATGCACTTAATGCAGTAGAATAAAATAATAAACTATTAGTAAAAAATAATAATAAATAAAATAAATAAGAATTTTAAAAAATTGAGATAAAAAAAAACAGGGACATCTGGGTGGCTCAGTTGGTGGA
Source organism: Crocuta crocuta (assembly GCF_008692635.1). NCBI lineage: Eukaryota > Metazoa > Chordata > Mammalia > Carnivora > Hyaenidae > Crocuta > Crocuta crocuta. The sequence goes on from NW_027529173.1 coordinate 4,269,276, forward strand.
GTGTCTGACTCTTGACCAGCTTAGGTCATGATTTCAGTTTGTGAATTTGAGTCTCACATTCACCTCCACGCTGGCAGTGTGAAGCCTGCTTGGAATTCTCTCCCTCTCCCACCCTGTCCCTCCCCTGTTCTCACTGTCTCTCTCTCTCTCTCTCAAAATAAATAAACTTAAAAAAAAAAAAAAACCAGTAAACACATTCTCTCTGCCTTCACAGGGCTTACAATCTAGTTAATAATACAACACAGAGTAACATGTATAATATTTTAAGTGACAATATTTAGGACTTATATACTTTAAATTGAAATCTGTGAGTTTGATATGGAATTCTGTTTCTCCATTCTGGGTTTTCACTGGGACAATAATCTAAAAGTGTAAAATAAATATGAATATATTCTAATTAAGTTCTAAATAAGCATCTTAAAATAACTGTCATGGAATTTTCATCCTAGTATTTGCTACTGGTACTCTCAATCATGCAGGGACTAGGTGAAGACCAAATAGTATACAGTTTGCTCAATAAATAAAGTCTGATGAGAAGAAAGGTAAGGATGAATTGAGTCATTATAGAACACATGGTCAAGGCACCCAAAAGAACCTGCACTATAGTGGTTAAAATCATCATTATGTTTGAAGGCGACGCAAACATGCTATCTCTGGGTAGTTTCTACACAATCTGTTCACCATTCCTACAATCTTTGAATGTGGCTTACACATTTGATTTAGAATTCAAAAATTTTACAATGCTGATCACATTTCTAAGAGAACAAAAAGGCCTAAGAGTGCTCAGGTGATACCTTATTAAAACTGATTTGAAGATTATTTACTCAGAGAGTTTTGTTCGTGTATGAAGTCTGATTACCGGGAACCAGCAAACAAACCTTTGCAGTTAATACTGTGAGTTTTCTTTTTTAATCCATTTTTAAAAGGATACTTTCTGCATGTATATTAATATAAAACAGAAATGGATTAAATAAGAACAGGATCTGAGGCTACATTTTTATATTCTTTTTTTTTCTTTTTAATGTTTTATTTATTTCTGAGAGAGAGAGAGAGAGAGAGAGAGCGAGCATGAGCAGAGGAGGGTCAGAGAGAAAGGGAGATACAGAATCTGAAGCAGGCTCCAGGCTCTGAGCTAGCTGTCAGCACAGAACCCAACGCGGGGCTCAAACCAAAGAACTGTGAGATCATGATCTGAGCTGAAGTCAGACGCTTAACTGACTGAGCCACCCAGGCACCCCTACATTTTTATATTCTTAAACCCAACACTGACAACATAACTTTAGCAATGAATGCATCACTTGTCACAAAATTCAATCCTGTTCTTTTTACTTTCATCAGTGCTGCTGTGTACATTTAATGTTGGCTTGTTGGTTTAGGTTTTATCATTTGTGAAATCTACAAGTAAACGTGTTTGTACTTTATTTCATGTTCCTACATAGTTACATAAAATATTTTAATAAGACTAACTTAGATTAATACTGTATAGACCAGTGGCCTTAGCTAAAACCAGACCATTCTTTTGCATCGTGTTTTATTTAGAAGCGTGCTCATCATGAAGCCAAAACTCCTATTCCTTTCTTTCCAAATAGGTATGAGAGCCTATAGGTCTCTAGTGGGCCACAGAGGAATTACAAAGAGACCACAAAAACTATGTAAATCATATTAAATATATCACTATATTTCTAAAGTATAAACATGCTATTCTGGGGAATAAAATGCAAATTCCTTTAATGGCTTTACTCATACAGTAGCCTTTCTTACTATCGATTTTTTAAGTCAATTAATACTAAAATTAAACTTTAAGTCCGTGTAAATCACTGTCAGAGTCCTAAATTACTGTAGGAATTGAAAGAAGAACAAGATCGTTGTGAGCTGCAGTAAGCATCACAAAAGGGGAGGGAGAGAAGTTGGGATTAGAGGAAAAAGAACACTGAGAAGGTACACCTCCTAATGGGCACACTTTCCAAATAAAACCCAGAGGAGTAAAACTCTGATTGTGGCTAAGAGATAAGCTACTGATAGTTCTGGAGGGGGCAGGTTCAGAAAATGCATGGAGAATCTTTGGCTGAAAGAAACTTTGTGCTATTTAGTACTCCTTCAAATGCAAGAAACAGAAACTCAATTTATGTATAACTTCTTGCTCCCCAAACAGAAAACCACAAAAATGGTGGTAGAATGGCCTCAAGAATGACTGGATGCTGCAGCTGAAATGTTGTTATTGTTTATTCCCTACCACCTTCTTCACCCCGCCACATACACATATGCACACCTCGACTCTTCTTGACATGTCAGGCTGGTTGTTCATTACATAAAACCTAAGCCACTTTCTAGTTCTAAGGTTAGGGCCTATAACGTTAAAGCCATACAGCAAGGAGTGGTAAGAATTAAAAGTGAAAAGGTAGTAAGTATAGGTTAGATCCAGCCCATGAGAGAATCTGTGTGCCATACTAAGGTGTTTCAGCTTTTAAAGTCAAATCTGGCATAGGCTAAGTTAGAACATCCAAATACTATATGAAAAAATAAGTTAATTTCAAAGTTTCCTGAGCTGTAACTTGCTGGGGATTAGTTTACTGTAGTCGACCCTAATAAGCCATAGGTATGCACCTGATCGAACACAATCCAGTCAGAGAGCTGCTTTAGGGTATTCAGTTTAAAATGTTTACATTTTGACTTCAATACCCAGGGAAATCTTAAAGTCTTCCTCATACCATGCTGGGATGCAGGGTACAACTCTGTAAAATTAGCAGAATACAGATGAGTCCCACACTGAGCTTGTATTTTGCAGTAGAGCAGAAAGGGGATCTGAGCAAATGATTCCGATCAATGGAACTAGATCCATTTAAAGAAGAGATTTAAGTACATAAAACAGAAGGGAAAAAAAGCAGAATATCTATGAATAGAATTCAGAGGCACCACAGAGTAGAAAGGGGGACTGAGTAATAGAAGAACAAAGGAGGAATGTCTCAATAGACTTTTCAAGTAGATCAAAACAGTGGCATCTACTGAAAAAGCTATAGAAAGAACCCTATGGTCACAGAGGCAATGAGAATTCATAATGTTTCCTAATTGAATTTAATAGAAATCTACATATAGGAGAAAAAGGAGACACAGAACTTTCTATTTCTGCCAAAATGATAAGTAGAAATAAAAATATACAGCCTCCACTCCACATTCTTACTTTTAGATGGAAGACAGACCTATAATCTGTACTTCCTGCTGAGAAAAAAGAAGGCATGATACAGCACACTCTCTCACTCCTCTCTTTAACCCTCATACTCCAGTATCTAGTTCTCACAAGATGAGCGAAGGAACCCAAGAGCAACTGCAATGCCAACACTCACTTCAGTGGGAAAAACAAGCTTTTCCTTGGAAGCCTAACTTACTGCTTGTGAGTACAGGATGTATATTATATAACCCTGGGCTTTGAAATCAGAACTAGATTCAACTCTTGGTCCCTCCCATATCACAATGACCCTTAGCAAGGTATTTAACCTTTCAAAGTCTCCATTTCCTTGGGAGGGAAGCGGGAGTGGCAGAACTAGGGAAATTGGAACTCAGTTGCCAGAGGTGAGATGCAGATTAGATAAAAATCATTCCTGCAAAGTGCTTGAAGCACAAGCTGTGCTCAGTAGACCCCCATGCTCCAACACAATATCCAATATTCACTGGGCCACAATTGTACAATGGATTTGACATGGTCTCTGGCTCTGTTCTCTCCTGAAAAAGAAGGGGAGGGCAAGTTGCAGACCTTCAAATCACAGTATGGGCTCAGTGCACAGACCCATGATAGTAGTCCTTATCGTTCATATGTGGAATATATTAAGGACTAATGAAGTCAATTCCTAGACCAACATGTTTCCTAGTGATTCCTCTTTTTAAAGGCTTCTACTCCTTTGTTACCACATTCCTAAATGGATCCTCATTACCCACATTCTCCCGAATCCTATTAAGAGTTTTCTTTCTGAGGAATTGCAGGTCTCCAAGTACTCTCCAGTTCAACCCCATCTCCAGTCGGTCATCATGCCTCTCCTGGTTAAAACCTTCAACATTTCACTAAGTAATCATTTTCTCACATTTTTTTATCCTTCTTTCCTTCAGCAGTAGACACTCGTCATCCTTTTGGTCCATGAGCAACCAAACCACATTGTTATATATGAAGAATCCTCTGTCATATAATACAGAGCCTATTTTCTATTATAGAAGCTGGTGTGCCAACAGTGACAGTAATAATATCTCAGAGAATTGGTTCTGCAGATAGACTTTGAGCACTGTTTTTGACTGAGCAGTTTCTAAGCAAGGTCTGCTGACTATTCCAAAGACTCAGTGAGCGGGGTGCCTGGCTGGCTCAGTTAGTTAAGTGTCTAACTCTTGGTTTCGGCTCAGGACATGGGTTTGAGCCCCACAGCCAGCTCTGCCCAGGCAGTGTGGGCCTGCTGGGGATTCTCTCTCTCTCTCTTTCTCTCTCTGCATCTCTCCTACTCTCTCTCTCAAAATAAATAAACTTAAAAAAATACGAAATAAAAAAAGATTCAATGATTCATCCTAAATGATCTCCAAAGAGTCATGCTATTGTATAGTCTCCTGCCTAAGTTTGGGTAGAACATATGACTTGCTTCTATTGAACAGAATATGGCAAAGGTGATGGATGTCACTTCCCTGATTAGATTATCCTATGTGACAAAAGCGATGTCATGTCACTCCCGTATATTATAAAAGATTGTCTTATCACACTGGAGCAACAACTCTTCCTTGCTGGCTTTGAAAAGTAGGCTGCCATTTTATAAGAGTGCCTATAAGAGGGTCACATGGCAAAGAAGAGCAAGCTGCCTTTAAGAGCTGTGAGTGGCCCCTGACAACCAGCAAGAAAACAGAGACTTCAGTCCTACAACCACAGGCGATAAATTCTTCCAACAATCTAGGGAAGCCTGGAAGCAGATCTTACCCTAGGTGAACCTCTCACAGGACTGCAGGCTTCACCAACACCTGCTGAGATCCCTGAACACAGGATACAACTGGCCCATCTATGAACTCGTGAGTAATGAAACTGAGATAACAAATGTGTGTTGTTTCAAGCCGCTAAATTTGTGGCAATGTGTCACAAAGCAATAGAAAACAGAGTCAACACAATCGGTATCTTGTAATACATTTATTTAATTCTTAAATTAACTAAAGTTAGTTCAGTGACTTGCTGCCAAATATCTTGAGTGATATCTGAGTGAACCAAATTTTATCCTTCCTTCACTGGCCATGTCAAATTCTACTCATCACAGTTCCATGCAAACTAGACTATTCCACATTAATCTCCTTATCATATCTTCTTCAGAAATGGGAAGGAAGTACCATTTCCAACAATCTCAACTCTTCTCAATCTCACCAGCTACACACTATATTCTCCCTGGTTAGCAAAGAATATTAAAAATGGGTGTTTCCTCTCTTTGAGGCTCTAAACAGAATAATTTCTAGTAAATGGAAAACCACACTTGAATAATCATTTTTTTTTTCCAAATTTCGGACTTAAAACATTTTGATAAACTCCTATAAACCAAACATTTAGGGGAAGGACAGTAAATAAATAAACCTAATAAAGTAGAGAGCACCTGATACCATCTGCTTATTAGAAAATGCTCAGAGTGGCTAGGTGGCTCAGTCTGCTGAGCATTTGACTTTGGCTCGGGTCATGATCTCACAGCTCGCAAGTTTGAGCCCCACGTTGGGCTCTACACTGACAGCTTGGGGCCTGGAGCCTGCGTAGGATTCTGTGTCTTCCTCTCTCTCTGCACCCCACCCCCACCTGTCTGCTTGTGCTTGCTCTCTCGCTCTCTCTCTCTCAAAAATAAATAAACTTAAAAAAAATTTAACAAATAAAATGCTGATAGTATTTTTGTCAAATACAGGAAGCTTGCACAACATTACATATTACTATTGTCTATGAAACTACAATGCTTTCTTCTGTATCCTGGATAAGGTATTCCATTTTTAAATCTAACAATACAATACCATAAGTCTTGGCTGTTACAAATCATGTGGGCAATTACCCTGAAAAATTTTAGTGAGACTTGAAAAAGAGGGAATTTGAAAAAATGAAAAAAATGTCATGAGTACCTTCTCCACAGAAGAACAAGTTGCTATCCTTTTTTTGTTTTGTTTTGTTTTCAAGTCTGATTTAGCTAGATACGAACAGAAACTGTCTGTCTACATGAACAGAAACAACCAGATAACTGCATAAACCCTCTGTTCACTTTGATTTCGTTAAGTTCAGCCAAAGAAGCAGAGCTAATAAGAGAAGACGGGTGTCCTAACACCCAGAAAAACATGATCTCTAATCGATACTGACTGGCTCTGGAGTGGACGGTCCATTAATGTCCTCTGTCAATATTCCATCTTCTGAAAAATCACATTCTGAGTTCTCTCACCAGTGAGGCTCGTTCAAGCTTGATGACCATACTGATAAAATTCAAAGGAGTTTTGACCATTAAAAGGATGGTATGCAATTGATAAGGCCAGGCCAGTGGGGACAGAGAAATGTGTGGCATATAGACTAACTGCAGGAATGAATACCCCTCAGAGAGGCGTGTGCTTGTTTTAGCACTAGCTACTGGGATCATGGTTCTCCCCCACCACCAGACAACAGTAAGGGTCCATTCCCTTATGACCATACTGATAGATATAAAATCTGATCAGTGTATCTACAAAGCTAAGCACTTTAACATCAGGAATGTACAAATTTATGAAAATATTATTTAACATGGCCATGGGAGCAATTTGCTATTATGAACAGAATACAGGAAATATAGATGTCACCCTCAGCGACACACTGATTCACTAGTATGTGACCTTAGATCTAACAGTACACCTGCTGCCTTCTTCTGAAAATGAGAACAATATGTCTTCCTACCTACCTCTCAAATGTTTTGAAGAATATCTGAGAAAGGTAAGAGTTGTAATAATAAGATAGGAAACAAGTGTATATTTATGTGGATGTATGCAATAAAAATTAAGTATGATATCTTTCTTGAAAGGGAAGGACTTCAAACAATAAAAGCCCTCGCCAATTTAAACATTAATATAATTAAATTTAAAACAAAAAAACCCATTGAAGCAAAAATAAAAAGCCACATTTGAACGTAATAAAAAAGGTCCATAACTACAATATTTCACTAATGAGAAGGTACAGATGCTACATACAGAAGGATTTTATGATGTCCATATGTTTCTCAACTGACTCTCCTTGTTAGCTATTTCTCCATATCTCTATTTAAGAATAAACTACACCTTCCCCACTGAGCAGGTGTAAATTGCAGTATAATATGTTGTAATATTTAAACAAATTCAAAATAGAAGCAATTCTAATGAAAAGAAATGAAAGCCACATAGCCCTAAAACATCCTTAGATGCTGATATTAATATAAATCTGAGCTTTGTGTATCACTGGAACTAGTTAGACAACGTATCTGATCAGGAATTTAAAATTCCTAAAAACCCAAATATTTTCTAAGTATACCTCAAATATATATGATAATTATTTTTATATAGTGGCAGTAACTTCATAAAGCAACTCTGTCTACCATAATGGGCACAATAATGGTCATAAAACACTCAATCATAAAAGTCTGTTACAGTGCATAAAATTACCTTTTTAATTTCAGAAGGGCAATCATTGTTTTTAGGGGATGTCAGTTTAATATGGCAAACTCTCTCTAGCCCAAGAGTGTTTGGTCTGACTTCCCAATGAAGGTGGGCCCAACAGGCTGAATTGCAGAGAGAAAGAAACAGGAAGAATGAGGTTTAAGAGGGGAAAAAAAAAAAAAGGAAAAGAAAAGAAAACACTTCCTTCCTAACCATTAACTGGTACTTAATTTAGAATACGTAATTCCTTCTGCACAATCCTAGGTCCTATGTGCATCTAACTGTGTTCATACTGAATGAAGATGATCAATTCAGGGAAAGAGCTGGGAAAGCATCTCTCCCTCCAGCTGGCAGCCTAATATCAAAGGTCAGACTCAAGATTCCAACTCTACTTGCACCTGTTTGTGACTGAAACATCTATGAAAACATTCACTTTTTCCCCACACAGAAAAGGACATATTCCAAGAAAAATGCTCTCTTTTTGAGATTTGCCTCATTCAAACAAAATGGATGAAAATAAATTACAAGAAAGTTTTAAAAGTAAATTATTTGTCCTCTTGGAAATACAATATTCTTATTAAGTACTTTAAATGCAAATACTTTCCAGAAGGCACATCAGTGATTTGGTCTTTGGGCAATTAAATTAGTGCAAACTGGAATAGTGGTTTAAAAGGAAAAGGAGAACTAATTATTTGCAGTAAAAAGCAAATATATTAAACAACAAGTTTTCAGTCACAATAATTTCCATAATAAACGTCCAAAGTACCAAAAAGTAGTTCAAAAGATATCTTTTCCAAACATATTTTAATTGTCCTCATTTACTAACTGCAACCTTTTCTGTGCTGTTATTAATTACAGGATTTAAAAGATTTGCAGCGCATCACAAAATAACATCCAGACCTTTTCAAATGTCAAATTGTTTTCTTTCCAAATAATTCTTTTCTTTAATATAAATTCTCTATGTACTTACTCCCTTCCTAGCTTTCAAAGATGCTTGCAAGATTTGAAAACATTGTCTGTACTTTAAATACCTTTAGTTCCTAAATCCTACCCTTTATGAGAAATCTCAACACGCCAAGAGTATTTATTTGTATGAACACTGTTATACTCTTTGGGGAAAATAATGTTCACTCTTCACTTCCTTTTCCTGTTGTAGTTCAACTTTTTAAGCCCTTCTTACCTCACTCCCACATTCTGCACATACACACATGCACAATATGCGTGCAATGACATATATGTAGATAGCCCATGTCTCACAGATTTCAAAACGTTATAGTTACTTAACCTAAAAGTTCCTTTTAGGAGATAATACACACCTCCTGGCAGGGAAAGCAAACGCGAGAGGTCTTCCTGAAATTAGAGCGTGGGAGACTCACTAGAGAATATCCAATTCCATATCACCTGAACTGCGTCCTCAGCTCCCGGCTGCAGGCCACCTCTCCCGAGTACCGCGCCTCGGATCTGGAGAGCGGCTCAGTCCCCCTCGATCACAACACGAACGCACAGGCCTCTGACACCTCTCACTGCGGACACGAAGGAGATGGCTTCAAAGCCAAACGCTGCCCGCTAGGCACTCAGGGAACGCCCCCCGTCCTCAGCTCCCTCAAGTCCCCACTGTGACACCCTCCAGGCATTTAATTCACCAGTTTACCTTAGGGAGTTTACGATTCACCAATCTCCTTCTACTAGCTGAGAAACTGCTTTATTTCCCATCCCCCAGGCTCCGGAACTTTTCTTAAAACCCAGAATTCTGATTTCTGATGTGTAGTCTTGGAACTGAAGTCCCCCCACGAAACATCAAAGGTACCCCAAGTATTGCTCCCTTCAAGCAACACGTTGGCAGTACAAACTTTTCATTCATAACTCGGCTCCAGCATAAACTGAGTGTGTGTGTGTGTGTGTGTGTGTGTGTGTGTGTGTGTGTGTGTGTGTGTGTTGGGGGGCGAGGAGGGGGGTGTCATGCCACCGACCCCTCGCCCGGGGTTCAGTAGCCAGTGTCTTTTTGCCTTGCAAAAAAGATCACCTGGCACTGAACTTATGACAAAGGTTCCCTTCAACCCACCACAGCCTCCCGGTTTCGAGGTGCAAGGCAAGCTGTGTCGGGGTCTGGACGGGGATGCTGTTAACCTGGGGAATCCGAGCAGGGAATACAGCGGTACATCCGGGGGACGCTTGGCCCCCAATTCCCAGGGCTTCCCCGGGCACCAGCCGGGGACCGGGCTGTGGTGCCACTCACCTCCGCCCGCTCCTGCTGAGGCTGTCGCGCCCTCCTTCGCCCCGCGTCGGCGACCCTCTAACTTCTCCCCCTTCTCCAAACAGCCATGTTTCGCGGAGAAGAGAATGGCGAGACAGAAGCGAAGGGGGGGATTGAAAGTTGACTCGGGGAC